>NC_135565.1:3009141-3359141 GCF_964340395.1 Glandiceps talaboti | reverse complement strand
TGTAACCATGGAATAAAAGTACATAAACGGTTAAAATTAGTTTGTAAGTACGAAAAATATAAAATACTATAGCTAAAATAAAATAATACTTTTGGCCTGAACGGCTTCCCATAACCTATTCTATAATTGAGCGGAATCGGAACCACACATTTTTTTTTGTAAGACCTAAAAAAATAATTGTTTGGTTCTGGTTACCCGACCCCACCTAGTCTTTTGCTGCCAATCCTATTTTTTTTTTACATATTCGACAAAAAAATAATAAAATTGAGAAAATTATGAAGTCTCGCCAGAAATAGTGGATGCGGAAACTGACATTAACTTAAAAAGACAATATAAAACTGTTGTAGACTTCAAATCTGTAATGGCTGTACATCTGATAGGAAGAAATAAACAACACAGAGACCATTTGGAAAACAATGGAAAACTTGAATTAGACACTCACACATGAAAAATACAACATAATAAAATAAAAAATCTACCTACCCCACCTCTTCTAAAATTGAGCGTAATCGGAACCACACAAATTTTTTTTTATTACGTCTAAGGCCTGATGATCGGTACTTTTTTTTATTTGTTTAAGTTACCCAGGAATTCTGCCGCAGTCGAATCCCGTAGTTTTTTTTCCAATGCAACAAACTTTCCGACCATCAGTTGTATAATACATTTTAGTCTACGACATTTATTCTTGTATTCTGTGATGATCGCTCGCTAAGATAGCTGCAATAATTGTGACAATCATTTCCGACCGTCAAACTTTAGCCCAGTGATTTTCAGAGAATATACTGTGGATGTCTGATCGAAAAATGATACTACAGTAACAAAATAGTAGTTTCAAAACTTACACTGAGGGTAATATTTGCAAATCTAAGATTCTTGTAAAGTGAGACGTTCGTACTTGGAATTTTGTCTCACACAGAGTATATAGTATATAGTATATAGCATATATATATATATATATATATATATATATATATATATATATATATATATATATATATATACAGGTTTTGAAAATATGAACAAAATTACATGCTACTGACCCTACAGAACTGTTTCGTGAGGTGTGTATTCCTCACTCATCAGGGTATATAATTCGCTCTACTAACCGTATTGAGCACATTTATGTGGTTATATCAACATTTATGTGGATATATCAACACCCAGTCAATTATATATATATATATATATATATATATATATATATATATATATATATATATATATATATATATAGTATATATATAGTATATAGGGTATACATAGTAATAGTATATATAGGGTATATAGTATATAGGGTATATAGAGTATATAGTGTATATATAGAGTATAGAGTATATAAAGTATACATAGTATAGAGTATATATAGTATAATATATAGTATAGAGTATATCGTGGCAAGAAGGGCCTAGCAAAAAATAGTACCCCTGGCATACTTATAAAGTAAAACGGTGATACAAATATTTCGATTTTCTTTTCGAGTTTCGAACGAAGACAAACGTTCAAATTCGACAATGTCTTTCATTTGGAGATAAGCTTATATGTGACTTGGCCATCATTATTTAATGTCGGGCCCTTTCAACAGTGATTTGGGTGAAAATCTGTAACACAGCAGCACGGTGTGTTTGATGAAATAATACAACAGAAGGATTTGTTATCAAGCATATCACAAAAACACTCTTCGCTTGTTGCTAAGGGTGACCCTATTTATTTATTTTACGTTTCTCGTTACTTTTTAATGGAAACTATAGGTCAGTCGGTCGGCCGGTCGGTCTATTTAAAAAAAAAATTAAAAAAACAATATTCAAAATAATCATGTTTCTCTGCCTCTCCTTTTCCTCCTCTCTATCTTCTTTTTATTGGATTCCTGGTAACAAGCCCTTTTCCAGCTTCTCTACACAATTGGCATGTTGTCAGCCTTCCTACTTGAATAACTTTCGTCTTGAAAGAAATGCTCTGTTCATGAACAAGTGTCGTCGCTGACATGACTGTAGATGATGTCGACAGTCCAGAAACTTGCTTATTCTTTCCAGTTGTTTCGCCAAAAATTTAGAGGTGGGCGAAAATAATTCTTTTTATTTTTGATGTCGGAGCTGAAAACTTGTGTCGTCGGGTAATGAGAAACAGAAGAATAAACCAGGGTCATCCTAATAAGACGTCGAGGTATAAAAACGATTACAGTCCTTAGGGACATCAAATGGCGATTTCTTCTCAACTCTGAATTCAATGACAAACCCTTTAAAAGCTTTGCTATCACAAAACCATAATTCAAGTCCCAATATATAAAAATACGAGAGTGTTACTTTTCACTGTAAGATATTTATTATTCATGATAACCTTATCTCTATTCACATTACGAAACAGGGTTTCTTTTAATTTGTCGAAGGTCGGCGTAAGATTTATAAAAAATGAAAATCCAATTTGCACTATCACAACAAATTCATATATTTTCTTAAAAAGGTTCACTAAAGTTTGGACTGGATAGGTCTTATACGATAGTAACTATTTAATACATAAATAATGAAAGTTAGAATAATAATAGAATATTAATAAAATAACACATATATGCCAAGATTATTTTGTTGTCGAATTCCTTTGAGAATTGAAAGTATTTGTCAATGGGATTATCACCACAGTTGCGTTATCGATCGAAGTAGCGAGGATTATTTTGAAAATCAACATTATCACATAAAGCTGATTTGTATTTGATGGTCTCTCCTGATGTTTAAGTCGTTTACATTCTCCGTAAAGAAAGTAGTCCGTCTGTTCTGAATATTCTGCATGGTGCAATCTAATATGTCTCTTAAAACTAGTTTTATTCCCTTCAATATCTAACAAGTAAAATGTAACTAATTATTGGATTTTAAGAACTACGTCATGTTACATCAGATTAATTCATTCCTGCCTGCCTACCTCTAGTCAACAATTTACCAAGATCTGTCTTTGTTGAGTTACTTTTTAAAAAGGTAAATGAAACTTTTCAGGTTCCAACACAGAGAACAAACTTTAGTAAGTTGTCTTCTTCATTCAGTCACTTAGTAGTTATGTAAATTTTATACTGTAAGTCGTTCACTTTTCACATCAACGTAACTATATAGAAATTCACAGAAAGCAGAGTTTTACGGGTCTATAGTTCATTCATTGACAAACATTTTGAAAAAAAAGCCTGCAAATACTGGTGCATAAATTAGTCGAGTCGTTTTGGACGCAGGCTGAATACCTATGTTACGAAGAAAGCAGAGATGGCATTGATAATGCAAACTGAATTACATAAATAAAGTTAACCCTAACGTTTGAAATTCTATGGCATATTTCATATCGTTACAAGCCTAATATAAGTACTATTACTGTAGTGATGTTAGTTTCGAAAAGTTGCCTGCTTGCAGTGTTCAGTGTGTGACAACGATATTAGGAGGTAAAACAGTTATTTTGAACACCTGTTTCTAAAACCTCAGACAAATAGCCAGTTGTGGCCAGAGTGAAATTGTACACATTCAGTTTATCTGAGAAATGTTGTGTTTTAAAATCAATTAAATGATAGTTGATGTAAAAAGTTATGATTGCACCGTGACAAATCTAAACATCTGCATTTGCAGATAGTTTTATTGGAGATATATTGTTAGCGATCAGTCAGTTCGTAATGTTGTTAGCGATCAGTCAGTTCGTAATGTTGTTAGCGATCAGTCAGTTCGTAATGTTGTTCAGATCGTTACCATTCATACATGTCTGATGTATACATTTCAATATAAATGCCTCGAACGAGGTTATTGTCGTAAACAGTAAGTCATTGGTGAAAACACACTATTCCATTCATTTTGCTAATTAATATGCACAAACTTTGTCAAAATTATAAGCAGCATTTGAGGCAACTGTAATAAATGTGTATACGAAATTCTATGACAATCAGGCCATGTATTTATTTTAGCTATCGTGAACCTCTTCACCACTACACTACGCTACTCTACCCTACGCTACACTACACTACACTACACTACATTACACTACATTACATTACACTACATTACACTACACTACAGTACACTATACTACATTATACTATACTATATTACACTACATTACACTACACTACACTACACTACACTACACTACACTACACTACACTACACTACACTACACTACACTACACTATAGGGATGTTTTTAAAAGTGGTTCAGTAAACGGGAGAGGGGGTGTTTTTTAACAGTGCAAATGATTGCCTAATGATTGTGATCAACTATTTAGGCAGATCGATCACAACCATTAGGCAGATCTATCACAACCATTAGGCAGATCTATCACAACCATTAGACAGATCTATCACAACCATTAGACAGATCTATCACAATCTATAGGTAGATCGATCACAATCATTAGGCAGATCGATCACAATCTATAGGCAGATCGATCACAATCATTAGGCAGATCGATCACAATCTATAGGCAGATCGATCACAATCATTAGGCAGATCGATCACATCCATTAGGCAAATTGATCACAACCATTAGGCAGATTGATCACAACCATTAGGCAGATCGATCACAACCATTAGACAGATCGATCACAATCTATAGGCAGATTGATCACAACCATTAGGCAGATCGATCGCAACCATTAGACAGATCTATCACAATCAATAAGCTGATCGATCACAACCATTAGGCAAATTGATCACAATCAATAAGCAGATTGATCACAACCATTAGGCAGATCGATCACAACCATTAGACAGATCTATCACAATCAATAAGCAGATCTATCACAATCAATAGGCAGATCGATCACAACCATTAGGCAGACTGATCACAACCATTAGGCAGACTGATCACAACCATTAGGCAGATCGATCACAATCTATAGGCAGATCGATCACAATCAATAAGCAGATCTATCACAATCAATAGGCAGATCGATCACAACCATTAGGCAGATTGATCACAACCATTAGGCAGATCGATCACAACCATTGGGCAGATCGATCACAATCAATAAGCAGATCGATCACAACCATTAGACAGATCGATCACAATCAATAAGCAGATCGATCACAACCATTGGGCAGATTGATCACAACTATCAGCTTTTCTAAGAATGTTCATTTGCTAAATTTGAAAGTTAATCGAAGCGGACAAATATCTTGTGACAGCCGTTTCACCCTTGGAGGCTTTTAAAGCTCTTAGGTACGTAGTATGCCAAACACAAAACACAAACAAACAAACAAACAAACAAACAAACAAACAAACAAACAAACAAACGTGACTCCAGGAAATGATGGGCCAACGTGTGAATTCTACACTACATTTTGGTTCTCATCATATCTTTATTTTGAAGTCAGTTTCCTCTTATCGACAGAGAGGTATTACAGACCACTACAATAATTGATGATGCAGTTTTTAACCATCTCAACTCTGCCAAGGTGTAAAAACTGAGCACATATTAAAAATCAACAACATTTTTCTTGATTTAATTGCTCCGTACCGTAACCCAGAAAGCAACAATTCAAACATGTTGATGTTAGTTTGATATCAAGTTCCTCGCTGATAATTTGGTTTAATTTTCTCATGTTCCATCAGGGTAAAGAGGAATTCTAATGAGACAGAAGGCTAGCCCATGGTTACTATGGCCTTAGATTTTATATCGTCGTCATAGTTACGGTTATTACTTGAATTTACTATTTCAAGACAGTTGCATTATGCCCACATACATGTAGACAACAATAGAATGACTACACGTCTCAACTTATGTCTAAACTATAAGCTATCTGAATATTTATCAACTCTCTGAATATTTTCTCTTTTAAGTATATAGTGCGGTGGCCGAGCGGCGTTGGACTTAAGTTCCAATGGACGCTGGTTCGAATCCCACCCGTACTAGGTAAAACGTTCTTTTGTACGCCAGAGTTATGACAGACACGAAACATGGCATTCCTTTTTTTAGAATACAAACTATTGTGATATCATTTGTGATATCATACGAATAGGCCACACGTCCCAGCTGCATTGATTCCCCTCCAAGGCCTAACACACAAATTAGTTGGTCGAGTATTAGAATTCCGAGTCGTGACTAACATCATTGAAACTAATGGGCACATTTCATATTTATATCTGCAGATAATTAGTTTTAAATTTCAGTGCCCTGGTCGAATATAAAGGTACGTATATAAATGTCTCATTGTCCTTAGAGGAGAAAAGCGTGACGTGTGATTGATAACACCTTGTATCACGAGTCAAATGTATGACTCCCGTTTCCTTGACAACATTATTTCATCAGAGTGCCATGGAAACTGGCTGAATTATCTTATTTTCAACAATTAGCTGTGAAGCGTTTGTCGCTATAAATGTGCTGTTTCGGTCCCCAGGTATTTCGTTTCGATACACGAAGAGCTATAAAACTTCTGTCCACATCGTTTTCTCTCCACACGCATTCTATTTTCTTGGGTTAGCTGATCCTAAGGTAAGTGGTTTCTTACAAGGCGTTCCTCGTTTCTCATGGTGATCGTTATCAGTATTTATTTTCTTCCCATTAGTAATCAACCCCTTTGCTTCTTTCTTCTTCTTCTTCTTTCTCTCTCTCTCTCTCTCTCTCACTCCGTCCGTCCGTCCCCCCTCTCTCCCTCCCTCCCTCCCCCTCTCTTTCGCTCTCTCTCAGTTAATATTTGAAAAAACGTAATTCTCTCAAAATGGGGGGGGGGGGGGATGATTGAACAAAGCTCAAGTAGAAATCTTGAATTCAAGTTGTTGATATTCGCTTACCGAGAAACACTCAATTTTGGAGCCCTGAACGGGCAAATGTTGAAACGGTAGAATGTTTTACATTTCTAGGTACGATATTTTCAAAACAAAATTAAATGTATTGTATCGTATTGAATTGCATCGTATCGTATCGTTTCGTATCATACCATATTGTATTGTGCTGTATTGTATTCTATTGCATTGTATTGTAATGTATTGTCTTATTGTATTGTATTGTATTGTATTGTATTGTATTGTATTGTGTCATTGTGTTGTACTTTGTCCTATTATTGTAAAGTTGTATTGTATTATATTATATTGTATTGTGTTGTGTTGTGTTGTGTTGTGTTGTATTGTATTGTATTGTGTTGTATTGTATTTTACCGTGTTGTTGTATACCCTTGTCTTGCTATTAATTGTTTTGATTTTCAACCACAAGTTACCATATGGATGCCAAATAGGTATTTATTTTGGATTTTAATTCTTAAGACAACTCTACGATATTTTCATACTTGAAAAATCAATTTGAAACAACATGTACTAAATCTTTGTTTGTAACTCAAAACATTGCAAATGTAGGTTTAATATATTTGTCATTGTATGTACAACAAAACCCTTTTCACACTTTTAGCCTTTGTTTACTGTATTAGAGTTGTCTTAGTAAGTAAGAATTAAAAATCCAAAATAAATACTCACTTGTCATCCATATCGTCTTTAAGTGACAGATTTGTATGATTTAGAAGTAATTTAACCCTAATCTAATCTAATCTAATCTAATCTCATCTAATCTAATCCTAACTTAACTTTACCTATTCTAATCCAATTCAATCAAATCTAATCTAATCAAATCTAATCTAATCAAATCTAATCAAATCCTAATTTAACCTTACCTATTCTAATCCAATCTAATCTAATCAAATCTAATCAAATCCTAATTTAACCTTACCTATTCTAATCCAATCCAATCTAATCAAATCTAATCAAATCTAATCTAATCAAATCCAATCTAATCCTAACTTAACCTTACCTATTCTAATCCAATCCAATCTAATCTAATATAATCCAATCCAATCTAATCTAATCTAATCTAATCTAATCTAATCTAATCTAATCTAATCTAATCTAACTAATCTAATTTAGTTCTGTTCGTTTCATTTCATTACAAGGTTGAATGGTCAACATAGAGAATGAATAACTATTCCCATATAGATAATACTACAACGAGAAATGAAAATGAAGCAGACACTGGTAATTGGTCCAATACATATTACCAAATATGGATGCGTGTAATGTACGGTATCATTGGTACACTTGGTTTCCTAGGCAACCTATTGGTAATCGTCGTCTTTCTACGTATTCGTAAACTGAGAACCCACACCAACTTCTTGATCGTCAACTTAGCGATAGCAGATTGCCTGGCAGGATTTTTCCTACTACCTCTGCATGTTGCACCCGAAATTTCTCCGCCCAGTGGCATTGCAGGAGAAGTAACTTGCAAAATGTGGTTGTCAAAATTTCCGATGTGGACTTGCCTTTATGGTTCAACGTTTTCACTCATCTCGATTAGTGCTGAACGTTATTATGCGATTGTCTACCCGTTCCACTATGCTGCCAATTTTGGAGTGAAATCTGTAGCCGTTATAATTGTAGTGGTGTGGTCTATAGCTCTTTTCCTAGGCGGCTCAATGTGGTTTATCTTTCACCACAGTTATGGTCTGTGCGTTGTCCGATGGCCGAATCTCATCTCCTTTCGAGCATGGAATGTGTTTCTACCCACATTTCATTACCTTTTCCCCGTAGTTGCCATGGTGTTCTTCTATTACAAAATTCACAGGTGTCTGGCCAAAAACCCTGCAAACGGAGTAGATGAGATGTCTCTCAGTATTCAAAAAGCTCAAAGGCGTGTCATCAATATGCTGTTGACGGTAGCGGGCGCTTTCTTCATTTGCTGGACGTGCAGCAATGTTCTGTGGACGTATTATACTCTTGGTGGACACCTTGAGTTTGATAGTTGGTACTACAGTGTGTCCGTTCTCCTTGGTTTCAGTAACTGTTGCTGTAACCCATTCATCTATTCCTATAAGAATCGCCAATTTCGATCTGGGTTGAAGTGTTTATTTGGTGGACAAGTGAATGATGTTGAAAACTTGAGTTATCCTCCCGAGACGCACCAAACGCAACAATCTCATCCCTGAATATTCAAAACCATAAACATACTTTGTTCATTACAAAACTTCAGTGCACGGAAAAAAAGCGGCTATATTTTGTTGAAGTCAATAAGTGAGGCCCCTTTATTTATGACTAAAGTAACTGCACAGGTGGGAAGAAATGACCGTGAGACGATTCGGTCGTGGAACGAGCTGCAGTGCGGAATGCATTGATTGAGACGAAGTGATCACCCCACCCCACGTACAGTACACAAGTACTCAAATTGAAGTGAAAGTAGAACTCCTTAACTACGCCTCATGATAGGAAGACTATGGAGGAAAAAATGTTGCCCTTTTCGATATTTTTCTTGTCAAATCTAAACTTCTAATTACTAATCTAAGTATCCTATTTTGGGCTTACAAATGTTGAATATGTTTAGCCAATTGTGTTGATAAGTCCTCTCTCTCTCTCTCTCTCTCTCTCTCTCTCTCTCTCTCTCTCTCTCTCTCTCTCTCTCTCTCTCTCTCTCTCTCTCTCTCTCTCTCTCTCTCTCTCTCTCTCTCTCTCTCTCTCTATATATATCTACTTGATACTGCGATATTGACGATGGTCGACAAGTCACAAGACAGAGGTACGCCTTTGCTGACTGATATGGCAACATGTTTTATTTATGAACATATGTGTACGTCAAATTCAAATTCAAAAAGTTATTGTCCATTAAATTCCAACGTATATAAATGGAGACTTTCCTATTGGTATCTCAGTAATCCTAATATACAAATAAATGTTATCCACAGACAACACACATCAACAGACTACCGTACAATAATACTACGTAGATCTATAAAATGTATGCGAGACTAAAATCCCATCACAGCTATTACAGTGAAACCAAAGTTTAAAATGGAAATAGCTGATGGAAAAAAGAAGACTTTTTTAAAGCGGTTTACCTTGCAAGGAGAACTATGAATAGCCAGACCAGACGGTAGTAGAAATGTGAGTGCAGTGGATGAGAAAGATTAAATGACTTTTCGTTCAATGACCTATCGTAGAGTTCGGAGACTTGCTTCTGTTTTGTATCAATATAATCGTTCTCTTTGGAAATGACCTGAATTCATACACTGGACACGACAGGTGGCATTTTATTGAGGGACATTTCGCAGTTGTTGACAATTTTTTTTATGTCACAGTATCTCGACAAGTGAACGTAGAAGGCTCTTTGGAAATCGACGGAAGTGAATTGGACTAGGTCTTGGCTTTTCTTGAAGGTTCACTTGATATCAATTTCAACTAGAAACCGTTTTGCTATTCATGATATAGACCGTTATTTAGATAAGCTTACAGTTCACCATTCCTATCCTAACCGTTTTGCTACTCATGATATGTACCGTTGTTTAGATACAGTTCACCATTCCTATCCTAAAGTGAACCTGGCACAAAGCAAACACAATATTGAATATATCGGTACAGCTACTCACCACTTGAACTCACTACCGAAATGTATCAAAGACATAACTCATAGCAAAGCAACTTTAAATGTTCACCTGAATAATTCGTGGGAAACATGTATACACATTTCCTTAACTTAGTATCGATTTTCAATCAAATATTTTTTTTTTACATGTAAATACCATTTCAATCATTATCATATATTAATTAGTCTATTTATTACCACTATTGTTGATATTAATATTATTTCATTTTAATTTTTTTCTATTCATTCTATATTTCGCACCTGTTACGTACATGTACTTATTTCTTGGTTATATTTATATTGTCAGGGTGACAGACTTGACTAGCTCAGATCGAACTATTTCCGTTGCCTTCGTCACATATTTTATCCTTATAACTTCTTTGAAATGTACATATTTTAATTCTTTCTGGTGAATAGAATAGAATCAACTCAGTTCAGTTCAGTTCAGTTCAGTTCAGTTCAGTTCAGTTTAGTATTTAAATTATCATGTATCTTAATTACAGTTAGTTAGCTGTGTATTAAAGGAAATGATTAAAAATAAAATAATATAAAATGTATTACTTTGATGTTATTATCTTAGTATATAGTCTTGCTAATTTCCTAACCACTTACTACAAAAACACACTACAGCTCTCTGTATGTATGTATGTATGTATGTATGTATGTATGTATGTATGTATGTATGTATGTATGTATGTATGTATGTATGTATGTATGTATGTATGTGTGTGTGTGTGTGTGTATGTATGTATGTATGTATGTATGTATGTATGTATGTATGTATGTATGTGTGTATGTGTGTATGTGTGTATGTATGTATGTATGTATGTATGTATGTATGTATGTATGTATGTATGTATGTATGTATGTATGTATGTATGTATGTGTGTATGTGTGTATGTATGTATGTATGTATGTATGTGTGTATGTATGTATGTGTGTGTGTGTGTATGTATGTATGTATGTATGTATGTATATGTATGTATGTATGTATGTATGTATGTATGTATGTATGTATGTATGTATGTATGTATGTATGTATGTATGTATGTATGTATGTATGTATGTATGTATGTATGTATGTATGTATGTGTGTATTGTAAAGTCTTTTAGATGGATGTGTATATTTGTGTGAGTGGGTTGATAGAGATAGACATAGTAGACACTGTTTGCTATTTGAATGCTTACTACGGTATGATACTTTATTCACATATGTACAGATGGATATAAGGATCAGTTACACTGTGATGAGGAGGTGGTATGTGGATGTTTAAATCATTACGACCACTTGGTGGTTGAATGTTTATATTGCTGGATACTACATCCCTCCTTACGGGAGAACCATTTGATTGGGGGGGGGAGTGGGTATGTTAGCAATTTTTTCCCATCACTGTGACAGCATTTTTTCTATTGTCAGTCCTGTATCGAATTATCTTTTCCATATGCAGGATCAATGCAAATTTTTTTCTCGGTTACCAATTTTGTAATGTGTGGTTCATAACTATACCTACATGTCACTGGTTCACAACTAACTTGTTCTGTGTAAGTAGCAATAAGTAGCAGTTAGCAATCCATGCTTCTATTTAAATGTTATGTACAAGAGATAGCTGGTAAGAAATCCACGAGGAGGTGACTGATCACTTGGCTAACTGACCTTCAAACCACTTTATTATTACCAAACAAGATAATCAAGTTTGAAATAGTCTTGGGAAATGCTTCCACTTATTAACAAACTTGATCTAACAACCCACAGTTGGTTATATGGTAAACGCAATGTCATACACTTATTTAATTTTGATGGTGTTTGGAGTCCCCCTCCCTTTATTAATGACGGTCATTTTCAGGGCCACCACATCCTCCATAAAGAGAACTACCAAATCTTCAATAGTTTCAACAAATAAAGTCTTGAGAATAATCTCCCGATGTGGGTAGAAGAAACTTTTCAAGACAAAAACACGAAACACACCTTAGAAGATCTTGGTAAATTGTAAATAAATCCAGAGAAAATACAAACGGTGGTTTTCATCAAACAGATTAAATAAACTGGCTGAAGAGAATACGAAATACATTTAAAAAAACTACATTTCATCGTACAAATTTAGTAATATTGAAATGATAGCACTGGGTAAAGGTTTGAGTTTCATTCCCACACATTTTCCGTCCAACAAAAAGGCAACTCATGACAGAGATTGATGATTTCTCGCGCAGAATGAGTCTGAAATATTTAATGAGGAATAAACTTACAAAACAATCTCCGTTCTAATTAAATCCACAAATTGACACCACATACAACCGATAGTTCAGCACTAGTAAATTATCTAGAGGCTACTAGAGTGGAACTATCAAAATTACATTTCAGCTCAAACAGTGACAACATGACGCATGCTGAGAAATATTCGATCCACACGTTGTCAAGGAACCACGAGATAACAATCAATTTGGAACCTTTCGATAAAGGGAGGAGCATTGCCATAATTAACACAACTGATTACATTATGGAATGCGAAAACCATATTCTAAATGACAAATACTATGTCTAACTACAAGAAGATGATACAATGAAAATTGTGGACCTTATAGATAACATAACAACTGACATGTATGCAAAACACCTCATTGACAACAATACATATCAGTATATTAACGATACGAACACCACAATTGTACTTGCTTCCCAAAGTTCACAAAGAACTGCCCTCGGGAACAAAATTCGTCGGCAGGCCAATTATTAGTGGATGTAATAGCCCACCTAGCCATATATCAGAATTCGTAGATTTCTTTTTAAAACCAATTGCGCAATCACAACCAACGTACATTAAAGACTCAACAGATTTCATAAGAAAATTTGAATCGGTTGAGATCAATGAAAACATAACACTGGTTACCATGGATGTGGTATCAATGTACACAGTGACGCAATGCAGTCAATAGTGGAGGCATCGAACTCTGTAGAATGTCAACAAGCCAATTTTACGATTCCAAAACCGCCAACAGAATATATATCCACTGTTAAATGAGATCCTACAATTGTAACACACAATACGTTTGAATGTAATGAAGACGTCTACAAACAAAACGTGTGGTTGTAGTATGGGCTCACCAGCTTCTCCAGAGATAGCTGACATCGCATTCAACAAACTTGAGTGTCACATTATTGAAACCTACATGGATAAAATATCACTTTGGACACGTTTCATAGATGATATATTCATGCTATTCCGTGGCACACAAACTGAAATTAATATTCTGAGTGAAAAAATAAATGAAATGCACCCAACATTAAAATTTTCGTTGGTCAGCTCAGAAACGGAAGTGGTATACCTTGATTTGGTGATTTACAAAGGTCATAGGTTGATTTTAGTGGTCATAGGTTCAAACAAACCAAACGGTTGGATATCAAAACTCACACCAAACCGACTGACACTTTTCAGTACCTCCACAGACAATCGCATCACAACACATTTTTTTTACTTCTGTCTGTTGGAACAATTTATTTCTCAAGCCATTACGGGATGTAATTATTTTTTTCCTCCTTCACCTGCCGACATTTTTTCCCCCAAAATCCCCCCCCCCAAATCTCCGTTCTTCCCCTTAAGTCAGAATTAATTTCCTGAATGAGTCAGCGTTTGTAACGATATGTCCTTTCGAATTATCGCGGTGAAGGTTCTTTAAAATCCTTTACTAATAAAATAGTGTTCGTTTCTTGAGTATTGATAAATTCTGTTGTCAAATCATGGTAATATGAAATTCGTATACAGGGCCGTAGCCTGACCAAATTGCCAAGGGGGGCAGAACTTTGTCTTGGTGCAATCATGCATTAAAAATTTAGAAAAGTGCTAATTTACATAAATTTGCATACAATTTACATACTATCTATTTTAGCATACGCAATTAAATATCATATGCAAGGTCAGAAAAAATAAAAAATGCTGGTCAATGGGAAACCTAACCCATCACATTTGGTAAGTAGGTCGATTTCATTTTTTCACAATGCTTGACAAGGATAAAACAAACCATATATAATGATAGCAAAATATTTCAGGTCGAGTTTAGATAGAACTTATTCAGTCATCTTGATACTATCTCATGCAATTTGTCTGCATAGCTACAGTTAGGAAATGTACACAATTTACGGTTAAACAAATATTGTAGTTCCTCTCACCCTCTCTTCTCAAAAAATGGTAGGCCCCGCCAAATGAAACTCAAGCATTATTTTAGCCACCCCTTCTGTCACCTACACTACAGTGGAGATATAAAATCATATGGTACAATGATGCATTGGAATGAGACAACTCCAAAGGTGAAAAAAAAAATTGAAAATAAGACAGTGTAGGAGGCCATTTAGAAGCATAAAATATCAAACCATAGACATAATAAAATACCAGAATTGAAACAATTATGCTATGTATTACATATTATCTGGAAGTATATTTTGTTGTGGCAAAGCTGAAAGATATTATGCGGATGTGCACATGGTAAATGACTTCTCCTGAAGTTTAATTTGGTTCCAAAATATCCCGAATATAAAGAACAAAACATTTCAAGACTTTCAGACTTTTGATGGCCCGATGGTCGTCAACTTTTGTTCAATTCTTTTTAGTGCACATTGGATATTTAATCTCAATTCATGCTTGCATGCAACATCAGAGCCAAGTAAACCACTGTACGTATAAGATATTATATAATTTGGAATAGACTCAAATGTATATTATTACATGTACTATTCAGAAAATATAAAGAAATATCCTTAATTTTGAAAAAAAAATGCGAAGCCCGCATGAGGATATATTGCCCATCACCAGAAAAAAATGTATGGGTAGGTTGAACAGCTTTTCCATTTTTTCTGGCCCAATGTCGTATATTTCAAAATAAATGCCGAAAAGATGTCACATTCAAAGTAAAAAAATGGATGGTGCTTTTTCAAATAAGTAACACAACAAAATAATCATTTTCTTTACCCAACTCCCAAAACTGTTATGGCCTTGCTTATGTCGGAACCCAAGGTGAACTCAGTGAATTCTCCTTGTCATTATCATTATAATGGATATTGAAGTTTGGATTTTGATGTCGAAGGTACAGCTCTGTTTACAAATTCAGGGCCATTCTTTCCATAGCAAGTCGTCGCTTCAAAATGATTGCGGAATATACGCTAGTGTCAGTGTGCAATGAGATAATTATATCAACAAACATTTTAACCAAAGCCAACGTCGAACACAATTATTGAAAGTGTATCTTCAAAGAATGGATCTTAAACTGCGTACCTAGTTTAATAGTTTTTCAGGGCCACCAAATATTCCAAAAAGAGACCAGCCGTTTTATCAGTATGAAATGTTTTAATATAAGGAACAAGATGTAAATGAGATCGAGCGCATCTCCGGAGTCACTGCATGCAGCATAGCAGGCGACCTCATGTTGAACGACTTTTTCCGTCTTTTTTTTTTTTGAGTTTCACTCGCTAACATTATCGACTTGCTATCTTCAAATGAAGGAGACTTTCAAGACTACTGTTACTCGCGGAAAATGCACAGTGCATGTGCGCACTTCGTTTGTACTTTCCCGCACAAAGAATTTTTAATTTCCTGCAAAAAGTTACAATTTTTAACTGGACACATTTTTATTCAAAGTTAAGCCATCGTACAACCATCGATATAAGATATATATTAGCGAGGAGTCAGTGTACAGTCACTTAATTAGTGAACTATCCATTGAAATCTCGCATGCTAGGAATCGTCACGTAAACAACGATTTTAATAGCATCGCTATGTATTCAAAAAGTAGCTTTTTTTCTTTCTTTTTTCCCCCAAAATCTCAGGGGGGGGGGGCAGCTGCCCCCCCTTGCCCCCCCCCACAGGCTACGTTACTGGTATATATATAGTTCGTTCCTCTATTCTATTCAATAACATAAATTTAAAACGTCTATTTATTCGGACTGTCTCACAAGTTCCATATGCATTTCTATATATGTATGTATGTATGTATGTATGTATGTATGTATGTATGTATGTATGTATGTATGTATGTATGTATGTATGTATGTATGTATGTATGTATCTTCATCATTACTTACTAATCGAGTAAGTAATTTTTCTATCTACCGACTGCAAGGTACTCCTTGACGGGGCCCCCTAGGCTGGCACCTGTCTCTTGGGAGATTTTTTTGTCTCATAACTTTCAAATCTTTTGAATTTATTATTCATTTCAAATTTTGTGAAGGAAAATGTGGTCAACTTTTAAAATAAAAATGTTTTTCCAAATGCAAGTAATTTTTCAACTCACCACTGTTTCGCAAATAACTCTCTAAGGAAGGTGACTATTTCACATGAAAGAAAAATAACACTGTAAACAGTTATTTGTGTTTCAAATATTTATTCATATAAAGATTGGAAATAGCCGATAGATTTGAAGTCTACAGGTTTCCTAATATAACCACGTATCCTTGCTACCCCTTTTCCCAATATGTCGTTGAGGCTAAGCAACACGGCATATCTAACAGTCTACTTACAACTCTATTCAATTTATTACATAATTCCTAAATGCTAACGTAGTATTATTTTATCATAAACTTGATAATATTTCGTTTGTTCATATACATGTATCAGACCAACTCCAGTATGACCCAACTTGATGCAACCTCTCGTGGTTATTACTAGGGACACGCCACCAAGGTAACAGTGCTTATTACTAGGGACAGGTCACCAAAGGTAATGGTGCTTATTACTAAGGACACATCACCAAGGTAATGGTGCTTATTACTAGGGACACATCACCAAGGTAACAGTGCTTATTACTAGGGACACGTCACCAAGGTAACAGTGCTTATTACAAGGAACACATCACCAAAGTAACGGTGCTTATTACTAGAGACACGTCACCAAGGTAACAGTGCTTATTACTAGGGACACGTCACAAAGGTAACAGTGCTTATTACTAGGGACACGTCACCAAGGTAACAGTGCTTATTACTAGGGACACATCACCAAGGTAACAGTGCTTATTACTAGGGACACGTCACAGTGCTTATTACTAGAGTCACGTCACCAAGGTAACAGTGCTTATTACAAGGAACACATCACCAAGGTAACGGTGTTTATTACTAGGGACACGTCACCAAGGTAACAGTGCTTTTTACTAGGGACACGTCACCAAGGTAACAGTGCTTTTTACTAGGGACACATCACCAAGGTAACAGTGCTTATTACTAGGGACACGTCACAGTGCTTATTACTAGAGTCACGTCACCAAGGTAACAGTGCTTATTACAAGGAACACATCACCAAGGTAACAGTGCTTATTACTAGAGTCATGTCACCAAGGTAA
This sequence comes from Glandiceps talaboti, assembly GCF_964340395.1. NCBI lineage: Eukaryota > Metazoa > Hemichordata > Enteropneusta > Spengelidae > Glandiceps > Glandiceps talaboti. The sequence goes on along the minus strand of NC_135565.1, from coordinate 3,341,476 downwards.
CAGTGCTTATTACAAGGAACACATCACCAAGGTAACAGTGCTTATTACGAGGGACACATCACCAAGGTAACAGTGCTTGTAACGTGCAACACGTAAATATGTTGGAGTCACTACTCAATGCATCTATTGTCATGTAACTTTGTGTATACGTTACCATGACATCTAACGTCATCATGATGGTCAACTTTTAAGTCATCATGTGATAATTTAGGATCTACAAATTTTAAATGTGATGAAACCTTTTCAGCTTCCCTTCGTCCTGAGTCAAGCGCCCCCTGTAAAAATCCATGCCACTGTGCATGTGTTGCTTCGCCTCCAAAATAGAGTCGACCAACGTTTTCCTGTAATATTCTCATTGTTGTTTCCGATGCCTCTACTGGCCTATTGCTATATGCACCGTAGAATAACGGATCACGTGACCAGCGAGTCATCAGAAAGTTAACAGGTTCGGGAATTTCGTCTCCGTAAATTCTCCTCAGCACCGTCATCACTTCCCTTTGTACGGATTCATCCGTCTCACGTTCTAATCTTCGTGATTCTTCGTCTGTCACAGTCACCATAAGGATATGCTTACCTGGAAATGCGCCCTCAACGTTCAGGTTTTGCCATACTGGGTAAAATCCTCGAACTTGGTGGGCGTACAGCAGAATTTCTTGCTTGTCCCAAAATGTACTTGGAAATTGTAAGAAAATTTTAGTATACAGTCCTATTTGAAATTTGTGTATTTCATGACTTTTCCGGATTGGTAGCTCAGGAGAAAATTCTACAGCATTGTTTTGTAAAACGCCAAGACTAAAAGTCAAGATTGCGTACGGCGCCGAAAAAGTGCGTCCATGTTTACAGGTAACGGTGACGTCATTCTCACTCCACGCAATCTTCGTCACTATTGTGTTAAATATTAGTCTGGGATCATTGATCTCTAGATAATCACTCGTCATTGTTTCGAGAAATGACACAAACCCACGTTGATCAGTTATGAAGAGTTCATTCGAGCAGTTCAACACGGTCATATCTTTTAAAGATGTTACCTGGGGTGTTGCGGCTAGTTCAAAGTCAAAATCAAGATATTCGATTACGTCATCCAAGGGTGTTTTCGGGTACCAACCACTGAGCCTCAATGCCGATCGGATCGACATGTCACCACCTGACCTTTCTTCGGCCACTACTTGGTATGCTGCTTTAAAGGCAATGCTTTCCGCTGCACTTAGGTCTTCAGACCTAACATCGGCTTCTTTCGTCAAGTCTGTCCCATTTTCGCTGTAAATCACCCAATTATCCCAGTCAGTCATTTTCCCGTCTAATTTGTAACTCTTTATCAATTCAACGAATGACTTTTCATCGACATTAACTGGGTGGTCGTACACCCAGTTTGCTCCAAGTTCCACGGTGACACCACCGAATTTGGCACTGCGTACTCGTCCTCCAATACGGTCTGACCCTTCCACAATTAAAAAGCTTGTTACACCTGCATCTGATAAAGTTTTGCCAGCAGCGATACCAGCTGCCCCACCACCAAGAATCAAAACATCGGCGTCGTAAACTTTCGACGATTCTGCGATAGTAACGGCAGTCCAGAACAAGTAATACAAAATGGAAGTGTTCGTTACATTGAGCTTGTCCGCCATACTCAGTGCTCATGGCCGTGTAATACGGTTGAAGGCCAAAGGTTAGCGTAATGAACAATGACGTAATTTTTAAATTAGAAAGTACGGGTATGCACCGCCAAACTCGAAATCATGTGGGCCACTTTTTCACGAAAAACATCTCAACACGGGTCGGCTTTTCATCTGAAAATTCCTTAATCATAGGTCGATAATATTGGTAATGTCCTTTCGCTTTAGACAGCAACAAAAGACAGGTAAATGACAGGAAGATATTCACCAAGATGTTTCTCTCACGACAATCTGTCAAATAGGCAATGTTATTATTAGGAACCTATCAGTTTCTTCGGCCTGTGGGGGGAGGGTGTGGTGGATTGGTGGGGGTGGGTCAAATTGACAATGTTATCATTAGGAACCTATCAGTTTCTTCGGCCTGTGTGTGTGTGTGGGAGGGGTGTGGTGTGGTGGATTAGTGGTGGGGGTCAAATTGACAATGTTATTATTAGGTACCTATCAGTTTCTTCGGCCTGTGGGGGGGGAGGGTGTGGTAGATTGTTGGGGGGGGGGTCAAATTGACAATGTTATTATCAGGAACCTATCAGTTTCTTTGGCCTGTGGCGGAGGGTGTGGTGGACTGCTCTGGGAAAAAGGTTTTGGCCTAAAAAAAAAGATTTTTGATCCGGAAAAAAAAGTTTTGGCCTCAAAAAAAATTTGATCTGTAAACAAAAACAGTTTTGGCCTCAAAAAGTAAAAAATCTTGTTATGCAAATAAATTTTCTGCTTTGTAAAAGGAAGTTTCGTCTTACAAATTTGAACTTTTTGCTTTGATATTTCTATTTTGAACCAAAAAAAATGTTTTGTCCTATGAAAGAAATTTTTTATCCTTGTACTGAATATTTTGCGCTCAAAAATTGATTATTTCTTCCACAAATGTATTGTTCCTTTGTCATCTCTGGGCCACCGTAAGTAATACAATAATAGCAACTGCAATTCTACGCTTTGAAAATGTTAGAAATATTGCAACGAAGGTGAGATTTGTCTAACTTCAAAATGTGTATTTCCGGGAGTACAACTCAAAGAGCATTGTGGGTAAAGTAGTAAACTGTGAAATGCTCCTCCATGCATCGATCTGTTTATTGAACTTTATATGAGGACACCGATCATAGTAAAAGAAAGAAAATGTAAGCACCCGATGGAGCGCTTAAATCAGTTTGGTGACCATTTTTTCCAAATATTATTTACATCACTGTAAACACAGGAAAGGTCCCCATGCTTTAGAAACAATCTTCACAGCAAAGGAATATAGGTAAATGACTGGATTTTCTCAACGATTTTCTCTGACAAGAATCTGTGATATGCATGATACGTGGGGGAGGGGAGGGGGGTGACGACGACGCCATATATAGTGGGTTTGTTTGTGACTGGCATGGAAACCCCTAACAATGTGTCTGTTTTTGGATTGTACATGGGTAGATGTTGTCAGTGTGGGCCGCACACCCCCATATTGAATTATTGAGAGTAACCCCTCCTCCAGTTAGATACGATTCAATTAACCACTGTGCTGAAATTTTATTCAAACTCAAATTTATGTTTAGTTAACAATATCTCATGTTGTACCATATCGAAGGTCTTTTTAGAGATCCAACTTAACCATACCGGTGAGGTTCTCTTCATCACGTTCGTGTTTGATATAATATCTGACAGGTGAATTAGACATGTATCGATAGAATAAGAGGGCCTAAAACCAGACTGGAATTCATACAGTAAACTATTTTGGACAAGATAATCATTAATTTGATTGTACACCACTCTTTCAAACACCTTTGAAACAATACTCAATACAGACACAGGCCTATAATTACCAGCTTCAGTTTTACACTTCTTTTTGTACAGAGGCACAACTCTAGATTTCATCAAATCGTCAGGAAATGCATGGCTAGATATATATATTTTCACTCACATTACTAATTACAAACTCGTCCTTCCTTTATATATTACAGTAACATATGATAAACCAGATGGAATTGAGAAACCCAATCTACGAGAGCCGTCTTTATTGTAATAACAGAATGAGATTATATTGCATTGACCTATACTTTTAAAAAACTGGTATATCATGTTCTCTAAGTACAGTGACCATAAACCAGATAAATGGCAGTGACCTTCACTATGCTGTAAAGTAGGTCACACAAGACAACGTGGACTTGAAAACGTCAATCTGACAATGACTATTGAGGAGTGGAATGTGGATGTAAATATTTACGTCCAATATGTCCTCAGAGTAGGCGGGTTAGTAAACATAAACGTGCCCAAAATTTGACATGCATTCCTAGGTATATAGCCTCTAGAGTTAAGGCGTGTGAGAAATGTCTTCCAAATGACATAGTGGAACTTCGGCCAACATTTGAATACTAATTTCTGAAGGAGGACCACATTATCAATAGTTAGATATGACATGACGAGTTTTGTCTAAATTTGCCTAAACTGATTTTCGAGTTTCCTCAGAATGTTGTTTCTTATAGGGAGCCTTCAGTAATTACAAGGGGGGGGGGATGGGGGATGCCACTCTTTATAGATCTGTCCACGGGGGAGGGCCATCCATTTTTTTAGAGAATGGAAATCAAGAAAGGACCACATTTTACATTATCTAACTTTTGTGAGTTTGGCATGATCCCATCACTGCAATGCCACCGGTTCCAATTCTTACTGGTACCACATCCCGTCACAGTAAAATAATGGCATGGTACCATCACTGCAATGCTACCGATTCCAATTCCTACTGGTACCAAATCCCATCACAGTAAAGTAATACCATAACATATCGGTGGAATGCAATGAATTAACTGTTAGTCGTGATGTGAGGAGAGGAGCAGGTTTCACAGTAGTAAAGGGGGGGGGGCAGTGTAGCCTGGTGTTGGGATAATGTGGTGGAGTAGATGTTGACCAATCGGTCCTGGAATTGTCAGTTATGCGCTTATCGAGTCTTTGGGAGTTCTGGCCTTCAGCTCAACGAATAGATCAACGTACACAGGCATTCATTTCATACGAACTCACTGTGGCGGAAATAGTGGGAAACAATGAATGCTTTTAAAAACTATCAATGTGGTGGAATCTTACTACAGTACCCTGTATCTAGTGGGACCCGAACCCAGGACCTCCTGACTACTAATCTTGAGCTGTAACAACTATGCCACAGGGAGGCGGTGTGAAATAAGCTTTTCATTGAAATATTTGAACAGGGAAGGATAATATTTTAGAGTAAGGAAATTGAGAGAGAGTCACATTTTAGCACAACGAACTGGGGGGGGGTGTCACATTCTATGCCACAGACAGGCCTTGATTTCCCCTGCCCCTGTAATTACCGAAGGCTCCCTTAAATATACGTTTCTTGTCTGCTGGGAATTGTTTCCAGCTATTTATATACAGATACATTGTATAATGACAAATACACACTGTCACGTACATTGTGATACTACTGCCAGCACATTGGCCATCTGGTCACTGTGGAATTGTCCAGGAATTGTCGACACTTTCCCAACACATCCATATTCTATCCATAAGTAGTCATCCAGGCTGGCAACGCATACATATACGTGTAATGATCGTATCACATCGTCTTTGGTTCGTGTGGGAACGCACAGTCGATTAACAAGTAATGGGAAGTTGGGTATCCGTTTGCGTCATTAACTGGTAAACAGTGAAATGGTATGTTATGCGTAGATGGACATAGATCATCGTTAGATGTAAACATACTGATGTACACAGTTCTTATTAATAGCTGTTGACACGCTGTTGAACACTTGGGTATCTATCTACAGACATTCCTTAGCAAAGTATAATTGTAACACATAAAATTTATTTTGTCTGTGTGTCCGCCACGTCTACATTAATATATATATATATATATATATATATATATATATATATATATATATATATATATATATATATATATATATATATATATATATATATAGTTTTACGCTCTGCCACTGCGGTATAGAGCACTGTCTTAGCAGATTGATACTCACCGAGTTATATATATATATATATATATATATATATATATATATATATATATATACATACAAATGAAAGAAGACGAGTCTGATATTACATAGTGGAATTACACTACGGACCGTTTCACCCGAAGGATCGTCAGGTGTAATAGTGTGGTTTAATAGTATTGGTTAGTTATACATCCTGCTTTAAGTACATAACTTATGTGTATTCACTGACGGCTGTGTGTACACAAAAAGATTGACAACAAAGGTTACGTATTATTAATACTTAATAATACGTAACCTTTGTTGTCAATCTTTTTGTGTACACACAGCCGTCAGTGAATACACATAAGTTATGTACTTAAAGCAGGATGTATAACTAACCAATACTATTAAACCACACTATTACACCTGACGATCCTTCGGGTGAAACGGTCCGTAGTGTAATTCCACTATGTAATATCAGACTCGTCTTCTTTCATTTGTATGTATGATAGCTCTCCAAGGTGATTGAGCACTCTACTTGGCGAAAGAAGAATGAAATTATATGTATATATATATATATATATATATATATATATATATATATATATATATATATATATATATATATATATATATATATATATGCTGGCTGTTATTCATTCAGTCAGTCAGTCGTCAGTCAGTCCGTCCATTCTAGTCAATTTAACCAGCACCCCTTGTTATTTCTAATGTTCTGTAACGGTATGTCCTCTGCTATCTAGATGTTTATCTATGACAGTATCAGTTCTACCCGTTTGGTGTCCTTTCCAATGTAATGTCAATACGTTGGCTATATCTGTCTTTCTTTATTTACTAACTTAAACATTCTTTGTGCACCAATGTGTATATAGACAGGCATGCCTTGATGACCTGCCTTTATGGGTCTCAAAAAGTGCAGTAGTTGTGAACGAATGACGTGAAACCATGGGTGGCTTCGTACTTATTACAGCCGTACGCACTATTATTTTTGACACACTGGAATTCACTATGATCTATGTATACTGTTAAAACATGACACAAACTGACTTAAAGGCCTGTAAAGTTTCACAAATTTTATCAGATCTTCACCCAAACAAAAATATTTACATAAAAATCTCAATTGAATTGTACAATGCATAATTCTATGTCATTATTAATTGTCTTCTGCTACTGTTAGAAGCGTAATAAGTATAGATCGTTTCCTCGATATTTTAGTATATGTATAATAAATGACGTCATTGTATGGTTAATTGGTGATATCTCATCACAAAGTGTTAGTTTAGTCATTGCGAATGATAACTAAGTATACATCAGTAAGTAGAATATTATACTATGGGTATATATCTTTTAAACATGCAGTTTTTTGTCTGCAACCAGTTGCAAAGACTATAAACTAAGCTTGTGAACTTCAATGTCAAGTCACGTCCCTTTTGTGGCGTTACTAACATTCTTATTAATACAGTAGATGGCATAATTGGCGATTACTCAACTTCTACTAGTTCTAGTGTAGGTATGCTAAATTATATTATGTTAATTATCTATCTATCTATCTATCTATCTATCTATCTATATATATATATATATATATATATATATATATATATATATATATATATATATATATATATATATATACACACACACACACACACACACACACATATATATAATACATGTATTAAAAATGAATATTTTAAAACACAATTGTGTTCTTTTGTGTGAAATAGTGACCTGAGTGAGTGATTGTGAACAGTCGGATGAACACTATAACTAGTGATTTGGAAAAACAAAATAATTGACCACACAAAAATTGAAATAATCGAATAACAACTTCAAAATATTAAGGTGTCGCATTTTACATTGACCCTTAAAAAACTAACTTTGCATATATAATTATTTCGTGATTTTGGCATGATCCCACAACTACCACCATTGTATAATTATATAGTAATATCATAACACATCAGTGATATGCAGTGAAATAACACTTAACTGTTGTTTATGTTGTGAGGAGCGGATCTCACACATATGAAACCAGGACCTCATCACTACTAAAGCATGGCAAGATATTGGGGATAATGAGGTGGAGTGGAGATGTTGACCTCGGTCCTGAGGTTGTCAGTAATGTGCTCAACGTTAGTCTTTGGAAGTTCTGCCAAATAGTCTCGGTTACCCAAACTCTCCCTGGTAGGGGCTCTACCGCGATCTAAAGTCGAGAGTAGTGCATGCTGGGGAATACTTAACGCCCAACATTGCAGGCTGAACGGTCTATATCTAGGTACCTCGTAACATGTTATCATGTCTCAAACAACAGATACAGATAAATATAGTCTCGTAAGCCCACTTATGACTTTAAGTCAAGTACGGTGTGACTTTAGAATGACCTTTCTCCAGACTCCCGTCAGGTTGGTCTCATAGTCCAGCCCAAGTAGTGAGAGTCTGGGTAAACGAGACTACTCAGCCAATATACCCAAACCGTCTAAGTTCCCGATTTAAATCTAAATGTGGTGGGGTCTTACTACGGAAAAAATTCCCTGTATGTAGTGGTAGATTCGAACACAGGACGTCCTGACTACTCATCTTGAGCTCTAACAACTACGCCACACGGAGGCAGTGTCATAATTGCTTTGCATTTAAATATTTGAACGGGATCAATTTTTATCACTACTGACTAGGGGGAGGGTCACATTCTATGCCACAGACCGCCTCCGCCACCAGGTAATTACTGAAGGCTCCATTAAAGCATATAGTAAAATAACAGACAGGTTAGATTGACAATTACATGAATCTTACTTCTTAGACACCTTTATTTCATTTAAGCGTGGAGCATCGAGTGTCATTAATTTTATCATGTACTGATTGATACAGAAAGGTTATCTAAACATTGAATACAGTCAATGCTTATGTGTGTGTTAATTACGTATTGTTGTGTTATTGTTTTATACATATACTGGGAAGCAGAATTTGTTGCATGTGTGTGTGTTATGTATAAGCCCTCTGTCCTATTGTTTCCGGGGTTTAGTCCCTGAATAAATGGTAGTACATGTAGTTTTATTTATCCAATATGCTAATTGAGTTATTTTGGGGCTTGGTTATTTTATTCCTCTCACTATTCGTAGAACTACTGACCCGTCGTTCGCCGACTATTAAAGTTCCCGAAAGAATGGCATTTAGCTTGCAGAAAGGTAGCATTTGTACGATGAAGCCACTCGTTATCTTTTTACTCATGTTTGTACTATCAAATGCTGAAGAAGATGACAGGGACCGTGCTAAAGTGTTGATTCTTGGGGCGGGAGCGACAGGCATAGCAGCCGGCAAGTACCTTCACGATCACGGTATGACCGACTTTCTTATCATAGAAGGATCAAATCGTATCGGTGGTCGACTTAAAGAGGTACAGTTCGGCGGGAAAACTTTGGAAGTCGGGGCAAACTGGATACAACCCGGTGATGCATCAGTGAATCCTCTTGTTGATATCGCCAATAACTTAGGAATACAAGGAAAACCATCGAATTGGTCGTCCAGAATTATACGCAGTAAAACAGGAGATGACCTTACTCAGGAGGGCGATGAACGGTACAATGGTCTTAACAATGCTATCGAGTATGCATACACACTAGCTGACGATCTTGTCGAGAACGGAAAACCCGACATGTCCATACGCTCAGCTTTGCGTCTTGGCGGATGGATTCCGACCACTGCTCTCGACAAAGTTTTGGAATATTTCGACTATGATTTCGAATATGCAGATATTCCTAAAATGACTTCTTTGAAATCAACAGCGGTTGTGGACAACGGGGAGGCGGTATTTGTCACCGATCAGAGAGGTTTTGGCTTCTTTTTACGTGATATGGCGAATGGATTTCTTGAGGAGGATGACCCTCGTCTTCTACTAGAAAAAGTTGTCAAGACAATTAAATATAACGACACTGGAGTGACTGTAAGTTGTGCTGATGGGTCATCGTATGTGGCTGACTACGTCATTGTAACTTTCAGCATTGGTGTTCTTCAGAGGGGCGTCGTTCAATTCGTACCAGAGCTACCAGATTGGAAAACTGAAGAAATCTTCCAGTTTGATATGGCTCTGTACTCTAAAATTTTCTTGAAATTTCCCGATGGAGTTCGTCGGTTTTGGGACGATGCAGAATATATGTTGTATGCACACACAAGACGAGGACATTTTCCTATCTGGCAGAATTTGGAAGCCGAGGGATTATTTGATAATGGGACAAATTTATTACTCGTGACGGTAACCGGCCAGGAATCAAAGCGGGTGGAATATCATCTATCCGATAGGGAAATCCAGATAGAAGTTATGACATGTTTACGTAACATCTATGGCCAGGATATCCCAGATCCCGAGGCAATCATGCTAAATCGCTGGTCGCAGGATCCTTTATTTTTCGGTGCCTATAGCAATTGGCCTGTTGAAGTCTCCGAGGAATGTCATCGTCGCCTACAAGCAAACGTCGATCGTGTTTATTTTGGCGGGGAAGCAACGCACCCACTGTGGAATGGGTACATCCAGGGCGGTCTTTTGTCCGGAGAACGGGAAGCCGAGAAAATTTTGAAATGTATTGGTGGGGAATGTTTGAGCTACACTACGGGACAGGGGCCAAAACGTGGATGCACATATGACGGCGCGGACAATTATGACAAGACAGCTTTAGTTGATGACGGAAGTTGTTCGTTTACAAGCAGTGCAGCCACCTTCAGAATCGGTCTTGGAAATTATGAAATTATCACTTTTACCGCTATTTTAGTTTTCCTACATCTGCAATTTTAGCTTGTTATTCAGTGATATGGCTAAGTTTGTTCTCTTTTTTGTTAACATGCGTTGGTACAACACGTAGTTCCATTCTGTCAAACACACAATTCCATGAAAACGTCCACAGTCTGAATTTAGTAATTAATGTTCTGTATGTATCTATGCATAGGCATTCTGCAATAGTTTATGTATTTTGCCCCAACCCCTCCCCCTCCCCCTCCCCATTATAGGAAGAGAGGCGAGAACATCGTACATGTACATAATGTTCTACAGACGTGTATGATCAATATGTCTAGTACGGTGGTACACATGAATATAATAAAAACATCCCATGATTTATTTCTGAATTAAAAATAGCAATTCTGTATTATGGTAATGGTTAAAAAAAAATTGTGATTAAAGTGAAAATCTACCATTAATTTTTTTTCAATAGCTTTCCACGTCTTTATATTATGGTTTGTCATTAGAGAGGTTTAGATGCGAGTATTTACGTGTGTTCTACACGCGGTCATAGTCACGTGATTAGAAGCAACACGCGCATTGTGTATCAGACATGTGCCATCGACAATGCGACAAGGCGGTCTACACGTAACTTTAAATATATGTTACGTTTTTGTCATTTTTCTTATATTAAATGTCGTATTTTTTATATCAAAGTTCGAAAGCATAAATGTAAACTATATTTTTTTCATTTGGGTAGTTGCAAGAAAAATGGCAAAAATACCGACAAATTCTGACATGTTAACAAAGGCATGTGTTTGGCCTTCAGGACACAATATATCAACTCACTTGCGTACATTTATTCCAGTGTCTTTCAAACTGAACGCATAAACTAAAGACAGCTTTGTACGCGTCATTACGTGTACGCGTGCATGATAATGTTCCCGTACGCGTACGCGTTCTAAGGGAGCCGTCATTATTTACGGCCTGGAGGGGGGGGGGGGGTCGGGTCAGAGGAATTGCTTTGAAAACCACAAAATTTGAGTGACCCTCTCCCTACCTGGCTTGAAATATTTTCGTAACCCACCTCCTTGACACAATATTATATTCATAACCCCCTCCCACTATTTTACAATCATAACTCATTAACTGTTATTGGCACTACAAACATTATACAAATTGAGGTTGAGTGTTCCATTGAAACACCACATACACATACACAGGCATACATATGCATACGTATGCACGTATATATATATATATATATATATATATATATATATATATATATATATATATATATATATATATACACACATTCATACATACATACATACATACATACATACATACATACATACATACATACATACATACATACATACATTCATACATACATACATACATACATACATACATACATACATACATACATACATACGTACGTACATACGTACGTACATACATACATACATACGTACATACATACATACATACATGCATGCATACATACATACATACATACATACATACATACATACATACATACATACATACATGCATACATGCATACATACATACATACATACATACATACATACATACATACATACATACATACATACGTACATACATACATACGTACATACAATACCAAACTTTTTATTTTTAATTAGAATTTCCTGATAACGTTATATGGATGTAGCATATTTCAAGAGGAAGGGGTAACAATGAATGCAGCTTATTCCCAAAGTAGTACCATAGGTAAAATTTGAAATTAGGTGGTATTAGTTGAATCAAAGTTTGAAGGAGCCAAGTGGTTTCCCCCTCCCGTCCCACAGATTTTTCAATTTCAAGGACTAAAAGAATGCTTTCTAGTGCAATTTTAACACCTAAAATTTTGAGTAGTCCCCCCCCTTCACTACCCATTTTTTGGGTAACCCCCCTTTCACTCCCCAGTTTTTGAGTGACCCCCCCCCAAATTCCTCCGACCCCCCTCCCCGGTCGTTAATAATGACGGCTCCCTAACCGAGCGAGACTAAGTCTTACTGCGTTCAAAATTCATCAAACTCCCGCCATTTTAAAAGCTTGACGTAGTAAAATTCGATCTGGAAACATGTTGTATATACTAGCCTTATTTATCTATTTATTTGTTTGTTTGTTTGGTTTGTCATGTTTAGTTTCTTTGAGTGCAATCCTGAAACGACAGAATGAGCTAACATGGGTTTACGAAAACAAATGTCAGTGATGATCTATCACCGATCGTGATATTTGTTTACAGCTGTGGTATAAATAATCCTTGACCATGCAATGATTAACCTGGTATAATCTGTTCTCTATCTGCCATCATATGACAACTTAACAGTTGTTATAGTTCAAAATCGACACATGATTATACAAGGTCGTTAAGCTGACATTATGTTTAGAAAAACAACAACTCACATATCAGACGACATCACACGCACGTACACACATAATATGATATTCAACGAGGGAAGTCTCTGAATGAACGTTATCAAAACTTCAGTTAATCATTCTGTGAGTCTGACAGTCTGTATCATATGTACATCTTGTCTATCTGTGTCTGTACATGTGAGCCTATTTATGTTCATGTATCGATATATAATCTGTATCTGTATCTGTATCTCAAAATCTTTGTCTGTGTCTGTGAGTGAAAAGTGGTGAAATTCTGGCTCGTTTTAATATTTCCCGCGATTAAGTCACAGTCTAGGACGTGTAGTGTGGTCATATCAGTCTAGGACGTGTAGTGTGGTCATATCAGTCTAGGACGTGTAGTGTGGTCATATCAGACTAGGACGTGTAGTGTGGTCATATCAGTCTAGGACGTGTAGTGTGGTCATATCAGTCTAGGACGTGTAGTGTGGTCATATCAGTCTAGGACGTGTAGTGTGGTCATATCAGTCTAGGACGTGTAGTGTGGTCATATCAGTCTAGGACGTGTAGTGTGGTCATATCAGTCTAGGACGTGTAGTGTTGTCATATCAGTCTAGGACGTGTAGTGTGGTCATATCAGTCTAGGACGTGTAGTGTGGTCATATCAGTCTAGGACGTGTAGTGTGGTCATATCAGTCTAGGACGTGTAGTGTGGTCATATCAATCTAGGACGTGTAGTGTGGTCATATCAATCTAGGACGTGTAGTGTGGTCATATCATATTTGGAGCGTGACACCGCTGTACTTTTTTGTGTAAACATATCAAAGCATCTAAAGTTTCTGTCCACAAGTTTACCGAATCTAAATAGGGAGATGCGGAATGGAGATAATTACTCATAATTTATATGACATTAATTGGAACGTCCACGCCAGAACAGCGTCAGCAAGCTTGGTTGAAAGTGTCATGTTGCAAACAATGTTATCTTGACAAGCCAATCTCACGCCGATGTATTTATACATAGTCACACTTCAATAGGAAGAATAACTGAATGTGAAAACGGTACAATTGTACAAAGTTGAAGTTCCAAATCTTCTAAAACTTTGCGATGTGAGGGTTTAATAAGCGTTTGTACCCGTTCTTTTGGAAATGATCAAATACATTTGACAGACGGTCGTCTTATTGTCGAAGTAATCAATAACCGAGTCCACTGGGTTTAACTTTAGAAAAAAACCACATTTAGTACAAAGTGTAGCATTTTCATTCCCGACGCACGTCCGTTGAAAGAATGACAAACATATACCCGAACTCTAATACATTTTGAACCTTTATTCGTTATGTGTATACATATGCGCATACTAGCACGGATGTACATATTAGGGTTATACGTCATGTGTATACATACTATAGCACAGTTATAGCTAGAAAGCTTACTCAAAACTCAGCAAATTTTGCTGGTTTAAAATAACACAAGACCGGAATGTTTCCCTGTTTAATGATTTCTTAATGTTACAACACTTACAGATTTATGACAAAAACTTCAGATGTTGTCAATTTATAGTCGGTTCATTAAAGTTTAAAGCAATACTTACTGTACATGTATACATATAGAGGTATAAGTTCTCGTAAACCTTCTTGTTGTAAAGAAGTAAAGAATCGATGTCAACGACATTCTGTTCATCGGTAAACGAACGCCTCCTTTTGCTTGTACATAGTAGTTTATTGGGAAGGAGGGGGAGGGGCAATAATCTGAAAGATATGGGGCGTGTGCTACGACTGCTTGGGTATTCTTTGCAGTGCTTCTTGGTGAAGCCTGCAATGGTAATACGAATTCGAAATACTACAAGTTAAGTGAAACTGGCCACAAGGTTTCATATTAAAGTGTACTAGCCATTCAGGGCTACTTAACAGATCTGCAGAAGATTACTCTGGAGATATGCACTATAAAATCTGACAGATTGATTGATTGATTGATTGATTGATTGATTGGTTGATTGACTGATATACTGATTGATTGATTGGTTGATTGGCTGACTGATTGACTGATACATAGATAGATAGATAGATAGATAGATAGATAGATAGATAGACAGACATTTATTTCGTTGTTGTTGTTGTTGTTGTTGTTGTTGGAGTGGGAAGGCGTTCAAAAAAATCGTAAACAGGTGACAACATAGTAAAACAAAGGCAAACAAGTCGGATGATCACGTCAGATTTTATTCATACTGGTGTCCGAGATGCGCCGATTCAAATCGTTGTCATGTAACACATAGTTTAGCGCCCTCATCGACGTTTGATACTGTGCAGTGTGAGATAAAGTTTTGGACGCAGAGAACAGCAAAGGCCATTGTAGATCAGTGAGTCCTCTTTAGAATAAAAAAGTTGATGATACAACAGAATAACAGTGATTTTAGTAATATATACAACGTACATGATAAGGAGTAAAACTAGACTCTCTTACCGTCCTCGGAGCTTCACATCACTAAAATTAAAGGAGTTGTTAAAGGAGAAACCCGAGGGCTTCGCAAACACACGTCAACAAATGGTTAGCCCAATGAGGGCGCATAGTACAAGGATATTCTAGTACAATTATGCAGTAGATGATATCAGTACATACAAAACAACTCCTTTAATTTTAGTGATGCAAAGCTCTGAGAACTGTAAGAGTGTCTAGAGTAAAACATGGTGGAACGTTTGGGAGCCTATATGAAATGAAATGTACATCTTAGAGATATATTCTAATGAGCTGACGCTGGGCATGCATGCTCAGTTATCTAACCTGCAAATGTACATTTTTAACATTCGTCCTCATTTAAGGTATTATGATCATGGCATATTGTCAGAAACAAATAAACAAACAATCATACATACATACATACATACATACATACATACATACATACATACATACATACATACATACATACATACATACTTACATACATACATACATACATACATACATACTAATAGATAGATAATAGATGGATGGATTATATATATATAGATAGATAGATGGATGGATGGATAGATAGATAGACAGAAAGACAAGCTGGACAGATTGACAGAAACATAGCAGAAGAGTCGATATAACGCACTGTAAATGGAAGGAGAGTGAAACAGACGGAAAGATGGACATTAATATAGAGTATATAATATAGAGTATATAATATAGAGTATATAATATAGAGTTATACTTACAGAGAAACAGACAGACACAACACACAAGTACAAGTAGCATTGATTATACAACGTTATACGACGAATGACTCAGTTTGATTATATTGAATATTGAAAATATATAAACTGGTCGTTCTACGTCACGACAATGCGTGTCTACATCACTGGTTATGCTGTCACAGTGTTCAAAATATGAGTCACAGCGTTAAAAATGCCATTACTTTCCACGATTTTCTTTGATATTACTGGCGCTGGTATAATTGTGTATTTTTCTTCATACAGCCGGAAAATACTCGTGACATAAGGGTTGTCACTACTCGTCTAGTGATTCGTAGTGACAAAGACCACTTAGGTCACAAATTAAGAATACCATCTAAATATCTAATGAACGACACTTACAAAAGTGAGAGATCACAAAAAAATTGAAATGGAGACGACACCGAATATTGCATATAAATAACAACAAAAGTTATAATTATTTTATTTGGCTATATACAGGAGACGTTGAAAGTGACACAATTTCAAAAACACGAACGTGTACGGTTTGGTATTGAATCTGAAAAAGATAAAAGAATGTATATTGTATTAATATATCAGCATATCAAACGTGTACATTTCACAAGTTCTTGTATATTAACATATTTTTCAGCTGAACAAGTATTTATACAAATCAACAGACTCTTTCGTAATTCAAATCAAATTTCTACGGCCTTGATTTCATTTATTTTTATTTGATTTCTACTGACAATGATATATTCAGATTTCGACTTTGTTTAACCTTTATAGTCTATCTGGTTATATTCCGATGTCGTGCTCACTTCTTTTTGGCTGTTATGTTTACTGTCTGTATGTAATGGGCATTCACAAAAGAACGAACAACAGGTACTAGCAGCCAAAAAAGAAATCGTGCCGTGTACAGCACATCAGATTATAATCAGATTGAGCCATAGTATTCTATCATGTAGTAACATGCGAATGAAATTATACAACAATTTATATGTGAAATATTTGTAATGACTGGGGTGGCGTATAGACTGTAAGATACGTCGTGACGTTTCGCCCCTCACCGGCCTCCTCTCTGTTAGGGGTTGGCCGATGGTTGAGGGCGCCCCGTCACGGCGTACCTTCCAGACTAGGGTGGCGTACTACGGTAACAATTTAGAGTAATCAGAAACAAACACATATTACGACAAAATCCTTTCAATTGTAGTTCGAAGCCTGTCTCAAACTGTGCTAAAACTACCTACTAACAGCCAGTTTCTCTATTGAGCACAAGTGTAATCTTTCATTCCTTGCTGTTTAATTGCAAACAAATTGTTGATAAGGACAAGGCTGGCTGATCCACTATACATGACATATGACACACACACACATACACCCAGGCAGTAAACTTGAAGTATCTGATGCATATATTAAATACAATTACACAACCAGTTACCTACAAGTGTGTCATGTAATCTGTGTAGTCCACCACCCAGCCTTGTCCTTATCAATAATTTGTTTACAATTAAACATCAGAGAGTGAAAGATTACACTTGTGATCAATAAGAAAACCTCACTGTTAGTCGGTAGTTTTAGCACAGCTTGAGACGTGCTTCGAGCTACAATTGAAAGAATTTTGTTGGGCACTTTCTGTAACTAAACTATTTTCTGGCGTTACTTTTATTTTATATGCAGTACACATATGTTATGATAAATATTAGAACAAGTCTAATAAACAATTTCCTTTTGGACATGAAAATTCAATCATGACTTTATTTGTTAGTTACCAATAAATTTGGGGAATAAAAGTTCCTCCGATTATTGTCTCATACCATATCACATCTTTCACATTTTGTCGAATTAGATTTAATTCTAAATACATCAGTGTCTATTATGTGTATCGTGTATTTGCACAGACGTGTGTAAAAATGTATCATTAGTTCAACATCCAAGGCTAGCTAAACTGCATTGCAACTTACCATAACCTAGTAGAACTTGTTAGTGCAGTAGAATGAAAACTCCTACAAAACACACAAACAGAAATACACCGTAAGTACACTGATATCTACTTTAAATTGTTACATCACGCAAAAATCTGTCTGTCTGTTTGTCTGTCTGTCTGTCTGTCTGTCTACGCATGTCCGTTAACCTTTTTATTAGGCCATCCATTCACCAGTCTTTTGGTCGGTCACTTCGTAAGACACTAAAAGTCTAGAAATCAATATCAAATAATGTGATTTTTGTTTTTCTTTATCATTTGTCTTGACTGGCAATAATTTCTACAGGAATATGTTTTATTGTTCAGAACCTACCTTAACCTCAGTCTCTATGTAGTCATCATCATCATAATCATCATCATCATCATCATCACCATCGTCATCATCATCATCATCATCATCATCATCATCATCGTCATCATCATCATCATCATCATCATCATCATCATCATCATCATCATCATCGTCATCATCATCATCATCATCATCATCATCATCATCAGTGCTGTCACAATTATTCACTCTGTCCTCCTCGTCCTCCTCATTCTCCGATTTTGCCTCTTCTTCTCCGTTCTGCTTCTCCTTCCCATCCTCCATCTTCTCAACATCCTCTTCATCCACTTCATCCTTCTCCACCTTCTTATTCAGATCAACCACCTTCTTCTTTAACTTAAATTGTGGACCGTCAGTCTATGTATATATACATGGGGAATAGGGTATGGAGAAAGTAAGCATAAAGCACGGAGAACATGTACAAAACATAACAAAACTTAGTAAGGCTTTGCATTTTCATTTGCTACGGGGAAATTGTACTGCCGAGTATTAGGTTACATTCGCAATTTACATGCACATAGAATTCACAGCATTGTTAAGATAACATGGCATACATAAAATTAGAATATTTAATTTGTAAACTGTTCATCATTTTTATTATCCGTTTATTCATAGATCTCGAGTCAAGTGCCTGTGCTATAAACTGTTGGATTGATCTGTGGTTTGTTTTAACAAATCTCTGCATTATGGCTAACTGTAAACTAACCCCAGCATACAATATGAATATTTATCACATCGACTAAAAAGAAATACAACAACCACTTAAAACTACATTATGCAAGTATTCATGCCAATTATATGTTAGGGGGGAGGACTGGTATTAAATGGGCATGTACAAGTAAGTACCTGTGAGACAAGATGTATCGTTGTAAATAGATGGTAGACAATCAGTTTTACTCTTAGTTAAGTTATTTACCACAATATACTATTATGAATATTTGTTTTAGTGTGTACAATGTGTTGATTCTTTTCTCTTCTATATGGTTAGTTTTATGCAATAATTTACCACAATATAATGGTCAAATAGAACAATTACTTACCTCAATCTTAACTTCTTTACTAACATGTTCCAAATCCGAAAGGACAAGTGCTCTCTCTGCACAATCATTGTTATATAGCATTTTGTCTCCATCAGCCTGATAAAACAAATAGATACTTATGGAATTGTTCTTTCTTTCAGTGCTTGACTTTCATTATCTAGCTAGCTATTCATCTATTTACTATTTTGTCCGTCCGTCCATCCATTTGTTAGCGCCTGCCAGTCTGTCCATCCATCTACTGGCCTTTATCCATCTACTGGCCTTTGTTTTGTCACAAAACTATCAATAGTAACTGTATAGTATCAGGATATACTTCTATGTATAATAGTTGTTATAAAACTATTAATAGTAACTGTGTAGTATATAGTAAAACTATTAATAGTAACTGTATAGTATCAGGATATACTTCTATGTATAATAGTTGTTATAAAACTATTAATAGTAACTATATACATGTAGTATCAGGATATACTTCTATGTATAACAGTTGAGTATCTTAAATTAAACTATAACTGTATCTCTAGTCTCTCTATGTATATAAACAAATTGAAATAAATCTCTATCATCATAAGATTAATTTGGGAAACTTGCAAACCCGTCATCCTGAATATTCTGAATTTTGCATCATGGGAAATGTGATGGTACATATGAATTAATCAACATTGTAAAAAAATCATCTTGTTACATTGTTTATAACCACTCAGTTTTTGATACCCAGCTCATTGTAGTAATAGCTACAGTTGCGGTAATATGAAAACTGCAGAAAATCTCAGAGTCCTTTATATCTGAACAGGCTCAGTTTACATTGGAAGTTCCCTATTACAATTGACGGTTAAGTATACATCAGTAAGTGGAATGCTACGAGTACTTTTAATCATGTAAAAATATTATAACGCCCAAAAATATACTAACTCAGCTTGTGTTTCTTTAACTCACTCATACGTCCTTTTCTTTGTATCGGAACCAGAGCCATATCATAAAACTTAATTTGCATACTATCCACGCACACAAACTTGGTTATCGTTAACATATTCATGTTATATGGTATTATATGAATTGAATGGGTTCCAGTGAAGGGTTGGTGTTTTTTTCTATATGCCGATGTTTGTGGGAAAATTGAGATGTTTCTGGTCCTTTCTCTTCTCACCATTTGTATGCGAATATTTGGATATTAGTTGAATTAATGTCTTGTAAGACATAACAAAAAAACTGTTACCCTCAATTTTAGAACAGGTGGGGTAAGTAGAATTTTATTTCATTTTATATATATTATATTTTGATATGTGAGTGTCTAGTTCAAGTACTTATTTTGTCTATTGTTTTCCATATATGGTGTCTGTATGATTAGTATCTTCCCATCAGATATACTATCAATACCGACTGGAAGAACAGTTTTCATATTAACGTCAGTTTCCGCATCAACACTTTCTTGTGAAAATTCACATTTTTAGCAATTTTAGTATTTTTTTCGAATAAAAAAATATTATGGTGGGAGCGAAAAACTAGGTAGGGTCAGGTAACAAAACATTTTTTATGGCTTATAGATTATATAACACAGTGAATTAATTTATGAATAAATGAAGCGAGAAAGAAAGAATTTCCTACCTGTTCTCTTTCATTTTCCACGTCTTCTCTTTTGTCGTTTTCAAAAATGTCAATAATTTCTATTCTGTTTTCTTTTTCTTCATCCTGTGCATCATGTCCCAAGCGTGGGGAGAAAAGTCTTCTAAAGAAAGTTCCAACTCTCATGTTTATTATATTCCTCCTACCTGGATTTTCTGCTGCCTTAATCTGACTACCTACATCATTATCATCATCACTAATGTCACCACCATTGGCACTATCCTCTTGCTGATCCAATGTCTCTTTTCTTTCTTCCTTCTGTTCATCCTTTTCTTTGTCCTTCTGTTCCTCCTTCCCTTTGTCCTCATTCTCCACCTCCTCCTGCAATTTCTCTTTCCCTCCGTCACCTTCTTCCTCCTGCTTCTCCGCCTGCTTTCCAACGTCCTTCTCCTTCTCAACATTATCGTCTTCCTCCATCTTCTCCTCTTCCGCTTGTGTCTTCTCCATCTCCAATTTCTCGTCTACTTCTTCCTTCTCTTCCTCCCTTTCCTCACCATCCTGTTCATCCTCCTTGTGTTGAAATCAAATCAACAACATTATCAAGTATTTGTGTGTAATAATAATGAAGACTATGTTTCTATGTGTCTATTCTATGTTTCTGAATACTAAACAAACTTTGAAATCTCAATCTCTCATAATATTAAATGAGATCCCTCCTCTTTGATTGATTCGTTCTGTGTTATTTTGTTTTGTTTCTTGTCGTACCTTGTCTCGTATCATGTGGAGTTGTGTTGTGTTGTGTTGTGTTGTGTTGTGTTGTGTTTCGATGTGCTGTGCTGTGTTATGTTGGATTGTGTAGGGTTGTGGAGTGATGGTATGTGTTATGTTGTGTTATATTGTATTATATTGCATTGCATTGTATTGTATTGTATTGTATTGTATTGTATTGTATTGTGTTGTGTTGTGTTGTGTTGTGTTGTGTTGTGTTGTGTTGTATTGTATTGTATTGTATTGTATTGTATTGTAATGTATTTTATTGTATTGCGTTGTGTTGCATTGTATTGTCTTGTATAATGTGTTGTGATGTATTGCATACTATATTGTATTATATTACATTGTCTTGCCTTGTCTTGTCTTGTCTTGTCTTGTCTTGTCTTGCATTATGTTGTGGTGGTGTGGTGTATGTGTTATCTATTGAGTTATCTAGCTATATTTCTGATAAATCAATGTCATTATTGTTTTCATGCGCATTTTACAATTTTGAAGTTTAATCTCTCATTAAGGGTAAAATTTTAGTATCAATTGACTGTTGATTCCAAGATGTATCGTTGTAAATAGACGGTAGTTAATCAGCTTTACCCTCAGTTCAGTTAGTTAGGCCTACAAAAAAATTATTGATTGGTTCGGGTTACCCGACCCCACCTAGTTTTTCAAAGCAGAACCTAAACCTTTTTTTACGTATTGGATAACAAAAATGTTCAAATTTGTGAATTCTCTTAAGAAATATTGAATGCGAAAACTGACATCAACTCAAGAAGACTATGCAACTGTTCTTCCAATTTGTAATAGGTGTACATTTATCAGAAGACACCAATAACACAGACACTATATGCAAAATAACAGAAAACATGAAAAATAAATAAAATAAAAAAATCTACCCAACCCACCAACTCTAAAATTGAGCGTAATCGGAACCACATTTTTTTGTTAGGGCTTACCATAATATACTATTATAAATATTATGTTTTGTGTGTAGAATGTATTGTTTATTTTTCTTATATTTAGTTTTATCTGATGGTTTACAAGAATGATCAAATAAAACAATTACTTACTTCAATCTTAACTTCTATGCCCATCATTTCCATTTCAGCAAGGACAATAGCTCTCTCTGGATATTCGTCGTTTTGTTCTCTGTCACAATCAGCCTAACAAAACAAATTAATATTTACAGAATTAGTCTTTCTTTCTTTCCATACTTAACTGTCAATATATTGTTATCTACCTATTTATCTATCTACATATTTGTCTGTTTGTCTGTCTGCCCGTCCGTACTTCCATCCCTCTATCTACTTGTTCGTGCCTGCCTGCCTGCCTGCCCGCCTGTCTGTCTGTCTGTCTGTCTGTCTGTCTGTCTGTCTGTCTGTCTGTCTGTCTGTCTGTCTGTCTGTTTGTTTGTTTATTTGATTGCCTACCAGCCTTTTGTTTTAATACAAAAATATTGATAGTAATTGTATAGTATCAGGATATACTTCTATGTATAAGAGTTGTTACAAAACTATTCATGGTATATGGTATTGTATGAATTGAATGGATTCTAGTGAAGGGTTGGTGTACGTATTTTCGGCCCGTATTTTCTACATGCTGATGTTAGTGGGAACATTGAAATGTTTCTGGTACATAGTGTATCCTTTCTCTTCTCACCATTTGTATGTGAATATATGGATATTAGTTTAACTAACAAAAAACTGTGTGGTTCCGATTACCCCATTTTTAGAATAGGTGGGATAAGTAGATGTTTTATTTTATTTTTTAAATACTATATTATGATATGTGAGTATCTACTTCAGGTAGTTATGTGTTCTATTGTTTTCCATATGATGTCTGTTTTATTGGTTACTTCCTATCGGATATACAGTCATTACCGACTGGAAGAACAATTTTCATATTGTCTTTTTAAAGAAGATGTCAGTTTCCGCAACTACAATTTCTTGTGAGTATTCAGAATTTTCTCAATTTTAGTATTTCTTGGGAATAAAGAAAAATTTGAGGACGGACCGAAAAACTACGTTGGGCAGGATAACTGGAACCAAACATTTTTTGTATTAGGCCTTATAGCTAATGTAATACAGTGAATTGATGAATGAATAAATGAAGCGACATAGAAAGAAAGAAAGAAAGAAAGAAAGAAAGAAAGAAAGAAAGAAAGAAAGAAAGAAAGAAAGAAAGAAAGAAAGAAAGAAAGAAAGAAAGAAAGAATTTCCTACCTGTTCTCTTTCATTTTCCACGTCTTCTCTTTCACCAATTTCAAAAATGTCAATAATTTCTATTCTGTTTTCTTTTTCTTTATCATGTGCATCATGTCCCAAGCGTGGGGAGAACAGTCTTCTAAAGAAAGTTCCAACTCTCTTGTTTATTAAATCCAATTTCCCTTCTCCTCCCTCATCTTCTTCCTCCTGCTTCTCAACCTCCTTCTCAACATTATCGTCTTCCTCCATCTTCTCCTCTTCCCCTTGCTCCTTCTCCATCTCCAATTTCTCGTCTACTTCTTCCTTCTCTTCCTCCATTTCCTTTCCATCCTGTTCATCCTCCTTGTGTTGAAATCAAATGAAATCAACAAAGTTATTAACTATTTGTGTGTATTAATACTGAAGACAGATATCAAATCACTCTTAATTCTATCACTGTGACTCGTTTTATAAAGGTCAATAATTTACTATGTATAATAAACCTGTATTGTAGTACAAGATGAAAATAATTAATACCTATCTTAATGTCTATTCTATATTTCTGAATATTTAACAAACTTTAAAATCTCCATCTCTCATAATATTAAATGAGAGATCCCTCCTCTTTAGTTTTGATTTGCTTTGTGTTATTTTGTTTTGTTTCATGTCGCTTGTATTCTATTGTGTATATATAAAGTCTACCAACCCTACCTTGTCTAAAATTGGGCATAATCGGAACCACGTTTTTTTTTCTTAGGCCTTACTATAATATTATATTATTTAAAATATGACATTTTGTGTGTAGAATGTATTGTTTATTTTCTCTGTTTAGTTTTATCGAATGATTTACAAGAATGATCAAATGAAACAATTACTTACTTCAATCTGAACTTCTTGTATCATCATTTCCATATCAGAACGGACACGAGCTCTCTCTGGACATTCATAGTTTCGTTCTTTGTCCCCATCAGCCTAACAAAACAAATTAATATTTACAGAATTAGTCTTTCTTTCAATACTTAACTTTCAATATATTGTTATCTACCTATGTATCTATCTATCTATATATTAGTATGTCCATCCGTACTTCCATTCATCCATCTATCAATTTTTATGCGTCTTCCTGTACTTCTGGTGTACAATAGTTTAGTATCTGAAATTAAATTATTCTTTCAAAGTGCCACAAGCTTATGGCCTTTTTACCAAATAACCCTATTAAAACTGAATGCCTCCTGTAAGGACAAAACCATAGATTGTTTGGCTTACACACATTGTCGAATTACATAAATTCTAATCTATAGCTATTAGACATGATGTACCAATTAAATGGAAAATTAATTTCTGAAAACTAAACGAAATTTGAAGCTTACATAGTTAACATATTGCCTAATTATTAAAAAAACCCCATTGGTTATGCAAATAAACCATATAGATTATGTGTTACAACATCAAGCTTTAAATGACAGATGCACTTATTTACCACCAACCATCAATACATATACAAAAGTATCTCAAATTTGAAGTTTGTATTCCTAAGAAATAATCATAAAACATTAATTGTGCGAATTAATCATAAAATTTAAAATTATATCAATCGGTTTTAGAGGATGAGTGCATTGCCATGATTGATGTATGTGCCAAATTATATGAAATTTGAAAAGTGCATTTCAAAGTGAGCTTAATTACTGCCGATCATTAATTATTCAAAATACTCGTTAAAAGTAAAGGCTATCATGTCAACACACTTGTACGCATTGTTATATATTATATGTACCAAATTCTTACCCACCTTCATTTTACCTTCATCCTCCTTCTCGTCCAGACATTTCTCATCCATTACCTGATTGTTTTCCAATTCCTTATTCATATCCAAGACCTTTTCATCAACCTTCTCTTCCGAATCCAAATTCTTTTTATCCATTTGGTCATTCATCTCCTTTTCTTGATCCAGCCCGTTCTTCCCTTCTTTCTCTTTCTGAATATCTGTGTCATGTTCCTCCAATTTCTCCGCCTGGTCGGCCTCCTTCCCCAATGTCTTCTCTTCACTTTCGCTGAGCTCTTTCTTCTTTTCTCTCTCATCCAACTCATCCTCCTTGTGTTGAAATCAAATCAACAAAGTTATTAACTATTTTTGTGTAATAATATATTAATATATATATATATATATATATATATATATATATATATATATATATATATATATATATATATATATATATATATATATATATATATATATATATATATATATAATTCTACTAACCCTACCTTGTCTAAAATTGGGAATAATTGGAACTATGTTCTTTTTCTTAGGCCTTACTATAATATTATATTATTTAAAATATGACATTTTGTGTGTAGAATGTATTGTTTATTTTCTCTGTTTAGTTTTATCGAATGATTTACAAGAATGATCAAATGAAACAATTACTTACTTCAATCTGAACTTCTTGTATCATCATTTCCATATCAGAACGGACACGATCTCTCTCTGGACATTCGTAGTTTCGTTCTTTGTCCCCATCAGCCTAACAAAACAAATTAATATATACAGAATTAGTCTTTCTTTCAATACTTAACTTTCAATATATTGTTATCTACCTATTTATCTATCTATATATTAGTATGTCCATCCGTACTTCCATCCATCCATCTATCAATTTGTATGCGTCTATCTGTACTTCTGTGTACAATAGTTTAGTATCTGAAATTAAATTATTATTTCAAAGTGCCAAAAGCTTATGGCCCTTTTACCAAATAACCCTATTAAAACTGAATGCCTCCTGTAAGGACAAAACCATAGATTGTTTGGCCTACACACATTGTCGGATTACATAAATTCTAATCTATAGCTATTAGACATGATGTACCAATTAAATGGAAAATTAATTTCTGAAAACTAAACGAATTTTGAAGCTTGCATAGTTAACATATTGCCTAATTATTAAAAAACAACCCATTGGTTATGCAAATAAACCATATAGATTATGTGTTACAACATCAAGCTTTAAATGACAGATGCACTTATTTACCACCAACCATCAATACATATACAAAAGTATCTCAAATTTGAAGTTTGTATTCCTAAGAAATAATCATAAAACATTAATTGTGCGAATTAATCATAAAATTTAAAATTATATCAGTCGGTTTTAGAGGATGAGTGCATTGCCATGATTGATGTATGTGCCAAATTATATGAAATTTGAAAAGTGCATTTCAAAGTGAGCTTAATTACTGCCGATCATTAATTATAATTCAAAATACTCGTTAAAAGTAAAGGCTATCATGTCAACACACTTGTACGCATTGTTATATATTATATGTACCAAATTCTTACCCACCTTCATTTTACCTCCGTCCTCCTTCTCGTCCAGACATTTCTCATCCGTTATCTGATTGTTTTCCAATTCCTTATTCATATCCAAGACCTTTTCATCAACCTTCTCTTCCGAATCCAAATTCTTTATATTCATTTGGTCATTCATCTCCTTTTCTTGATCCAGCCCGTTCTTCCCTTCTTTCTCGTTCTTAATATATGTGTCATGTTCCTCCAATTTCTCCGCCTGGTCGGCCTCCTTCCCCAATGTCTTCTCTTCACTTTCGCTGTGCTCTTTCTTCTTTTTTATCTCATCCAACTCATCCTCCTTGTGTTGTAATGAAATCAACAAAGTTATTAACTATTTTTGTGTAATAAACACACACACACACACACACACACACACACACACACACACACACACATATATATATATATATATATATATATATATATATATATATATATATATATATATATATATATACAAATTCTACAAACCCTACCTTGTCTAAAATTGGGAATAATCGGAACTATGTTTTTTTTTCTTATGCCTTACTATAATATGATATTATTTAAAATATGACGTTTTGTGTGTAGAATGTATTGTTTATTTTCTCTGTTTAGTTTTATCGAATGATTTACAAGAATGATCAAATGAAACAATTACTTACTTCAATCTGAACTTCTTGTATCATCATTTCCATATCAGAACGGACACGAGCTCTCTCTGGACATTCGAAGTTTCGTTCTTTGTCCCCATCAGCCTAACAAAACAAATTAATATTTACAGAATTAGTCTTTCTTTCAATACTTAACTTTCAATATATTGTTATCTACCTATATCTACATATTAGTATGTCCATCCGTACTTCCATCCACCCATCTATCAATTTGTATGCGTCTACCTGTACTTCTGTGTACAATAGTTTAATATCTGAAATTAAATAATTATTTCAAAGTGCCACAAGCTTATGGCCCTTTTACAAAAAAAAACATATTAAAACTGAATGCCTCCTGTAAGGACAAAATCATAGATTGTTTGGCTTACACACATTGTCGAATTACATAAATTCTAATCTATAGCTATTAGACATGATGTACCAATTAAATGGAAAATTAATTTCTGAAAACTAAACGAAATTTGAAGCTTGCATAGTTAACATATTGCCGAATTATTATAAAAAATCCCAGTGATTATGCAAATAAACCATATAGCTTATGTGTTACAACATCAAGCTTTAAATGACAGATGCACTTATTTACCACCAACATTCAATACATATACAAAAGTATCTGAAATTTGAAGTTTGTATTCCTAAGAAATAATCTTAAAACATTAATTGTGCGAATTAATCATAAAATTTAAAATTATATCAATCGGCTTTAGAGGATGAGTGCATTGCCATGGTTGATGTATGTGCCAAATTATATGAAATTTGAAAAGTGCATTTCAAAGTGAGCTTGATTACTGCCGATCATTAATTATTCACAATATTCGTTAAAAGTAAAGGCTATCATGTCAACACACTTGTACGCATTGTTATATATTATATGTACCAAATTCTTACCCACCTGCATTTTACCTTCATCCTCCTTCTCGTCCAGACATTTCTCATCCGTTATCTGATTGTTTTCCAATTCCTCATTCATATCCAAGACCTTTTCATCAACCTTCTCTTCCGAATCCAAATTCTTTTTATCCATTTGGTCATTCTTCTCCTTTTCTTGATCCAACCCGTTCTTCCCTTCTTTCTCTTTCTGAATATCTGAGTCATCTTCCTCCAATTTCTCCGCCTGGTCGGCCTCCTTCCCCAATGTCTTCTCTTCACTTTCGCTGTGCTCTTTCTTCTTTTTTATCTCATCCAACTCATCCTCCTTGTGTTGAAATCAAATCAACAAAGTTATTAACTATTTTTGTGTAATAATATATTAATATATATATATATATATATATATATAGATAGATAGATAGATAGATAGATATATAAATTCTACAAACCCTACCTTGTTTAAAATTGGGAATAATTGGAACTATGTTTTTTTTCTTAGGCCTTACTATAATATTATATTATTTACAATATGACATTTTGTGTGTAGAATGTATTGTTTATTTTCTCTGTTTAGTTTTATCGAATGATTTACAAGAATGATCAAATGAAACAATTACTTACTTCAATCTGAACTTCTTGGATCATCATTTCCATATCAGAACGGACACGAGCTCTCTCTGGACATTCATAATTTTGTTCTTTGTCCCCATCAGCCTAACAAAACAAATTGATATTTACAGAATTAGTCTTTCTTTCAATACTTAACTTTCAATATATTGTTATCTACCTATTTATCTATCTACATATTAGTATGTCCATCCGTACTTCCATCCATCCATCTATCAATTTGTATGCGTCTACCTGTACTTCTGTGTACAATAGTTTAGTATCTGAAATTAAATTATTATTTCAAAGTGCCACAAGCTTATGGTCCTTTTACCAAATAACCCTATTAAAACTGAATGCCTCATGTAAGGACAAAAGCATAGATTGTTTGGCCTACACACATTGTCGGATTACATAAATTCTAATCTATAGCTATTAGACATGATGTACCAATTAAATGGAAAATTAATTTCTGAAAACTAAACGAAATTTGAAGCTTGCATAGTTAACATATTGCCTAATTATTAAGAAAACCCATTGATTATGCAAATAAACCATATAGATTATGTGTTACAACATCAAGCGTTAAATGACAGATGCACTTATTTACCACCAACCATCAATACATATACAAAAGTATCTGAAATTTGAAGTTTGTATTCCTAAGAAATAGCAATAAAACATTAATTGTGCGAATTAATCATAAAATTTAAAATTATATCAGTCGGTTTTAGAGGATGAGTGCATTGCCATGATTGATGTATGTGCCAAATTATATGAAATTTGAAAAGTGCATTTCAAAGTGAGCTTAATTACTGCCGATCATTAATTATAATTCAAAATACTCGTTAAAAGTAAAGGCTATCATGTCAACACACTTGTACGCATTGTTATATATTATATGTACCAAATTCTTACCCACCTTCATTTTACCTCCGTCCTCCTTCTCGTCCAGACATTTCTCATCCGTTATCTGATTGTTTTCCAATTCCTTATTCATATCCAAGACCTTTTCATCAACCTTCTCTTCCGAATCCAAATTCTTTATATTCATTTGGTCATTCATCTCCTTTTCTTGATCCAGCCCGTTCTTCCCTTCTTTCTCGTTCTTAATATATGTGTCATGTTCCTCCAATTTCTCCGCCTGGTCGGCCTCCTTCCCCAATGTCTTCTCTTCACTTTCGCTGTGCTCTTTCTTCTTTTTTATCTCATCCAACTCATCCTCCTTGTGTTGTAATGAAATCAACAAAGTTATTAACTATTTTTGTGTAATAAACACACACACACACACACACACACACACACACACACACACACACACATATATATATATATATATATATATATATATATATATATATATATATATATATATATATATATATATATATATATATATATATATATATACAAATTCTACAAACCCTACCTTGTCTAAAATTGGGAATAATCGGAACTATGTTTTTTTTTCTTATGCCTTACTATAATATGATATTATTTAAAATATGACGTTTTGTGTGTAGAATGTATTGTTTATTTTCTCTGTTTAGTTTTATCGAATGATTTACAAGAATGATCAAATGAAACAATTACTTACTTCAATCTGAACTTCTTGTATCATCATTTCCATATCAGAACGGACACGAGCTCTCTCTGGACATTCGAAGTTTCGTTCTTTGTCCCCATCAGCCTAACAAAACAAATTAATATTTACAGAATTAGTCTTTCTTTCAATACTTAACTTTCAATATATTGTTATCTACCTATATCTACATATTAGTATGTCCATCCGTACTTCCATCCACCCATCTATCAATTTGTATGCGTCTACCTGTACTTCTGTGTACAATAGTTTAATATCTGAAATTAAATAATTATTTCAAAGTGCCACAAGCTTATGGCCCTTTTACAAAAAAAAACATATTAAAACTGAATGCCTCCTGTAAGGACAAAATCATAGATTGTTTGGCTTACACACATTGTCGAATTACATAAATTCTAATCTATAGCTATTAGACATGATGTACCAATTAAATGGAAAATTAATTTCTGAAAACTAAACGAAATTTGAAGCTTGCATAGTTAACATATTGCCGAATTATTATAAAAAATCCCAGTGATTATGCAAATAAACCATATAGCTTATGTGTTACAACATCAAGCTTTAAATGACAGATGCACTTATTTACCACCAACATTCAATACATATACAAAAGTATCTGAAATTTGAAGTTTGTATTCCTAAGAAATAATCTTAAAACATTAATTGTGCGAATTAATCATAAAATTTAAAATTATATCAATCGGCTTTAGAGGATGAGTGCATTGCCATGGTTGATGTATGTGCCAAATTATATGAAATTTGAAAAGTGCATTTCAAAGTGAGCTTGATTACTGCCGATCATTAATTATTCACAATATTCGTTAAAAGTAAAGGCTATCATGTCAACACACTTGTACGCATTGTTATATATTATATGTACCAAATTCTTACCCACCTGCATTTTACCTTCATCCTCCTTCTCGTCCAGACATTTCTCATCCGTTATCTGATTGTTTTCCAATTCCTCATTCATATCCAAGACCTTTTCATCAACCTTCTCTTCCGAATCCAAATTCTTTTTATCCATTTGGTCATTCTTCTCCTTTTCTTGATCCAACCCGTTCTTCCCTTCTTTCTCTTTCTGAATATCTGAGTCATCTTCCTCCAATTTCTCCGCCTGGTCGGCCTCCTTCCCCAATGTCTTCTCTTCACTTTCGCTGTGCTCTTTCTTCTTTTTTATCTCATCCAACTCATCCTCCTTGTGTTGAAATCAAATCAACAAAGTTATTAACTATTTTTGTGTAATAATATATTAATATATATATATATATATATATATATATATATATATATATATATATATATATATATATATATATATATATATATATATATAGATAGATAGATAGATATATAAATTCTACAAACCCTACCTTGTTTAAAATTGGGAATAATTGGAACTATGTTTTTTTTCTTAGGCCTTACTATAATATTATATTATTTACAATATGACATTTTGTGTGTAGAATGTATTGTTTATTTTCTCTGTTTAGTTTTATCGAATGATTTACAAGAATGATCAAATGAAACAATTACTTACTTCAATCTGAACTTCTTGGATCATCATTTCCATATCAGAACGGACACGAGCTCTCTCTGGACATTCATAATTTTGTTCTTTGTCCCCATCAGCCTAACAAAACAAATTGATATTTACAGAATTAGTCTTTCTTTCAATACTTAACTTTCAATATATTGTTATCTACCTATTTATCTATCTACATATTAGTATGTCCATCCGTACTTCCATCCATCCATCTATCAATTTGTATGCGTCTACCTGTACTTCTGTGTACAATAGTTTAGTATCTGAAATTAAATTATTATTTCAAAGTGCCACAAGCTTATGGTCCTTTTACCAAATAACCCTATTAAAACTGAATGCCTCATGTAAGGACAAAAGCATAGATTGTTTGGCCTACACACATTGTCGGATTACATAAATTCTAATCTATAGCTATTAGACATGATGTACCAATTAAATGGAAAATTAATTTCTGAAAACTAAACGAAATTTGAAGCTTGCATAGTTAACATATTGCCTAATTATTAAGAAAACCCATTGATTATGCAAATAAACCATATAGATTATGTGTTACAACATCAAGCGTTAAATGACAGATGCACTTATTTACCACCAACCATCAATACATATACAAAAGTATCTGAAATTTGAAGTTTGTATTCCTAAGAAATAGCAATAAAACATTAATTGTGCGAATTAATCATAAAATTTAAAAATATATCAATCGGCTATAGAGGATGAGTGTATTGCCATGATTGATGTATGTGTCAAATTATATGAAATTTGAAAAGTGCATTTCAAAGTGAGCTTAATTACTGCCGATCATTAATTATTCAAAATACTCGTTAAAAGTAAAGGCTATCATGTCAACACACTTGTCCGCATTGTTATATATTATATGTACCAAATTCTTACCCACCTGCATTTTACCTTCATCCTCCTTCTCGTCCAGACATTTCTCATCCATTACCTGATTGTTTTCCAATTCCTCATTCATATCCAAGACCTTTTCATCAACCTTCTCTTCCGAATCCAAATTCTTTTTATCCATTTGGTCATTCTTCTCCTTTTCTTGATCCAACCCGTTCTTCCCTTCTTTCTCTTTCTGAATATCTGTGTCATCTTCTTCCAATTTCTCCGCCTGGTCGGCCTCCTTCCCCAATGTCTTCTCTTCACTTTCGCTGTTCTCTTTCTTCTTTTTTATCTCATCCAACTCATCCTCCTTGTGTTGAAATCAAATCAACAAAGTTATTAACTATTTTTGTGTAATAATATATTAATATATATATATATATATATATATATATATATATATATATATATATATATATATATATATATATAGATATATAAATTCTACAAACCCTACCTTGTCTAAAATTGGGAATAATTGGAACTATGTTGTTTTTTCTTAGGCCTTACTATAATATTATGTTATTTAGAATATGACATTTTGTGTGTAGAATGTATTGTTTATTTTCTCTGTTTAGTTTTATCGAATGATTTACAAGAATGATCAAATGAAACAATTACTTACTTCAATCTGAACTTCTTGGATCATCATTTCCATATCAGAACGGACACGAGCTCTCTCTGGACATTCATAATTTTGTTCTTTGTCCCCATCAGCCTAACAAAACAAATTGATATATACAGAATTAGTCTTTCTTTCAATACTTAACTTTCAATATATTGTTATCTACCTATTTATCTATCTACATATTAGTATGTCCATCCGTACTTCCATCCATCCATCTATCAATTTGTATGCGTCTACCTGTACTTCTGTGTACAATAGTTTAATATCTGAAATTAAATTATTATTTCAAAGTGCCACAAGCTTATGGCCCTTTTACCAAATAACCATATTAAAACTGAATGCCTCCTGTAAGGACAAAAGCATAGATTGTTTGGCTTACACACATTGTCGGATTACATAAATTCTAATCTATAGCTATTAGACATGATGTACCAATTAAATGGAAAATTAAATTCTGAAAACTAAACGAAATTTGAAGCTTGCATAGTTAACATATTGCCTAATTATAAAAAAAACCCATTGATTTTGCCAATAAACCATATAGATTATGTTTTACAACATCAAGCTTTAAATGACAGATGCACTTATTTACCACCAACCATCAATACATATACAAAAGTATCTCAAATATGATGTTTGTATTCCTAAGAAATAACAATAAAACATTAATTGTGCGAATTAATCATAAAATTTAAAATTATATCAATCGGCTATAGAGGATGAGTGCATTGCCATGATTGATGTATGTGCCAAATTATATGAAATTTGAAAAGTGCATTTCAAAGTGAGCTTAATTACTGCCGATCATTAATTATTCAAAATATTCGTTAAAAGTAAAGGCTATCATGTCAACACACTTGTACGCATTGTTATATATTATATGTACCAAATTCTTACCCACCTTCATTTTACATTCATCCTCCTTCTCGTCCAGACATTTCTCATCCGTTATCTGATTGTTTTCCAATTCCGTATTCATATCCAAGACCTTTTCATCAACCTTCTCTTCCGAATCCAATTTTTTTTTATCCATTTGGTCATTCTTCTCCTTTTCTTGATCCAACCCGTTCTTCCCTTCTATCTCCTTAATATCTGTGTCATCTTCCTCCAATTTCTCCGCCTGGTCGGCCTCCTTCCCCAATGTCTTCTCTTCACTTTCGCTGTGCTCTTTCTTCTTTTTTATCTCATCCAACTCATCCTCCTTGTGTTGTAATCAAATCAACAAAGTTATTAACTATTTTTGTGTAATAATAAACATACACACACACACACACACATATATATATACATATATATATATATATATATATATATATATATATATATATATATATATATATATATATATATATATATATAATTCTACAAACCCTGCCTTGTCTAAAATTAGGAATAATTGGAACTATGTTTTTTTCTTAGACCTTACTATAATATTATATAATTTAAAATGACATTTTGTGTGTAGAATGTATTGTTTATTTTCTCTGTTTAGTTTTTTTCGAATGATTTACAAGCATGATCAAATGAAACAATTACTTACTTCAATCTGAACTTCTTGTGTCATCTTTTCCATATCAGAACGGACACGAGCTCTCTCTGGACATTCAGAGTTTCGTTCTTTGTCCCCATCAGCCTAACAAAACAAATTAATATTTACAGAATTAGTCTTTCTTTCAATACTTAACTTTCAATATATTGGTATCTACTTACTTATTTATTTACATATTAGTATGTCCATCCGTACTTCCATCCATCCATCCATCCATCCATCTATGAATTTGTTTGTGCCTGTGTCTGGCTGTCTGTCTGTCTGTCTGTCTGTCTGTCTGTCTGTCTGTCTGTCTGTCTGTCTGTCTGTCTGTCTGTCTGTCTGTCTGTCTGTCTGTCTGTCTGTCTGTCTGTCGATCTGTCTGTCTGTCTGTCCATCTATCCATACTTCCATCCTTCCATCTGTCTATTTTTGTGTGTATGTGTGTGTGTGTGTCTGTCTGTCCATCCATCCGTATTTCCGTAGTTCCCTCTGTCTGTTTGTGTGTGTCTGCGTGTCAGTCTGTCTGTATGTCTGTCTCTGTGTGTGAGTGTGTGTGTGTGTGTGTCTGTCTGTCTGTCTGTCTATCTGTCCGTCCGTCCGTCCGTCCATCTGTCCATACTTCAATCCATCTATCTGATTTGCATGACTGTCTGTCTGTCTGTCTGTCTGTCTGTCTGTCTGTCTGTGTGTGTGTGTGTGTCTGTCTGTCTGTCTGTCTGACTGACTGACTGACTGTCTGCCTATCTGCCTATCTGTCTGTCTGTTAATAGTAACTGTATAGTATCAGGATATACTTCTATGTACAATAGTTGTTATAAAACTGTTAATAGTAACTGTATAGTACCAGGATATACTTCTATGTATAATAGTTGTTATAAAACTATTAATAGTAACTGTATAGTATCAGGATATACTTCTATGTATAATAGTTGTTATAAAACTATTAATAGTAACTGTATAGTATCAGGATATACTTCTATGTATAATAGTTGTTATAAAACTATCAATAGTAACTATATAGTATCAGGATATACTTCTATGTATAATAGTTGTTATAAAACTATTAATAGTAACTGTATAGTATCAGGATATACTTCTATGTATAATAGTTGTTATAAAACTATTAATAGTAACTGTATAGTATCAGGATATACTTCTATGTATAATAGTTGTTATAAAACTATTAATAGTAACTGTGTAGTATCAGGATATACTTCTATGTATAATAGTTGTTATAAAACTATTAATAGTAACTGTATAGTACCAGGATATACTTCTATGTATAATAGTTGTTATAAAACTATTAATAGTAACTGTATAGTATCAGGATATACTTCTATGTATAATAGTTGTTATAAAACTATTAATAGTAACTGTATAGTATCAGGATATACTTCTATGTATAATAGTTGTTATAAAACTATTAATAGTAACTGTATAGTATCAGGATATACTTCTATGTATAATAGTTGTTATAAAACTATTAATAGTAACTGTATAGTATCAGGATATACTTCTATGTATAATAGTTGTTATAAAACTATTAATAGTAACTATATAGCATCAGGATATACTTCTATGTATAATAGTTGTTATAAAACTATTAATAGTAACTCTATAGTATCAGGATATACTTCTATGTACAAGCGTTAGTATATGAAATTAAACCATTATTTTAGTATTCACTTGCTATGTTCAAATTTTTGTCGTTTATCTTCAACTTGTCCCTCTATGTATATACACAAAATGAGATAAATTTCTATAATCAGACTGGTTTGACGAATAAGAACGCTAATAGTAATTTTAAATTAAATTGCCACAAGCTTATAGCCTTTTTATCCAGATAACCAGCTTTAAACTTAATGTCTCCTGTAAGGTCAAAACCATGGCTTCTTTGGCCTACACACATTATTGCAATGCGTAATTCTAAAACTATAGATTACACATGATGTATCACTGAATAAACCATCTTCCGTCTCGCGGAAGAGCTCACGAGATCTCACGAGACCCCATTGAGTCCATAGCAACCACGTTAGGTTTGTCAAGCTGAAGTGTCAAACGCTTAGCAACACCATTGTTCTCAACGGAATCGTACGTACGGTGCAGTATGTATGATAGATCAAGGGAAGGAAACTTTTAAAGTATGGTTGTAAAAACGATGTGCGTATTTAAAAGTCGTTGGGAGGGGTTTCATAACTAGCCGTCAGACGACGACTTTTGGCTGTCTGGGCGCAGACTCTGACGAGCGGATGAAATTGATAGTGTTACCTTTGAAATTAGTTTCAACACGAACTTGAAAATATTACATTTTGAATTTAGAGTTGGATCCATTTGAGGGATCGCATAGTTAATCTTGCATGTCAAGCAGCGAAATTGCTGTATTGTATTCCTATTTTTAAATAAAGTCTAAAATTTGATACAATGTCGTAAGTTTTCCACAGACTTTACACGTCGCGTTGCGTCGTCTAAAAACCAACACACAAACTGGACCATTGTAAGAGGTTTATGATATCAATATCTCCAGATGAGGTGATACAAAAAACTACAGATCATCCATGGTCCTTTGCATCTGAGCATGCTCAGTCTGGACTGCAAGTTCCAGATTACAAGTGATGGTCAACTAGTCTTATATATACATTAGTATAAGTAGAATGCTATGGATATTTTTAGTCAAAGAAAATAAATCATACACTAAAAACATCAACTCTTGTGTTCCTTTAATTCGTCGCACGACCTTTTGTTTGTATCAGAATTAAAGTCATGTCGTGAAAATTAATTGACATATTGTTCACGCACACAGACCTGGTCATCGTTAATTGTGTTATTCATGGTATATGGTATTATATGAATTGAATGGGTTCTACTGGAAGGTTGCTGTATTTTTATCTACATGCCAATGCCTGGCACACTGTGTATTCTTTCTCGTCTCACCATTTATATGTGAGTATATGGATATTAGTTGAATTAATGTCTTGTTATGGATAATATAATATAATAGAATGAATGAATGAATGAATGAATGAATGAATGAATGAATGAATGAATGAATGGATGGATGAATGGATGGATGAATGAATGAATGAATGAAAGAAAGAAAGAATTTCATACCCGTTCTCTTTCATTGTCCTCGTCTTCTCTTTCATCCTTGTCAAAAGTGTCAATAATTTCTGTTCTTTTTTCTTCATCCTGTGCAGCATGTCCGAAGCAGGGAGAGAACAATCTTCTAAAGAAAGTTCTGACACTCCTGTTTATTCTTTTCCTCCTGCCCAGATTTTCTGCTGTCTTGACAGAACTGTTGACAATGAAATCGTAGAGATTAGAAATTAATTTCCATAAAAGATTTACGTTCTGTATTTTTACAATCTTCGCGGGGGAGGGGGTGTTGTTGTTGTTTCCATTTTTTCTCTAAAGCTCTCATAGCTTTGACATGAATGCAGCAATATGATAAAACCTATTCGTTACTAAAATAATCGCCAATCTCAGGCATTACCTATGTCAATGAAAATCGTCCGAATTAACTCATTTACATAAATGTCAGTCAATATTTTATTTTATTAATATTTGATACACTTAATCTAATCATGTAGTACCCCGGTTTCAGACTGCTTCACTATATCACGTACATGACGAGCAAATAAAATGAACTTTAATTAGAGAGCCTTCAGTAATTACAAGGGGGTCGGGGAAAATCAAGCCTTGCCTGTGGCATAAAATGTGGCCTCCCTCAGTCTGTTGTGCTAAAATTTGACCCCCCCCTCATTTCCTTCATCTAAAATTTGACCCTACCCCCGTTCAAATAATCAAAACGTTTTTCACACCGCTTCCCTGTGGCCTAGTTTTTAGAGTTGAAGATTAGTAGTAATCAGAGGGTACGTTATGGGTTTGAATCCCACTACAGAAGGGAATTTTTCATGTCGTAAGATTTCACCACATTGGTAGTTTTTGAAGGCATTTGTTGTTGTCTACTATTACCACCACAGTGAGTTTGTGTTTGTATTGAATCAATGCCTATTGGCTGAATTGAAAGTCAGAATTACCAAGACAAGATGACTACGCACCACTGACAACCTAAGGACCGAGGTCAACATCTCCACTCCACCACATTATCACCAATATCTTACCACGCTGTTCCCCGTTTACTTACTGTGAGACCCACTTTACAATGATCACAGTAGTGGGACATGGTGGTAGCTGTACGATCAAACCAATTTCACAAAATAACGTAACTTTAGTTTAAAAATGAATACTAGTAAACTGAGAGCCTCCCACGAGATGTGTAAAAAGTGACTCCCTATCCCCCCCCCAACCCTTCCCCTGTTAGAACTGAAGCCACCCTTATTGAATGAAGCAAAAGCATAGAGTCAGTGGAAAACTGCAAATCCATTATCTTTCACTAAGAGCTCGGGACACGTTATGGACAGAACACGTCCACACATCACAGAACAAAGTCAGGGGGTTCCAGGGCAACACGCATCCACACAACACGTGTATACAACAAAGTCAAGATACGTTCAAGACAGAACGCTTCCACACAACAGATAGGACGAACTCAGGAGGGTTTCAGGAAAGAAAGCGTCCACACCACACATAGGACGAAACGAGGAGGCTTTCACGACAGAATGCATCCACACAGCACACAGAACAAAGTCGGGTGAATTTTTATGACAAGACTGACCCACCAAGCACTTATACATGGGAGGAAGTCAGGAACGCTGCAAGAAACCTCTCTCGGAGGTGTCCTGAGTCTTCACCTGTGAGATATGATTTTTTGGCGTCGTTTAGATGGGGCTAATCACGTGGCACCCTCGATAATGTTAATGACTATTACTACCATATAATATCTTACCTTTCATTCTCTGAGACAACTTCCTCCATACTTCTGTAAATTCATATCACGGTAAACAAAAAAAAAACTCATGAAAGTTTGAAAATTAACAAAGTTTGATTTAATAACAGTTCACCTTTTCGCAAAATACTTCGGTTACTATGACGCCTACAGTGTTTACAAACACACACATTGGAACGAACACTTGCGTAAAACGCAAGTGTTCCAATGTTGCCGTATGACTTACGAACGAATCTACGCTTGACGTCAATTTGTATGTTGCATTTTTTTAAAAGCAAAATTCGCAGTATAAACATCAATTTGTCCGTTTTAATGTGGTGTCCGTTTTTGGGTTTATATTAAATTTTTGTCTTCAAAAGTTTACAAGTTATGTCAACATATTATACGAAATAAATAAAAGGTTGGATTATCCGATAGGATGACAACATACAACAGTTATCGAGTACACTGTAACTAGGCTGGAATAAATGTGAAAAAAACACATTAACTGTTGACATGATAAAACATGTGAACACAGATATATCAAATCTTACCTTAGATTTCTACATACATTCCAAAAGCCATACACAAAACTCACAAAGAGCCTCACAAAGTGAACTTTTGAACGCGAAGCAAATACCAAAGTACAACTTCACAGCTTCCAACAGCTCCACCTGCAGTTGAAAGAATGCAGTGTTGTGACGTTCCATGGCGTCATTGTTTCCGCGAAGCGTTCCATGACATCCGGGTATTTGTATTTTGGCACGCTTAACTTTCAACCAATCGAACCGTGCACCGTGTACAGTGCATTTATTATATATATATGGTACACTTCCGTCGGACAATGTATTACATGTAGCCAGGAGAAACACAGTAGGAAATACCGAGTGCAATGATATTGACGAATTATTACTCATTGTAAAATTTATTGAAATGAAACACAAAACATAGAAATTCTCATATTGTAGAAAAATCATTTGGGAGTCCACAGATAAAAAACGGGTTTATTGTATATATATTTATGGAATGCTAATTGCTTGAATTGTCTACATATGCAATATTCTTTATATTGACTGATATTTACGACAAACTAACTTATTGTTCTTCAAGGTACACCGTGTCGTGGTGCCCTCATACACCCCAGACAATTGAAGGCTGGGCGTCGACAAGACAGATCTATGCAGGCCAGTGAATATAAGACATTCTATTTCTTTCAATATATGTAGACACGTGGTGAATAACTGATGTCTTTGTAACGTTGGTGATACAACTACGACATAGCTACAAATAATGATGCACTTATAGGTATTGGGCGGGATAAGAAAAAGAGTCAGTCAGTCAGTCAGACAGACAGACAGACAGAGGGATATACATATGCAAGTGTGCCAACACGCATACATACATACATACATACATACATACATATATACATACACAAACACGCATGCACACATACATAAATGCGCACGCACGCACGCACACAGACACACACACACCATGTACCAGAGCAGACAAGCAGCGAGGATAACAAGACTGAAACTACAGGAAAGACGAAAACCTATAATATAAACAATACCGTTCCAGTTAATATTTTATTAACACTCCTGATAGTACCCAGCATA
Source organism: Glandiceps talaboti (assembly GCF_964340395.1). Lineage (NCBI taxonomy): Eukaryota > Metazoa > Hemichordata > Enteropneusta > Spengelidae > Glandiceps > Glandiceps talaboti. The sequence continues at coordinate 3,299,605 of NC_135565.1, read as the reverse complement.
CATTGCTAAAAATATAGAAATGAAAAACAAAGACATTACTTGTAGTACAATTATACTTCTCAGTCCGTCCGTTATATTTGTGCGATGAATGAGACATTGCGATCATTTTTACTTGTGTTGGTTTCGGTAATCTATAAGTGCCTTGAACTTTCATCAATAGTTACGGTTTCTTCCTAGATCTGCAGACAGACAATTAAATTGTACAGTCCTTGTAACAGCCTAGAAAACTTAACGACTTTTAGCCAGAAATAGATTGCGATTTACGATACGATAGGTAATATGCCAACAGCATCTATATAAATACATACATACATACATACATACATACATACATACATACATACATACATACATACATACAGTCGTACGTACGTACGCACGTACATACATACATACATACATACATGCATACATACATGTACATACATACACACATACATACATACATACATACATACATGTACATGCATGCATGCATGGACGCACACACGCGCACACAAACAAACATACATACATACAATCTGATATGGTTCGTGTTCAGCGTCGTATTGGATTTTGGCGATATGCACATTTTTGGATTGATTGGTCGATACAACCCGGAGGATACCAACAAAACTAACTTAGCAAGGCTACTCTAGTACTGGAGAACGTTACTCTCTCCATAAGATAAATTTCTAAGCGTTTTACATAAGTTTTCTCATTTTTTTTATCTTTTGCTACAAAATATTCGTAGTAATATACACAAGCAGAACACTGATCTACTTTGATTTACGTTTCCATGACATTAAAATTGTCTATTGTTCACTTTTAGTCTTAGTTAGGGTGATGGCATAGATTAGATGTTCTCCAATGTAGAATATAGGTCAACATAATAAAGTATTTCATGATCACATCTATTATATTATCATTACTAAATTGAACGTTAATTCGGATTTCTATCAACCATAGTAACTGATTTACTACAGTAATTAACGTAGAAAACTACAAAAAAAATAGTCCAAAAAAACCCCGTTCAAACGCAGGTGAAGCCACCTCCTCGATCAACTTGTAACTGAAAAACGTAACCCGTATCTTTGAAATAAGTCTGACAAGTTGACAAAATAACAATAATAAGTTGAAGAATTCCATTAATATACTAATTTCATTACCAATACGATAATTTTATGTAAATCAGTATCTTGATTTGACCTAGATTATGCTTGTGCGTCACTCAAAATGTCTGGACGCTAACATATTTAAATATAAATTTTGAATAAAATATAAATGATACATTTTCGTGATTCTTGACTAAAAGTAATCTACAAAAATTAAAGAAATATCCAAAACTGGGAATCGACATTTTGGCGGGAAAGCCTTGCCAATAACAGCATCATCATATATCTTAACAGGTGAAAGTAGGTGAATACCAACGAGTACTTCACTGAACTATGGTCGTCTATTATTCTCAGCCCACTGGACTATAGTCGTCTATTATTCTCAGCCCACTGGACTCTGCAGACTTTGTGAAATTGCTCCCTCTATAAAAAAATGATACGAACGGAATATTACGGAACTAGTACATACATATACTTAATAACACACTACAGAGAAAACATGCACGGAATTCTAAAATTATGCAAACAGAGAGCGAGAGAGAGAGAGAGAGAGGGAGAGAGAGAGAGAGAGAGAGAGACAGACAGAGAGAGACAGAGAGACAAAGAGAGAGAGAGAGAGAGAGACACACACACACAGAGAGAGAGACAGAGACAGAGACAGAGATAATATTCAAAACAAAATTGTTAGCTTACCTGTTTAAAATACTCGTCTAACTTCAAATATTCGACAGCAAAGTCTTTGAACCGACGTAAAAATGTATCATTGTCCTTGGGAACCAAACCAATTACTTGATTGTCCTCGGTGTCGAATGTTACAACTAGATTTTTCACTTTTTGGTCACCATCGTTCGAAGACACGCACACCATACCAGTCTGGAATAGATAGATAGGATGTTAGAAATTAAAAACACTTTTGATTTGTACCCTGTAAATTCTGACCGCAGCCTAGTGCTAGTTACATATACAGAGAGGTATGAAAACTTGGAATATTGTCAATTTGTTTGGTATTCATGTCAATTATGATGTTTTCAGTTGAATTTTCTTGCGCAACTTTAGTTCTGCATCATTGTCTAACAGTATCAAAAATAAGTAAAGTAACAAGTTTACTCCCCCCCCCCCCCCACAATCACAAAGTTACGAGCTATACCGGTTTGAAGAAAACGTCTAGACAGGCTTATATCTACCAAGACAACGAGATGGTTGAAACAATGGTTTCACTCCCTGTAGTGGTTTCTTACATACCTTTCATTAGCATATGATATCACTGAAATGACATAACACATGGAAGCACAGTAGGGATTCTTTACAACATTGCAAATTTGATTAAGATACCAAAGTGCTATTTTACAACGGTCAACCCAAATCACGTGTAAGTTGATAACAGTAATCAATACAAGTGTACTAAAGACAGAAATAAGTCTGACTGGACTTTTCCTTTTAAGTTGATAACAGTAATCAATACAAGTGTACTAAAGACAGAAATAAGTCTGACTGGACTTTTCCTTTTAAGTTGATAGCAGTAATCGATACAAGTATACTAAAGGCAGATATGTCTGATTGGACTTTTCCTTTAAATTCAAGTTGATAGCAGTAATAAATACAAAATCATGAGAGTCTTGCGAACAATGGAGTTCAACTTATTAACATTGTACAACTTACAAATTCACGAAAAACAAGTGACAGTGCTGCATACTCAGCTGGTTCTTTGGTGGAAAACAGAAGAATCGTCGAATGTTCATCTTTGGTATGTAGAAAGCGTTCAAGTCCAGTCTGACAAGGTAATAAAAACATAGGTGTATATTTGTAATATTCAATTAACAATACTGACGATCCGACAATATGTTCTAACCCTATAAATATTATAACATGACAAATATGCATAATGATGAAATTAGTGTTTGCAAAATTTTCTCTGAGTAGCGAGATGATTTATTACGGAGAAGAGATTGAGGAACAAATGCAAACCGAACGAATCGTCGCTGGTGGCGCCCTTGTTCCAATAACACCTCAACGAAGAATACACAGGTCGACATAAACAGACGTGAAATCTACACGGAATACATGAAAACAATATCTAAAGTGAGAAGTTACAATTTAGGACTACTCACCAGTAGGGTTTTGGGAAATAAGAACAGGCGGAGTGTTGTTGGCCAACGAGTCGCTTGAAATGTAGATTCATCCTTACTTCTTGCAAACATGCATGACTGTATGGTTAACAACTGTTGACTTGCATTGTGGCGTCGCCATGGCTACAAAGCAAAGAAAACAATACGATTTGAAGATCCTCCATATATGGAGGAGTTGTTGTTCTAGCGGCATATTACGACCCGTGTAGTAATATATAACAGTATAAAACTAGGTTCAACATAAAAACGTTACGTAAGCAATCAAATGAATCCTGGTATTACACATTAGACAAAACCGATCAAAATGTTTGTTTCCAATAACATGACTTCAGAAATAGGGTACGTAGGTCGGATTTTTAGTTTATTTTCAAATTGCAATTCATTTTTTTAATTACTTCGATAATCGTTGGTCACAATACTTCAATAACAGTTGATGTGGTATAAGGGATCACTGAAGTAAATGAAGACAACTATAAAAAGTGAACAAACACAATATCCAAACTGTGCTGTTATTGGCTGAAATTACATCCATTCTGTTACCATCATTGTATAGAATACGCCACCACAGTTCGCGATCGGTAAACGTTTAATTCAACTGATGCAACACCGCACTGTTATGATTGACGAAAAATCCGTAGGTACTTATATCTACCTCTTTCCAACAAAGTTGCCCGGTCCAAATATCAACTGTGTGTCTATATCTCCCTTCTAACGACAATCTCCTCGCATCACTGGCATCTTCAACTTCAGAACGATATATTGGCAGCGACGTATTCGTATTTCCCATGTATTGTTTTAAAGTTTCTATATTGTTTGACAGGTCATGTAATAGGGCGGATCCATTATTATTCACTCCAACGGTCTCAGGTTGAATTGTAGACACGTCATCAGTTGTATAGTCTTCTGAGATGGTTGCAGGTTTCGTAGAGGGTTTGATGTGATTGTCGATATCTTCAACAATTCTTTCGTTCTGTAAAGAAGAGAAAGACACATTACGATGACACCATTCGAACCCATTATATATGTTGTGTTTGAAATCATACGGGACAATTGTTCCAATAAATTGGCTCTGATAAAATATGCAACGTTTGATTATACACAGTCTTCATCAGGGTTCTAAAATGAATGAATGGCTTAATTTCAAGTTATTTTCGTGGTTGGTCATACACGTCTGTGGATTAAATCTCACATCCTCTTTATGTACCCGTATATTTCCAACATGAAAGTTATAATATTAATGATAATCTATCCTTTAGAGAAGTGTCTCATTAGTTCTGTTTGATGTCATCCCCTTCCAACAGTCACACTTTCATTACAATAGTTCTTTTGCCTGTACGTACTGAGTCATACGTCATCCCCTGAGCTTGACCCGTTTATTAGTATCTCAGACCATAGACCCTCCACCATAGACCATCGGTCTATGCTCAGACCATAGACCCTCCACCATAGACCATCGGTCTATGCTCAGACCATAGACCCTCCACCATAGACCATAGACCCTCCACCATAGACCATCGGTCTATGCTCAGACCATAGACCCTCCACCATAGACCATCGGTCTATGCTCAGACCATAGACCCTCCACCATAGACCATCGGTCTATGCTCAGACCATAGACCCTCCACCATTGACCATCGGTCTATGCTCAGACCATAGACCCTCCACCATAGACCATCGGTCTATGCTCAGACCATAGACCCTCCACCATAGACCATCGGTCTATGCTCAGATTACTAAAAGAAGTGATCTGAGTTATTATATTACTGAAGATCACTTCCTTTCTATTGTTCCAGGATAAATGGTTAAAATAACTATTTTAGGGTGATATGCAGGTTCGTTGGCTCATTTTTCCTACATAATATTTCACAATAAAGACAAAATAAATACACTATGTGTTTCATGTATTAAGTTGAATCTATGTTTGAAGTTGTGGTTTCCATGGTGATTTTTAACACTTTGACACATATCAATGATTTTGACCCCAAAAATGTATTTTTTGTAAATTTCCACTTAAAATTATTTAACTTATACAGTCAAATATAGTCATCTTTTCAACTGTAAATGAAACTTTAGTACTTCAACTAAAATAGGTTCCCTGGGTTTTCTTAGTTTGTCTCTCAATGTCTTGTAATAATCACATAAAGTTGTATATTTGTATTTTTGCTTTAATTAACGTCTTTTACACTTGTCGACGCGATACATCTCCGTTGCTTGGCAACTTTTTTTACACGGAGGAGCCTTTTGACAATATGGTGTCGATGCTTGGCAACGGTTGTTACCCGGAAAGCTTTTGTCAGTATCGTGTCACCGAGCTAGAGCACTGCCTACAAATTTGAGACACCTAGGACGGTCTGACGCCAACCTGAATAGTTTTGAACTTCTTAACATGTGCTAAATAAAGAGCCGAGAAAACAATTAAAAAACAAAACCTTTCAAATTCGACAAGCACTTCAACAGCTGTTTCCTGTAACTTGCAATTCCTTTATTTAACCTTGTCTTTTGGTTGTGTATAGCTCCTATGCTACAGACACAGAGAAAATGTGATATGTTGGGAGGGCCATGGAACGTGATGAAAGTAGATACACCGTCAACAGATAGAAACGTGTTTGTTTCCTACAATAAAGGTGTCATCACATGCAATGGGATGGACTCCAGACTTTGGATAAGCTTTTAATTAAGATACGTGTGTCGTTCTCAATATGGGTTACGTTCTCATTTGAAGTCATATTCGTGCTCATACGTAGTAAAAAAGTGAACCTTTACCCTGAATGTAAATTCCCACATCACGATACTCTAAGACATCGAGAATTGTATACAAATTGTAAGTGAAAGCGTTACAAAACTATTAATAATTGTACTCCTTGATGGACTCATGTCAACCATTTTCTGCTATCAAAATTATAAAACCGAGATTTTGGTATGCGTAGTTTTAGCAAATGAATGTCTACTACGACTCGTTACACTGTCAATGGGTCATGCATGGCTGTGCCTTTGTTAGCCTTGAGGATCGATTGATGCCTATTTTTTTGACAGGTTTGCTGTTTAGACATATGATCAGAGTCATCGTACACAGAAATAAACAACATTACGTACATACCAGTACATGTTACTGAGTGTCTCCGAAAGTTCAGGAGGGAGCAGTGCTAAGCCTATCGTTCGAGTGTGGTTGCTACAATCTTACTATATTAGTGGTATTGTACACCGTGAACACTCATACATCACGTGTGGGTAAACGTATTTTTGTAGCTGTATAGACGATAAATCAAATCAAAGGGATTTTTGGGTCCCCATCCAAAAATCAACGCCAATGGATAAAATCGACCACAGATTATTAACACGTACAATGTCTATATATCAGTATTTTAACAATTTCCCGTGAATATGTTGCGGTTGTCCGATCTCAAAATGATACTCCAGTTACAAGTATTACATGAAAGATTCAAAACCAAACTTTTCCTTCCGGTACACTCTGTATGATAATATTGACCAATATCACAACCCTTGTCTGCGAATATATCTTTGGTTATTTAATGAACAAAAATGTCCCATTGCGAATTTTCACTGCATACGTTCTTGACGCTGACACCTACACCTACCTTACAACTTTGAAGATAGTTGACAAGTTGACGAATTCCCCAACGTCTATCACATCTGTCATTGTTATTTGAAGAGACGTCTAAACCAGTAGAATATCGTAACATTAGACGTTTTCTGACGGCAAGAACTACAGAACAAACAAACAAAACAATGACATCAAGAAAATATCACACAGTGCTGATTCTTCATATTAAGACATATTTCCTCAAGATCACTTTCGATCAACAATGTGGCGACCGTTACCTTGGAAACGAAGTCTGAGTAAATTAAGAACCATGTTTCTTATTTATAGTTTCTTCTACTTCTAGATCAGATCAAAGATAAAGAAAAGAACATTTTTATTTGTTTTCTGTTACTGTAGAATGCAAGAAAAATTGGTAACACCATGGGTTATATACTTCCACGGTCAAGCAATCACCTCGTCCTGAACTCATGGCGAATCCGCGAAGATCTACGTAATGTGTCTATGGTTTTGGAAAATTCCGAATTAACTACATAGATCATGGAAGTATAACCCACGACATGGATAACGGGCATCATACTGACTTTTGCAGACAAACAGAAAAAAACCCTGAATAACTCGCCATATTATAAGTTAGACTGATTTTGGATAGCAGTCATCATACCATACTCATACAGTGATACTGTGGAAGTACTAAGTATATGGTGATACATAAGCCAAAATCAGCCAAGTTATTCTTTGAACGGAAAGTATTGATATACATGTACCACGATCGTTCTACGTCACGACAACACGTGCTACACGTCACTGGTTCTGTGGTGCTCGAAATGTACATCAAAACGTTCCAAAATGGAAGCAAACCCGTTGCCCCTGGTCTTTTGCACCCACGGGCCAGTTGCCTCCTGGTCATTTTGCCCCCCCCCCCCCCCGTCAGCTGAATCGAAAGTGTTTTAGAAACTTACCTTTATTTGAATCAGTTTTACTTGATATAATTTCTTAACTATTACACTATTTATTCCTGAATCTAACACTAAATATCCGCCACTCATTGATTCTACTGACTGAATATTTGGAGGACGATTTATTCTGAGTCGAGGGTTTTCTTTTGATGGTATCACCTCAGACTTCGTTAGTGGTCTGAGGTATTACGGACTTCACTCTCACTAAACTATCGATAAATAGATAACAAACCAACGCACCCTTTTCAGGACCACCACATCCTCCGAAAAGAGAACCATCATCAACCAAGTAACGAAATGGTCACTTAAACTTTGAAAAAAAAACCGAACTTAAAAAAGCTATCAGACGCAAACACATTACGAACAACAAAGCTAGAGCAATCCTAAATGCATTGCAAATTTATCGAAACACACAAAATTAAACCAACAAATATCGAAATAATTGCACTAAGAAAAGGCTTGATATTCATCTCAACATCATGATATTCATTCACATTTCAAGCAGTCTCCTCAGAGACGCTAACACATTTATTCATAGAATGAGAATGGTATACTCTAGTGCGACACAAACAAACAAGTATGTATCTATTCAGAAACAAATCAATCAAACTGGATTCCACAGTCTGGCACATGCAAGACAAGCGGTAACAGGAAACTAGAAAACTTTCTAGAGAAATGTAGCTATGGCAGTAGACATACCTGTGGATGACTCACAATAGAAAAGGGGTTCGGAAAACAGCAGTAATAGAAATGACAATACAAGCAAGTAGTAGAATGCACTGGGAACTCTGTTCTTTATATGCACGCGCACTCCAACTTGTAACTGAAACTTACATCACACAAGAAATTTTGATTTGATCGTCTGCCTTATCGGCGGGCTGCGTGCTGATTGGTTGATTATGTATGACGTATGACTATATAATGAGTTCATCAGAAACGGCAACAATGTTAACAACAACAACAACGTATAACACAAAATATGAATCAATAAATGTAATTCACGACAATACCATTCCACAACACAAAAGCCAACATGTCGCGTGCCTAGAGAATAGTGCTTCGCCGTCAAACAATAGCCATGTCACCATCAAACGTTTTGACAAAGGTCGAGGTGTGGTAATCATAGATACAAGCGATTACACTAATGTGAAGGACTATATACAAACGATACACAAACAATTACTAAGTAATACAATGCGTTCTCTTAGCAATACATCAGACCAGTCTGAGACAATACAAATCACCATTTCATAGGTGTTAACTCACGGAGTAAAAGTGACGACACATTTTTGCCGACAATTTTCACCCAGTTTTTCAAATGTTCACCGCGGCACCTTACTGATAATCTTTGAAGTTCAACATCATTTACAGTAGATAATCTTTGAAGTTCAACATCATTTACAGTAGATAATCTTTAAAGTTCAACATCATTTACAGTAGATAATCTTTAAAGTTCAACATCATTTACAGTAGATAATCTTTGAAGTTCAACATCATTTACAGTAGATAATCTTTAAAGTTCAACATCATTTACAGTAGATAATCTTTAAAGTTCAACATCATTTACAGTAGATAATCTTTGAAGTTCAACAGCATTTACAGTAGATAATCTTTGAAGTTCAACATCATTTACAGTAGATAATCTTTAAAGTTCAACATCATTTACAGTAGATAATCTTTAAAGTTCAACATCATTTACAGTAGATAATCTTTGAAGTTCAACATCATTTACAGTAGATAATCTTTGAAGTTCAACATCATTTACAGTAGATAATCTTTAAAGTTCAACATCATTTACAGTAGATAATCTTTAAAGTTCAACATCATTTACAGTAGATAATCTTTGAAGTTCAACATCATTTACAGTAGATAATCTTTAAAGTTCAACATCATTTACAGTAGATAATCTTTAAAGTTCAACATCATTTACAGTAGCTAATCTTTAAAGTTCAACATCATTTACAGTAGATAATCTTTAAAGTTCAACATCATTTACAGTAGATAATCTTTAAAGTTCAACATCATTTACAGTAGATAATCTTTGAAGTTCAACATCATTTACAGTAGATAATCTTTAAAGTTCAACATCATTTACAGTAGATAATCTTTAAAGTTCAACAGCATTTACAGTAGATGCAATAACAACAAAGAATCTGAAATGATTTCTTTGAATGAACCGATACGATAGTTACTAGTGTGCGTGGAATCAATCCATGGACGTATTAGAAACTCATGTAAATGTTTACATTCATGATCAATCCATGGAAGTATACCTCCACGATCAGTCTAACTTGAAGACGTTGAATGATGCGTCCATAGCAATACTATACTCTGGTTTGTGAGAATGCAGTGGCACGAGATGTGTTCAAAAGTGGGATTGTGTTCATATGTTGATACCAGTGTTTAGATGGTAGTAGAGACCTATACGTGGGATCATGGATCTAGTATTATTGAGATATATAAATCCATGGTATGATCTATGCGTTCGCTAGACAACCATCTCCCCTAATACAAACCCGCATGGATGTACTAGTCTCACTAATACATCCACGCCCTAAGGAATATCTATTTTGAACAATACTCTACATGTTGGGTATCCGGTAACTGGTCATTTCGGCACCTGGCCATTTCGTCCCGTCATTTCGGCACCACTTTCTCGGTACCCTGGACGTTTCGGTAAGGGTTAGGGTAAGGTTAGTGCTAACTGGCAACGAATTTACGCTAAAAGGAGGGGAAACGAAATGCCCAGGGTACCGAGAAAGTAGTACCGAAACGTCTAGAAAGCGGGTATCCCTGGATCAGATTCTACATTGCATTGGGTCACGATTCCTCTATCATAGGTATCCATTCACTGTCTATGAATGAAGGATGTCCTACAGGTACCACCAGCTTCCTGCCGACAAAGTGGCTCCTTTTACGCATCACTCTGTAACACAGCAAAGACTCCACTGAAGCCCATACTTTATCATTGATGGTGAAATTAAAGAGAGGCAAAGAAAGGCTTGTTTGCTGTAAATGTTGGCATACTTATGTCACTGGTCCCGGTGTGAAAAAAAATGAAAAGGTGTGAATTTGGCCCCTCTGTGGTAACATAAGTTTCAATTTCTTCCTCACTTATTTTACGTGCTCGTCCATTATCTAAACATTGTCATTTCACTTGTGTTTAGATATACAAATTGTTAAAGCTTTGGTACAATAACTTTAAACCCTGTGTATCCATATTGAATTTTGTTGACGGTGATTTCATAACAAATTCTGTCTGCTTGATGTGCTTTCAGTGGTAGAAGCACCTTGTACATAGATCGTCCCAGACGTTGTCATTCTATGCGACGCCATTGTGTCCAGATTGACACCTCCATTTAGACTGTTTTCTTTTATACATGTATATACAGTCGGTCTTTTCATAACAGGGGTGAATTTCCAAGTCAACAGGTGTCAGTGGATAAAGTCTCGTCTAAATCCTTTGATTGTTCCCTTAAAGACTAATAATATAATTATTCACCCTTTAACAATAGGCCCTCCACCCACCAGGGTCTATGCTTTAATTGTATAATTTCGACCTAAAGTTTGTGAACCAAAAAGTTCAACGTTGACGTTTCATACGAACAGATCACCAGATCTTCAATCATAGCTATATAATGGAATGAATCCATGGTTGGAAGTTAGGAGGGTGTATGATTTACAACGAATCCATTTGTTGCAAAACAGGGTCGCATCAACTTATGATGGGGAAATTTGTTATGTACCCATCTTTTGATAATGTGGTTTGCCTTTCAGTTTACTTTCACCAGTAGATTATATGTAACTATGTGGACTGGTTTAGAAATTGCTCTTTTGAACATTTCCATGGGGAAATTCGCTTAGGGACTGCTTTCCACATTGTTTCACCTTTCACCACGGATTTATTACTTTTAGTACAGTACAGATCATACGTGATTTCAGACAGACCGTGTTTTCATTCAAAGACATTGTTTCGACAAGTCATCTCTTTCCTATCAACGTGATTTGATATTGAAAAAGAAACCACATCTGTTTTCTGCTACCTGGGGTGGCGTTAGTACAAATGTTTGCTTTTTCAATGGAGTAGAAATACCTCAACGTCCATTCCTGTTCGGTTACATGAACCCAAGCATGCATAAAGTTTATAGAAAACCGTACCATCTTGCTGCAACGTTAACCACTCTAACGATCCACACTTTCAAATCTGACTCATTTGCACTGGACTTACTAACAACATGAAAGTATAACCCACCATGCTAACAACTACCCAATGAAAGTTTCACCTAATAGGACTCTGTACAGGGTTTCAACCTCTATCAGGAAAAATGATGATAACATTGAAGACAACTTACGCGATGAACGTCTCCGTCTACGTGTCGTCCGGATTTTTCTTCTCCATAGATAATATGGATTTGGTGTAGGTTCATTGGTAAGTTTGTCCTGGGTAGAATCGCTATCACTTGATGACCACATTGTACTTCCTCTAACTTCAAGTGGATATGACAATCCCAATGCTTCAAACGAAGACCAGGTCTTTTATTTATGATAAAAATTGCGTAACGTACAGGAATGATGGCTCTGATTGGTTATTGACCAATGAATAAGGTCAACCTGTTATCTATTCACTCAAAGTAACAAAAGGCAGTGGACAAAAGGGCACTGAAATCTTTTCAGTCTTGCTATACAGTAGTTGTACATTAACATGGACATGGACGAGCTTCAAAATATGCGACTAACCACAGTCCCTCTATCATAGAGGGACTAACCTATATACTAGTATATGAATACTTGTCACACACGTACAGACATGTCGCCTAGCAACAAGCATATGAAGAAATCACAAACTGTTTACGTTAATCGATCGTTGTACAGTGCTCAAAATATATATTATGACTCGTAGCGTTCGAAATAGAACCCGTGACTTGTTAGATCATTTCACAGTCTAGTCTTTCACAGAACTAGCTTTGCATTATAATACACGTACTAGAATACCACTGTCAGTATAAACACTCCAAGCTCAGCCCTAAGTCGAAACGAAACTGCCAAACCGAATTATCCTTGTATGTGTTACATCGATCCGGGCGAAAATAAACTGTATCGAGAAAGCTACATACAACGGTATCAATGAAATGTGATGCTGATATCCGAAAGAGTGTACATGTAATAACAGTATGCCAAAACTGTAATCTGTGTAGTCTATCACTGTATCAGCTAGCCCTCGGATGTTCTTCCGATAAAATACGACACACGGCCGAACAACGCTATCGGGGATGGAACATCCGAGTTCGGGCAAGCCCTCACATGCGAACTTCGTTCGCTTATAGTTATAGCACCGAAATAAAGCCCGAACGTCTAGCAGCAAGACTATAATCTGTGATGAGTGTAAGTTTGTTCCCTGGCTATGCCCACAGAATGAGGTGGAAATAAGTGTTTTAGCGCCCTCTACGATTGACACCAAGATCACAACCCCTCTTCACCTTGATGAGTGGATAAACTGTCGTCCATCAAAGAGATGTCGGTCAGCTGACAAGAATATGACTAATCTGGTCTATCTATTAATCAAACACAGACTGTCTGTGTTCACACCAAGTGTGCTGTGCTTTAATTTCGAATACACCCTTGTACACTGATTGTTAAATTCTCTAAACACATGCAATGGGTGGTTGTTCTGCAAACGATTGTTACCGAACAAATATATTCCAGGGAGTACAAAAATCTAATAACTCCAGAAAGAGTGGGGTTGAGAGATGACAAAAAGAGAGAAATGGAAAACAGGCACTGGGGCAGGCAGGCGGACAGACAGGCAACTGAGGCAAGGCAGGCAAACAGACGAACGGACAGACAGACAGACAGACGGACGGACATCATAGTAGACAGACCGACGGATGGATGAATGGACGGACGGACGGACGGCCGGACAGACGGACATGCCTCCAGGTAGGGACTAGGCAAGCAAGGAGAAAGAAGACACCAACATATTTATTTTTAATTAGTATTCGTTGTAAATGGAAAACATGAAGTTGAAATATAAATAACATGTTTTGGTTATTTATTTTAGAGAATTAACTGTGGTACATGTGTATGTAGATTTCTTTCTTTAATTTATTACTAATAGATGTAGATCATTGAAAACTCAAGCAAGGCCCATGCATGGATATATCTGAGATCTATACAACATGATATGATCCTTCAGGTTCACGTTGGTGACTTCCTTGATGACGTCACTCTATATCATACCCTTGGACGTTCTCTCTTCCTTTCCCTTCAACCAGGTGGAATATACTTCCTTGCTTTAACAGTCACTTTCCAGACTGTTTGCCGCCCTCAGTGGTCACATACCCCTAAAAATGAAATACGCGGACATTTCCAAATAAAAATAAGTGTTTCCGACAACCCAGGCGGACCCAATCTGATTAAAATCCGATGTAGATGTCGGCTAATCGTTCATTGCTATTTTACCTTCGTTATTTTACCTGAATTGACCTTCTTGGCAATGTTTACATTTTTTAGCTTCTAGAGGAGGCGATCAGGCTAAAAACGTAAACATGTACTACGAAGGTCAATTCAAGCTAAATAACGATGGTAAGATAGCAATGCACGATTAGCCGACATCTACATCGGATTTTAATCAGATTGAGGCGGACCCTAAACATTTGTAAACAAAGAGATAAATGGTGAAATGTTGGTGCATGACTTCTATGACATTATAATGTTAATGTTGATGTACGATTTTACGAAATTACAATTGTTGTCTAGCATTAATATTGTTACAAGAATCTATTGCATGGTAAGGATTTGCCCACACCCTCATCATCAAATCATTCATCAGACTGAGTTACTGTTTAATGCCAGGTTTGAGTTCATACAATTGTAAGTGGTGGTAACATATTTTCTTGCGTTAAAAGAATATTGTTAGCCTACACTGGTAAAATGCAGCAAATAAGAAGATTCCAAGTTTGAGTTTGTGCCCTTTAAATTAAAGTTAGCTCTACTAAGCTGCAAAATTATGGTTAGCTTAAATATTACAGTGAAGACTACCTATGGCTCCTTGCCCCCCCCCCTCCCCCGGCCGCATATACTGGTCAATCCCTGAATATGACGGCTTTCTCTATGCGCAGTTCGATTGAGCACTCTGTTGACTTGGATAGAATAAAACTCAATAGTAGATTGAACGTTTATCACAGGGACTTGATGAACAGTTGGACGGAGGGCACTTACAACACAGAAGGACATCTCATCTGCCAGTAGGAGTGACAATGTATATTCGTATGTATTCAAATAAAAGAAAATAAGCACATGAAGGTTATTGTTTGTGACATAGACAAACACAATATGCAGACTGTACTGTATAAATTGAACTTACAATCTGAAAAGTCGTGGTTTTCTCTGGAATGGGGGTTTAATCCAATAATTCGACCAAAGATACTAAGTAGGTAGGTACATTCTAGCATTATACCACAATAGTGGTCTGAGGTAAGGAGTATATAAAGTTTATACCACAATAGTGGTCTGAGGTAAGAAGTATATAAAGTTTATACCACAATAGTGGTCTGAGGTAAGGAGTATATAAAGTTTATACCAGAATAGTGGTCTGAGGTAAGGAGTATATAAAGTTTATACCACAATAGTGGTCTGAGGTAAGAAGTATATAAAGTTTATACCACAATAGTGGTCTGAGGTAAGGAGTATATAAAGTTTATACCAGAATAGTGGTCTGAGGTAAGGAGTATATACAGTTTATACCACAATAGTGGTCTGAGGTAAGGAGTATATAAAATTTATACCACAATAGTGGTCTGAGGTAAGGAGTATATACAGTTTATACCACAATAGTGGTCTGAGGTAAGGAGTATATAAAGTTTATACCAGAATAGTGGTCTGAGGTAAGAAGTATATAAAGTTTATACCACAATAGTGGTCTGAGGTAAGGAGTATATAAAGTTTATACCAGAATAGTGGTCTGAGGTAAGAAGTATATAAAGTTTATACCAGAATAGTGGTCTGAGGTAAGGAGTATATAAAGTTTATACCAGAATAGTGGTCTGAGGTAAGGAGTATATAAAGTTTATACCAGAATAGTGGTCTGAGGTAAGGAGTATAAAGTTTATACCAGAATAGTGGTCTGAGGTAAGAAGTATATAAAGTTTATACCACAATAGTGGTCTGAGGTAAGAAGTATATAAAGTTTATACCAGAATAGTGGTCTGAGGTAAGGAGTATATAAAGTTTATACCACAATAGTAGTCTGAGGTAAGGAGTATATAAAGTTTATACCAGAATAGTGGTCTGAGGTAAGGAGTATATAAAGTTTATACCACAATGGTGGTCTGAGGTAAGAAATATATAAAGTTTATACCAGAATAGTGGTCTGAGGTAAGGAGTATAAAGTTTATACCAGAATAGTGGTCTGAGGTAAGAAGTATATAAAGTTTATACCACAATAGTGGTCTGAGGTAAGAAGTATATAAAGTTTATACCAGAATAGTGGTCTGAGGTAAGGAGTATATAAAGTTTATACCACAATAGTAGTCTGAGGTAAGGAGTATATAAAGTTTATACCACAATAGTGGTCTGAGGTAAGAAGTATATAAAGTTTATACCAGAATAGTGGTCTGAGGTAAGGAGTATATAAAGTTTATACCAGAATAGTGGTCTGAGGTAAGGAGTATATAAAGTTTATACCACAATAGTGGTCTGAGGTAAGAAGTATATAAAGTTTATACCACAATAGTGGTCTGAGGTAAGAAGTATATAAAGTTTATACCACAATAGTAGTCTGAGGTAAGGAGTATATAAAGTTTATACCACAATAGTGGTCTGAGGTAAGAAGTATATACAGTTTATACCACAATAGTGGTCTGAAGTAAGGAGTATATAAAGTTTATACCACAATAGTGGTCTGAGGTAAGGAGTATATAAAGTTTATACCACAATAGTAGTCTGAGGTAAGGAGTATATAAAGTTTATACCAGAATAGTGGTCTGAGGTAAGGAGTATATAAAGTTTATACCACAATAGTGGTCTGAGGTAAGGAGTATATACAGTTTATACCACAATAGTGGTCTGAGGTAAGAAGTATATAAAGTTTATACCACAATAGTGGTCTGAGGTAAGGAGTATATAAAGTTTATACCAGAATAGTGGTCTGAGGTAAGAAGTATATAAAGTTTATACCAGAATAGTGGTCTGAGGTAAGGAGTATATAAAGTTTATACCAGAATAGTGGTCTGAGGTAAGAAGTATATAAAGAGGTTTGTACTCATTTACTCCTATGAAAATACCTAATAAAAAAACTGTGATATCTAATATGTCTCAACATACACCTCCCCTCCTGATAAGAGAGTTGGTTCAAATGCAATGATAGGATCATCCTGTTTTGGTTTTCACAGGGAGGAGGTCAGATGCCCCAGGTTCAGAGTCTTTTTGCTGGCCCGATGGAACAATTCATCGACACCCCTCACCAGGGAACTTAACCAGGCCCTGACTTCCGCCATTTTCCCTCTGTTCACTGGGGCAGAAAAAGACAAATCGTAGATTGAACGTTTATCAAATTGAGTTGAATGGTTGGACGAAACACCCTGAACAGAAAAAGGTCTATCACCTGCCAGTATATAGAAGTGCCATTGTATGCATTCGCACGTATTCAAATCAAATGTCCACGCGAGTGTGAAGTACAGCGACCAACATGTTAAGTCTACCCGAAGTTGGTCATTTGAGTTACTCCACACCCCTCCTATGGAAATCGAGTGGTCCGAAGAAACACATAAAAAAATTCCGAAATCCGTAATTAAGTACTTTCGAAAAAATTCCAAAAACTTTATGTGATGCACTGGATGCAATAAGAATGCTTGTCATACTTTTTCTTACTTATTCACCTGTGCAATATTTTCTCTCTTTATCTTAACAGGGTTGATTAAAGCCTCTATGAGTAGAGCTGGATGTTCCTCTTGAGCTACACGCAGTTAACTGACAGTATACGTAGTAAGTGTGTTGTCCTCAGGATTGATAGTTTAGAGTGATATGGATTAGTTATTTGAATTGTTCGCGTCGCACAAAATGAACATTTCGTCTATCAGAATAATTTGTGAAATATGCATTGTCATATTTCTAGCGATTTTTTTTCAAAAACATGGTTACTTGCTTCGTCTTACAAGCCAAAGTTACAGAATGTCCAAATTGACGATTCAAAACATGGATTCTCATTATGGCTATAGTCTAGCTGTCAGCATCTGTGCTAAAGATCGTCGAGGCCTAAATACAAAGAAATAAAATATTCATTTTCTTTACCCAACTCCCAAAACTTGTCTATGTCGGAACCCAAGGTGAACTCGGTGAACTCTCCTTGACATTATCATTATAATGGAAATTGACGTTTGGATTTTGATGTCGAGGGTACAGCTCTGTTTACAAATTCAGGACAATTCTTTCCACAGCAAAATGCCGCTTCAAAATGAATTGCGGAATAACGCTAGTGACAGTGTGCAATGAGATCGAGCGCATCTTTGGAGTCATTGTAAGCGACCTCACGTTGAACGACTTTTTCCGTCTTTTTTTTGAGTTTCACTCGCTAACATTATAATTGCGACTTGCTATCTTCAAATGAAGGAGACTTTCAAGACAACTGTTACTCGCGGAAAATGCACAGTGCGTGTGTGCACTTCTTTTGTACTTTCCCGAACAAGGTATTTTTAATTTGCTGCAAAAAGTTACAATTTTTAACTGGACACATTTTTATTCAAAGTTAAGCCAGCGTACAATAGAGATATAAGATACATATTAGGGAGGAGTCAGTGTGCAGTCACTTTAGACTTTAGTGAACCATCAATTTCAATCGCGCATGCTAGGAATCGTCAAGTAAATAACGATTTTAATAACATCGCCATGTATTCAAAAAGTATTTTTTTTGTCTTTTTCCAAAATGTCAGGGGTGGGGGCAGCTACCCCCTTGCCCCCCTCCGAGGCTACGGTACTGATGTATGTATGTATGTATGTATGTATGTATGTATGTATGTATGTATGTATGTATGTATGTATGTATGTATGTATTACATGTATGTAATACATGTATGTATGTATGTATGTATGTATGTATGTATATATGTATGTATGTATGTATGTATGTATGTATGTATGTATGTATGTATGTGGGTGTATGTGTGTGTGTGTGTGTGCGTGCGGGTATGTGCGTGTGTGTGTGTAAGTATATATGTATGTATGTATGTATGTATGTATGTATGTATGTATGTATGTATGTATCTTAAAGCTTTTGATAGTGTTTGGCATTTAGGGTTATGCTATACATTATCAAAACAAGTTTCAGTAATTGTTTGAATATCATCAAATGTATTTATGATAATATACAGTCTTGTATCAAACTTTCAACTGGTTATACTGATTAATTTCTTCTCGTATTGGTACAAGACAATGTTGTAATCTAAGTCCCACACTGTTCAACCTATTCATTAATGATTTGCCAATGTTACTTCAAAGAATGTATTGACCCACCCTTTTTGATGGATAAGAAATTACCGATCCTTATGTCGCTGATGACATTGTGCTTCTAATCTTGGTTGATTACTCGACTCTCTTTGCAACAAATGGCAACTACCAGCGAGTCGTAAAAAGACACAAGTTATGGTGTTCAATCTTAATTTTAATCCACTTATATAATTGTTTTATTTATAATGAAAGAGTGGATATTGTTGCATCATGCACTTATTTAGGTATTTTATTTACCCCTTCAAGACATTTCAAGTTGATGTATAATTACATCTCGTTGGTTCTTTGGTCAAACCAACATATTTTCTCTATGGATCTGAAGTTTGGGGTGCTTACATGTTCCGTAGAATTGATGTTGGCAAATTCAATGAAAACTGTCTTAAGCCTGTGACGAATCATATTGAATCAACACACATAAAAGCATGCAGGTATATTGTTTGTTAGAGTTAACAAAACATCATGTATTCATGCATATTTAGGTCGTTTCCCGTTATTAATAACTTTATTGAAAATGTTGTTAAATGATGGTTTCGTTTTTAAAATGGTAAAGACGGATCTTTACTTGATTATTGATGCAAATTTGAAATGAGGTTCCATGTGTTATATTTATTTCGAGTCTTAGATTCGTTTTGCGGGTGAACAATGCCATTGTAGTACAAAATGTACTCTGATTGCAGTTTGTTTCCTGACTATGTCAACAGGATGCAGAAGGTAATCAGTGCTCTGAATAAACTCCGTTTATAATTTATCAGTCTAAATAAATTCTTCTGTTAAAACCGTAATAAAGGCCGGTGATTAAGTCCAGGGTTCTCCGTTGTTATTTTGTTGTCAGTGGAGTCAGAAGGATTCGATACGTTTATTCTAGGCTAACCTTTTCTAGATCGCTGCCAGACAGGCAAACCTTTTCTAGATTGCTGCCAGACAGGCCAACCTTTTCTAGATCGCTGCCAGACAGGTTTCTTGGTTCTTGTTTTTCAGACTCAAAACTTTAATCCTAATCTGACTTAAACTTTCAGTGAGGTCAAATGTCAGCTATATTAGTTACGGTCATTTGTTGCATTCAAAGACCATTATTGGTCCAAAATACAAATCGCTATGAACAAAAACACGACTAAAAAGCTGTACAGTTCACTTACCTAAGCTCCTATTGATAGAAAATGCTTGAGAAAAGTTGCAAGACTGTAAATTAACCGATTGTTAAGCTGATAACACGTCAGCAAATTTTTCATAAGTTAAGGTGAAGAATAAAAATACTATGGACTACTTGAACCGCTACATTTCAATAGGAAGTAATACTCATCTTCAATTTCATTTGAAAGTCGTAAAGAACACACATTCGATTTACTCTATCAATACCTTGTCGTCTTCCTCAAGTTTAAACAGTTTGGGGCGCATCTAAAATGTGGCCAGGTATATTGCAAGTGATATGAAAATGACTTGTTGAGACGCATGTAGTCACACAGCGACCTCGTTGCCATGGAGAGTACAAAGATAAGAAGTGGGCCTGGGTCGAAGTTACTCAGTGAAAGAGCCTAGATTTGAATGAATTTGTTGAATATTGAGAAATTGAGGTTATCTACTCAATAAGCAGATTTATACTACATAAAGGTTGTTTTATGGACTCCTACACGAACAACACATAGATTTACATGTAAAGGCGCTATACAAGTGGCCCGAGTTAGCATCTTACCGTATTGTATTACTCCTATCCATGTTCCAAACGATTTGCGCCCTCAATGGCGAGATTACAATAAACACAACATTCGTGAGGATTTAATGGCGATATCAGAGGGATGCGTATATGGACAAAATGTGTGTCTCGTCCCCCTCCCCCCCCCCAACCCACCCACTTTTAATTGCAAACAATTTCCCTAGTATTTGTGTACACACAAATACTCCTTGTGAAAAGGGTTAACTTTATAACATGCCATAACGTATCCTTCTGGTAACAGGTGTACACTGCGTAGGGTAAATAAGGTTACGATTCTTATTTCAGATCTGACCGTGGACAAAACATGACTAGTGCTGGTAGACGACATCCCTAAACCTAAAGGACAACAATTCACTAACAATTACGGTAATTAAAACATGTTAGTTATCAACGAATCATTAACACACAAAAAAAGAAACTCAAAAGTCAATTCTATGAAATAATCATGGTAAATTTATTTGATTTAAATCATTTACAATTAACATAGTTGAGATTGTAAGTTGTCAAAATAAATGTCCGAGATTGTCATATTGCATATTTTCCCTTGTTCTAAATTTTCCGTCTTTTTGGAAGATTCTCTTTTTCTGATACATTTCTGAACTCAGTTCTTCCTGGCGTTACGTTTCATATAATTATTGTTTGTTTATTACTAGTATTCAAGCCCAACAGGGAACTTGCAATCTGGACTGAGCATGCTCAGACGCAAAGGACTATGGGATTATCTGTGGTTATTGTAATACCTTATCTGGAGCTACTGATAAAATGAACCCCCCACAATGTCACATTATTGTTTACAATGCTAATTGATTAGTATTTATTACTACATTTCCCATGATGCAACACTCAACATAGCGGGTTTGCAAGTTTCCTATTGCATTTGTTTTAACAGTATACCTCCACCTACAACTGTTTCGTAACCTAGAAAATTCAAACGCTCAATAACAATTTCAATAATTAGAAACACTTGCGATGAACGATGGATGGACCAGATTCGTCATATTCTTGTTTACTAATCCACATCTGTTGAAAGGTTGACAGTGAAGCCAAGATGGAGCCACCAATCCATACAGAGTATTTACGTTCTGGTGGTGCGATAATTTTGATCTTCATCGTTGGGGGCGCCAGAGCGCTGATTTCCTTCTGCATCCTGTCGGCAATGCCTGGGAACATACTTGAACCGCCAGAGAGTACAGTGTTTGCATACAGATCCTTACGGATATCAATATCACACTTCATGATGCTGTTGTATGTGGTCTCATGGATACCAGCAGACTCCATACCTATGCAGAATAAAAATCATAATATATTAATATTTTTTTTATTACGAAATAATTATAAACTTTAAATAAAATGCTTTGTGACAAACTAGAAGCATTTGAAATGTGGATCTTTCGGTGTAAGCCAGGGATAATAATTAAATGAAAATTTAATCGATATCTACATCAAACTATATTTATGCAGTTAAGTTATCACTTCAAACATAGACCCTATTTCAAAGCAATCCACTACACCTTGGATATCTCTAGTTATCTGAAAGTAAATAAACATTTAGAATAGAGCAAGACTACAGAGGGCCATGGGAATTCTGACTGGGTGACTCCTGGAAGTGGGGGGGGGGGGGTGGTGACTCACCTATGAAAGCAGGCTGGAACATAGTCTCTGGACAACGGAACCTTTCATTTCCAATAGTGATAACTTGACCATCGGGCAACTCATAGCTCTTTTCTAGAGATGAACTTGAAGAAGCAGTCTGCATTTCTTGTTCGAAGTCTAGTGCAACATAACACAGCTTTTCTTTGATGTCACGGACAATTTCCCTTTCAGCTAAAATACACAAAAACCCACATGGTGAGATTAACTTACAACTTAAAGAGTAGTTTTTGTTTTGACTTGTCTTATTTTGTTTTTGGCCAGTATCCATGGCTACAGACTGTTCATTAATGTGACCGCACACAATGGTCAAAATGTGCAAAACATTATTTAAAGTGGTGTGGTCTCGAACTTGTACGTCTTTGTACAACATAACAAAGCAACTTCTTTTTTTTAATTTACATGTATTACTTACTGACAAATGTCTTGGCATCAGTAGCGACTTGTAGAACTCTTGTATTCTACACTCGGTATACTACCGTACACATAGATGGAATCCTTTCACATACATTCGTAGTGCTTCATCCAAATGTGAAACGTCACTTTCATCCCAAATGAAAATAAGGTATTGAATTTGAAACTTCGTCTTCCCTACCAACACAATTTCCCTTTACCACATCTTTGAATAAATTCCGTTCATTTTATTTTGCAAATGCTGAAAGATCAGCTTTGGAAATACAGTTCATTGCTGTGAAAAGTGTGGAAGTTCATACAGTGAGCCCAGTCTGAGAATGGGTATAGAGAGACGACAAAATCTGAAAAGATCATTAGAAATCAATTCTGATGACACATAATGGTATTGATACACTGCTTCAGTCTGCGACATACCTGTAGTGGTAAATGAGTATCCTCTCTCTGTCAAAACCTTCATGAGGTAGTCAGTCAGATCACGACCAGCCAAGTCAAGACGAATTATAGCATGTGGCAATGCATAGCCTTCATAGATTGGTACAGTATGTGAGACCCCATCACCACTATCCATAACAATACCAGTTGTACGACCAGATGCATACAGAGACAGCACAGCCTGGATGGCTACATACATGGCTGGCGAGTTAAAAGTTTCGAACATAATCTGAAATGAATGGAAAAAGGTAACTTAAGGGTTATCATATTAAGTAATTTGTAATCATAACATTAAAAAACTTGTATATTAAGTCGTCACTATTGTTACTGTGTACATAACGTTCACTATGCCAACTCTGACTAGCATTAATTTTTAAGCAATGAAACTGAGCAAATGGATAATTTTTATTGATTTAGCAACTCTACAACGTTTTCCTTCTTACAAAACGAGGTAGAGTTGCTAAATGAATATAAACGTGAGAAATCATCCATTTTTATACATCAACAAATAGGAAATACATTTATTACAAAATGTGGAAAAGCATGTTATTGTACAATTATAAACATTTTAAACATTTAACTTTATGTGTGTGTGTAATTTATTGAGTTACAAACAAGGACTGGAATGTTATTTCAGAAGATTTTTTGTCCAAGTAGAAAAACTTATGAGAGAGTTTTACCGATTAAAATCAAAACTAATTACCCAACACTCATTCATATGGTCACCTTAACTTAACATCTTTATTGTTGACATCTAATCTATTCTAGTATGGCATGTGTTCAAGTATGATATACAGCACGTGTCCATTAGTGTCTACTGTACAAATGCACAAGTACATTATCACTTCTTATTTCACAAACAAACTATTGTCACTCACTCACTCACTCACTCACTCACTCACTCACTCACTCACTCACTTACTCACTCACTCACACCCAGTCAAATGTCAAAGTGGTTGGTTGGTAGAGGCAACGTGGTATTAGTCCAAATTTCAAATAACAATAACATACTATAGTAATAAGAATACAGTTTTAATACAATGGAAATTTATGTCTTGTAGCATTATGTTATCCCTGATATTATAACCTAGCACACTCACCTGTGTCATCTTTTCTCTGTTTGCCTTAGGGTTGAGTGGAGCCTCTGTCAGTAGAACTGGATGTTCCTCTGGAGCTACACGCAGTTCATTGTAGAAAGTGTGATGCCAGATCTTCTCCATATCATCCCAGTTGGTGACAATGCCGTGTTCAATTGGATATTTAAGAGTCAGAATACCTCTCTTGCTCTGTGCTTCATCACCTACATAGCTGTCTTTCTGACCCATACCAACCATTACTCCCTGTAGATAAAAAAAACACAATACAGTTTTGTATGTTCTATCGCATCATGATAAAGCCCAGGAAATAATCGCACCAAACAAAAATTTCTAGAAAATTAAAGCGGCCATATGAATGAGGATTGGGTATTTATTTTGGATTTTGGATTTCCAAAAAAACTTTATTTCTTTAACAAGTTTATCATGGCTACCTACTCGAAAAATCAACGTGAAACAACATATGCCGAGTCATTGTTTGTAAGTCAATCAATTTATGAAGATTAATAAATATATAAAATCAGTGTCATTGTACGCACAATAACTTTTTTTTTTACACATTTTGAAAGGTTTTTGCAATGTACTGAGATTTAAGCATAGCATTTTTCATTATCGTTTCACATTTATTTCTCAATTAGAAAGCCATGACAAAATTATTTCACATGAAAATGTATAATAAAAATCCTTTTCTCATCTATGATGCCCTTGAAGGAAAATTCTATACTTGATGTATTCAGACACCCCCCCCCCCCCGAGAAAACAAGAATAGTATGCTCCTTCTCTTATACCTTGGAATGTATATGACAACTGTCCACTGGGAAAACATGAAAACATATGTATGTATGTATGTATGTATGTATGTATGTATGTATGTATGTATGTATGCATGTATGTATGTATGTATGTATGTATGTATGTATGTATGTATGTATGCATGTATGCATGTATGCATGTATGTATGTATGTATGTATGTATGTATTTATGTATGTATGTATTTATGTATGCCTTCTTTCATATTTCAATACATCTTTGCATGTCACTGAAACTGTTTTGTTAGACCATTCATCTATACTATGTTAGGTATGTGTATGCAGATATCGTAATTGTATGTAGACATGGTATGACAAAGTTCTTGCTAATTGTTAGTTACGGTTAATTAACTTTACAGGTAGGCCATATTCAAAGGCCCGGGTCGTTGAATTATTCAGGAGCGAACGTAATCGTCTTTTAGTTTCAGTTAAGTTATCTAACCGTTTGCCACGTGGTCCCCATCTATTCTTACCTGATGACGTGGTCTGCCAACGATAGATGGGAAGACAGCACGTGGGGCATCATCCCCAGCGAACCCGGCTTTACACATACCGGAGCCATTGTCAACAACCAAGGCAGCAACATCTTCGTCACACATTTTTGCAGAATTAGGAGGGTAGCTACAGAAAAATGAAAGCACCTTTGTTAATTGGTATACTTGGAAGGCGTAAACAATTTGTGTGGTTACTATTACATTCAATTTTAGAATAGGAGGGGTAGGTAGATTGTTGTTTTTTGATGTTTTTTTTCATATGTGAATGTCTAGTTCAGGTAATGTATTTTTCATCTGAAAATTCCCCTAACCATGGATCGATAACATAGGAAATGTCCCCATGCTTTAGACAAATATTTTCCCCATGATTTTTCTCTCGCTACAATTTCTGCACCATTCCTGCGTGAAAATTCATAAACATGGGTCGACTTTTTGTCTAAAACTTTCCCTAATCATGGGTAGACGTTTTCAACTTAGTCCGCACCCCCCCCCCCCGTATGAAAATATATTGTTGGAAGTACCTCCACACCCCCACCCGTTATGCAACAAACACGCAGGGTTGCATCGCCGGTAGAATAACATGCAAGCAGTTGTATATGTAAAGTTCTCCACTTCATTCTCCACCGTTTAGAACATTCACTTATTTTATTAAAAAATGTTGTTAAACATTAAACTATACACACCATGGAGATTTCACAAAGACAAATAAATAGCTGGGTGGTGTCAGCATTGCAGCAACACGAGTTTGCGGTTTGGGTAATAAAAACACTTCAAAATGCAGTATGGATTAGCTTTGCGATATATTTCGTTAAATAAGACTAACGCCAACAGACATGTCACCGACTTTATAGTCTGGTCAAAGTTAAAAATAAAACAAAACAAGGTGGACTACGACGGTATGGGTGTGGCTTTCCATTGCATTGTCTGACGTGTCCACAGGAATTATAGTCTAATATACTATACTACTAAACGAACATTTGTCAGTAGACGGAAACACAAGCAAAATACTTGTGTTTTAGAAATAAAGATATTGGGTTATTTTGAGCAAGAGACAAGTGGAAACTGCATTGGAAAACAGTGAAAGCAACGGAGAATGAATGTATTGACTTACCTTTACAAGCAAGTGAATCCAGTACAATAAAATAATTGCTGAAAGTTTTGATTTAAATATACAGCACGTGTTATGTCACGCTACGGAGTCAAAATCTTACCATATATGGAATTGTGTTGGCGAAACAGAAGTTAGACAGTATCCATTTGATTGAGAGGGTAGTTACAGATGGCATTATACCTTTGTATGTACATAATACTGTCGTGGTCCATTCGGTACATGTATTTCTCTTCTGTCTAAATGTCAGTTCTTGTCGAGACTCACTCATTGATATCTCTGGCAGCTTAAGTACATTTAGTTTTCGTCTCATCTCCCAGAATCAACCCCCTTGTAGAATGAAAAAAGAACGAAACCAATTATCAAAAACAAAAGAAAAAACATGTTACCCAAACGAGAGTGAGAGAGATTACATACTGTTACGTGATTTCAAATATACATATGTATAGTTTGTTTTTCCGGCTTGCTGTTCACGCTATGTCATATGATGTTTATTTTAACTATTTGAAATATTTTACAAGTATTTCTTTATGGCAGTTTCCAATTAATAAGAAATTGATAATTAAATCATTGTTGTTTTCTATATTTTATCGTACTTGTCAAGACTTCCAATTTGTTTTCGTAACTTATAATTGTTTTGTTTTTCGTGATTTCACTATTTAGATATTTGCGAATTAGAACCTACTCACACATACGACATATGTATGCTTGCACACACATGTACGTACATACGTGCGACACACACAATACACAAATAGATATGTACGTAATTATACAAACGACTATATCGTGAGGGTAAATGGACCCCGTGTGTATGTGTGTGTGCGCGCGCGCGTTTGTGGATGGCTTGATGTGTACGTATGTGTGTATGTATTTGTGTGTGTATGTATGTATGTATGTATGTATGTATGTATGTATGTATGTATGTATGTATGCATGTATGTGTGTGTGTTTGTCTGTCCGGCTGTCTGTCTGTCTGTCTGTCTGTATGTATGTATGTATGTATGTATGTATGTATGTATGTATGTATGTATGTATGTATGTATGTATGTATGTATGTATTTATTCAACCGTGAATTACACACCAACTTGTTAGCTTGCAAGGAAGGAAAGCTGGATACCCTTACCAAAGCCCGACATCATGAAGATCGAGGTGAGTTTTATCAACCTCATAGTGACCGACAGCCCCTTCAAAACACATCTAAACGGCTTGTCGTCACCATCCCAGAAGACCTTAATATATCAGATTCAGAACGGAATGTTCTTAGTAGGGGGCTTACATACATCCCTATTAAATCTTATATCAACGAGTTCTATGTTAAACGTGATGTCGAAAGTTTTTTTCCGTCGTCTTCGCTTGAAAGAGTACTTTGCTAATGATGATAATGATACCCAGGGTGAAGCTCATGTTAATAATACCAATAACCAACGATTGTTTGGCGCCCTCCCTGTTAAGTCACATTGGACACCTCAAGCTGGTCGCAATAGTACTCTTGACCATTACATCAATGTTTGCAGGCGTGAGGTTTATACTATTAAATTTAATAACAAGTTCCCTTTCAGTAACATCACTAAGGAAGAACGCGATGCTATTTCATCCCTTAGAAAGCGCGATGATATTGTTATTAAGCCTGCAGATAAAGGCGGAGCAGTAGTTGTATGGTATAAAGATCTGTATGTGGCTGAGGCAGAGAGACAACTTTTAAACACGGATTTTTACCAGGAATTGGAATGTGATAATACAGAAGACGTACAACGCGAAATTATGAATACTGTTAACGCTTTTATATCCGCTGGCGAATTACCAACGGAAGCACGCAACCTTATAGTCCGTCGACCAAGGACAGCCATGTTTTATTTACTACCCAAGATACATAAGGTTAATATTCCTGGTAGGCCCATCGTCTCAGCTTGTAACTGCCCTACGGAACACATCGCGCGTTATTTAAATGCCCTTTTACGACCTATTGTGGCATCTCAACCTACCTACATTAAAGATACGAACCATGCTCTTAAAGTATTTAATGACTTCCAATTCCAACAAGGTAAGCCACGATACCTTTTTTCTATGGACGTTAAGTCCTTATATACTTCCATACCACATAATGAAGGGTTAGTTGCAATCGAACACTATCTTAATTTAAGACATGTACTTGACCCTCCTACCCACGTACTTCTTAGATTGGCTGAACTTGTTCTCACCTGTAATTATTTTACCTTTAATGACAGGTATTTTGTGCAGAAACGCGGCGTTGCTATGGGAAGTTGTCTTGGACCTAGTTATGCTTGTTTATTTATGTCTTATCAAGAACACCTTATTTTCAGCTCATATCATGGGATCTTACCTGATCTATATAAACGATTTCTTGATGACGGCGTTGGTGCAGCATCACTCAAACTTGAGGACCTTATGCAGTTAATTAAGTACATATGTAATTTTAATCCTGCTATTCAGTATACTTATGATATTTCAGAACTAACAATCAATTTCCTTGACATCTCCCTTAGGATTGATGGTGATGATATAGCTACATCTATTTATACTAAACCTACTGATTTACATTCATATTTGCAGTATGGTTCATCACATCCTAATAAGTGTAAAGATTCCATTCCCTATTCACAATTACTTCGTTTACGTCGTATTTGTAGTAGTGATTTGGATTTCAGAAAAAAGGTCTGCTGAATTTTGCACGTACTTCCATCAACGTGGTTATCCTATGTCTGTTACCAACGCGGCTTTACATAAAGTATCATCTTTGTCTAGGGAAGCTTGTATCAAATCACATGATCAGAGGAGTAACAACGATCGTCCCATACTAGCTCTTACATACCATCCCTTTTCAACTAGAGTTAAAGACATTATATACAAGCATTTTAATATCTTACGTTCTAATAGGGTTACCAATTCATTGTTTCCTGCAGTACCATTAACAGCTTGGCGTCGTGATACCAGTCTTAGAGATATGGTGGTACGTACAGAACAACGTGAATTGGAAGTTAATGCTGGTTCTTTTCCGTGCGATCGTACTCGATGTGGTACATGTCGTTTCATTATTAATACTAATCATGTTTTTGGCCCTAAGAACAGTGTGCCTGTTACAAGTAGATTTACTTGTATTAGTACTAATGTAGTGTATTGCATTACATGTCAAAAATGTGGTTTTCTATATATAGGTTCAACTGTACGTCGTCTTGGTGATCGTTTCGTGGAACATCTCCGTTTGACAAGACAAAGGAATCGCAACTATCCCGTATCTATGCATTTTATTACAAACGATCATAATGTATCAGATATGTCCATTTCACGAATTTGTAAGGTTTCTGGTGATGAGAAAGCTTTGAGGTTGAAGGAAGAAGAAATCATTTTCCGTCTTGGAACGCTGGAACCCCTTGGAATTAATAGATTATTCTCGTCTTTCCCAATCTAATTATCATGATTATTGGGTATATTTTTTTAAATTTCAGGCGTATTCTATTGGGTTCTATTAGGTGCGTGCGAATTTAAGAACTTATCCCACGTACAACCGTTTATTTATATCACGCGCGGTTTTGTTCCATTATATTTAGAAATGTTCGGGTTTTCACCTGGCATTTCTCTGTCTCGCCAATTTTTCCTTTGAAAAAGAATATTTATTCGAAACGTCGGATTTAACAGCTATATATACGGACTGGTTTATTAGTTCCTTATGCATTTCTATGTATGTATGTATGTATGTATGTATGTATGTATGTATGTATGTATGTATGTATGTATGTATGTATGTATGTATGTATGTATGTATGTATGTATGTATGTATGTATGTATGTGTGTGTGTGTATGTGTGTGTATGTATGTATGTATGTATGTATGTATGTATGTATGTATGTACGTACGTATGTGTGTGTGTATGTATGTATGTATGTATGTATGTATGTATGTATGTATGTATGTATGTATGTATGTATGTATGTATGAGTGCGTGTATGTGTGTATGTATGTATGTGTGTGTGTATGTATGTATGTATGTATGTATGTATGTATGTATGTATGTATGTATGTATGTATGTATGTATTAATTTACTTGTTTATAATCCTACCATATATACATACATTATTAGAACTACTACAGAAATGACACACTACTTTAATTTGTCATTGATGTGTTATCCCAGTGGGTTTCAACTGAAAAACAAAAGAGGTCATCGAGAAGAATGAAACTTAAGGTATTGACTCACACGATAACATGTAGAAATGTCGTTTTAGAAACTACAGAAGCGGGCCTATTGACAATGACTGTTTAATTGTAATTTGTCATGAAGTAAAATGTGTCAAGTTTGAATAAGGCTCGTATCACTGTGCGTTAACAATACAAGCTAGCTGGTAAACAAATTATACACATGCATATTTGGAATCACATAACTTCATGTAATACATTGTTTGGTTTTCGTTCATTTTTCTTTTTAGATAATTGGCTCCAAATATAATTGTTTTATTTATAATGAAAGAGTGGATATTGTTGCATCATGCACTTATTTAGGTATTTTATTTACCCCTTCAAGACATTTCAAGTTGATGTATAATTACATCTCGTTGGTTCTTTGGTCAAACCAACAAATTTTCTCTATGGATCTGAAGTTTGGGGTGCTTACATGTTCCGTAGAATTGATGTTGGCAAATTCAATGAATAATTTCTTAAGCCTGTGATGAATCATATTGAATCAACACACATAAAAGCATGCAGGTATATTGTTGGAGTGAACAAAACATCATGTATTCATGCATATTTAGGTCGTTAACCCGTTATTAATAACTTTATTGAAAATGTTGTTAAATGTTGGTTTCGTTTTAAAAATGGTAAAGACGGATCTTTACTTGATTATTGATGCAAATTTGAAATGAGGTTCCATGTGTTATATTTATTTCGAGTCTTAGATTCGTTTTGCGGGTGAACAATGCCATTGTAGTACAAAATGTACTCTGATTGCAGTTTGTTTCCTGACTATGTCAACAGGATGCAGAAGGTAATCAGTGCTCTGAATAAACTCCGTTTATAACTTATCAGTCTAAATAAATTCTTCAGTTAAAACCGTAATAAAGGCCGGTGATTAAGTACAGGGTTCTCCGTTGTTATTTTGTTGTCAGTGGAGTCAGAAGGATTCTATACGTTTATTCTAGGCTAACCTTTTCTAGATCGCTGCCAGACAGGCTAACCAGTTTTCTAGATCGCTGCCAGACAGGTTTCTTGGTTCTTGTTTTTCAGACTCAAAACTTTAATCCTAATCTGACTTAAACTTTCAGTGAGGTCAAATGTCAGCTATATTAGTTACGGTCATTTGGTGCATTCAAAGACCATTATTGGTCCAAAATACAAATCGCTATGAATAAAAACACGACTAAAAAGCTGTACAGTTCACTTACCTAAGCTCCTATTGATAGAAAATGCTTGAGAAAAGTTGCAAGACTGTAAATTAACCGATTGTTAAGCTGATAACACGTCAGCAAATTTTTCATAAGTTAAGGTGAAGAATAAAAATACTATGGACTACTTGAACCGCTACATTTCAATAGGAAGTAATACTCATCTTCAATTTCATTTGAAAGTCGTAAAGAACACACATTCGATTTACTCTATCAATACCTTGTCGTCTTCCTCAAGTTTAAACAGTTTGGGGCGCATCTAAAATGTGGCCAGGTATATTGCAAGTGATATGAAAATGACTTGTTGAGACGCATGTAGTCACACAGCGACCTCGTTGCCATGGAGAGTACAAAGATAAGAAGTGGGCCTGGGTCGAAGTTACTCAGTGAAAGAGCCTAGATTTGAATGAATTTGTTGAATATTGAGAAATTGAGGTTATCTACTCAATAAGCAGATTTATACTACATAAAGGTTGTTTTATGGACTCCTACACGAACAACACATAGATTTACATGTAAAGGCGCTATACAAGTGGCCCGAGTTAGCATCTTACCGTATTGTATTACTCCTATCCATGTTCCAAACGATTTGCGCCCTCAATGGCGAGATTACAATAAACACAACATTCGTGAGGATTTAATGGCGATATCAGAGGGATGCGTATATGGACAAAATGTGTGTCTCGTCCCCCTCCCCCCCCAACCCACCCACTTTTAATTGCAAACAATTTCCCTAGTATTTGTGTACACACAAATACTCCTTGTGAAAAGGGTTAACTTTATAACATGCCATAACATATCCTTCTGGTAACAGGTGTACACTGCGTAGGGTAAATAAGGTTACGATTCTTATTTCAGATCTGACCGTGGACAAAACATGACTAGTGCTGGTAGATGACATCCCTAAACCTAAAGGACAACAATTCACTAACAATTACGGTAATTAAAACATGTTAGTTATCAACGAATCATTAACACACAAAAAAAGAAACTCAAAAGTCAATTCTATGAAATAATCATGGTAAATTTATTTGATTTAAATCATTTACAATTAACATAGTTGAGATTGTAAGTTGTCAAAATAAATGTCCGAGATTGTCATATTGCATATTTTCCCTTGTTCTAAATTTTCCGTCTTTTTGGAAGATTCTCTTTTTCTGATACATTTCTGAACTCAGTTCTTCCTGGCGTTACGTTTCATATAATTATTGTTTGTTTATTACTAGTATTCAAGCCCAACAGGGAACTTGCAATCTGGACTGAGCATGCTCAGACGCAAAGGACTATGGGATTATCTGTGGTTATTGTAATACCTTATCTGGAGCTACTGATAAAATGAACCCCCCACAATGTCACATTATTGTTTACAATGCTAATTGATTAGTATTTATTACTACATTTCCCATGATGCAACACTCAACATAGCGGGTTTGCAAGTTTCCTATTGCATTTGTTTTAACAGTATACCTCCACCTACAACTGTTTCGTAACCTAGAAAATTCAAACGCTCAATAACAATTTCAATAATTAGAAACACTTGCGATGAACGATGGATGGACCAGATTCGTCATATTCTTGTTTACTAATCCACATCTGTTGAAAGGTTGACAGTGAAGCCAAGATGGAGCCACCGATCCATACAGAGTATTTACGTTCTGGTGGTGCGATAATTTTGATCTTCATCGTTGGGGGCGCTAGAGCGCTGATTTCCTTCTGCATCCTGTCGGCAATGCCTGGGAACATACTTGAACCGCCAGAGAGTACAGTGTTTGCATACAGATCCTTACGGATATCAATATCACACTTCATGATACTGTTGTATGTGGTCTCATGGATACCAGCAGACTCCATACCTATGGAGAATAAAAATCATAATATATTACTGTTATTTTTTTATTACGAAATAATTATAAACTTTAAATAAAATGCTTTGTGACAAACTAGAAGCATTTGAAATGTGGATCTTTCGGTGTAAGCCAGGGATAATAATTAAATGAAAATTTAATCGATATCTACATCAAACTATATTTATGCAGTTAAGTCATCACTTCAAACATAGACCCTATTTCAAAGCAATCCACTACACCTTGGATATCTCTAGTTATCTGAAAGTAAATAAACATTTAGAATAGAGCAAGACTACAGAGGGCCATGGGAATTCTGACTGGGTGACTCCTGGAAGTGGGGGGGGGGGGGTGACTCACCTATGAAAGCAGGCTGGAACATAGTCTCTGGACAACGGAACCTTTCATTTCCAATAGTGATAACTTGACCATCGGGCAACTCATAGCTCTTTTCTAGAGATGAACTTGAAGAAGCAGTCTGCATTTCTTGTTCGAAGTCTAGTGCAACATAACACAGCTTTTCTTTGATGTCACGGACAATTTCCCTTTCAGCTAAAATACACAAAAACCCACATGGTGAGATTAACTTACAACTTAAAGAGTAGTTTTTGTTTTGACTTGTCTTATTTTGTTTTTGGCCAGTATCCATGGCTACAGACTGTTCATTAATGTGACCGCACACGATGGTCAAAATGTGCAAAACATTATTTAAAGTGGTGTGGTCTCGAACTCGTACGTCTTTGTACAACATAACAAAGCAACTTCTTTTTTTTAATTTACATGTATTACTTACTGACAAATGTCTTGGCATCAGTAGCGACTTGTAGAACTCTTGTATTCTACACTCGGTATACTACCGTACACATAGATGGAATCCTTTCACATACATTCGTAGTGCTTCATCCAAATGTGAAACGTCACTTTCATCCCAAATGAAAATAAGGTATTGAATTTGAAACTTGGTCTTCCCTACCAACACAATTTCCCTTTACCACATCTTTGAATAAATTCCGTTCATTTTATTTCGCAAATGCTGAAAGATCAGCTTTGGAAATACAGTTCATTGCTGTGAAAAGTGTGGAAGTTCATACAGTGAGCCCAGTCTGAGAATGGGTATAGAGAGACGACAAAATCTGAAAAGATCATTAGAAATCAATACTGATGACACATAATGGTATTGATACCCTGCTTAAGTCTGCGACATACCTGTAGTGGTAAATGAGTATCCTCTCTCTGTCAAAATCTTCATGAGGTAGTCAGTCAGATCACGTCCAGCCAAGTCAAGACGAATTATAGCATGTGGCAATGCATAGCCTTCATAGATTGGTACAGTATGTGAGACCCCATCACCACTATCCATAACAATACCAGTTGTACGACCAGATGCATACAGAGACAGCACAGCCTGGATGGCTACATACATGGCTGGCGAGTTAAAAGTTTCGAACATAATCTGAAATGAATGGAAAAAGGTAACTT
Organism: Glandiceps talaboti; assembly: GCF_964340395.1. Classification (NCBI taxonomy): domain Eukaryota; kingdom Metazoa; phylum Hemichordata; class Enteropneusta; family Spengelidae; genus Glandiceps; species Glandiceps talaboti. Next base: position 3,263,930 of record NC_135565.1, on the reverse strand, counting down.
AAGGGTTATCATATTAAGTAATTTGTAATCATAACATTAAAAAACTTGTATATTAAGTCGTCACTATTGTTACTGTGTACATAACGTTCACTAAGCCAACTCTGACTAGCATTAATTTTTAAGCAATGAAACTGAGCAAATGGATAATTTTTATTGATTTAGCAACTCTACAACGTTTTCCTTCTTACAAAACGAGGTAGAGTTGCTAAATGAATATAAAAGTGAGAAATCATCCATTTTTATACATCAACAAATAGGAAATACATTTATTACAAAATGTGGAAAAGCATGTTATTGTACAATTATAAACATTTTAAACATTTAACTTTATGTGTGTGTGTAATTTATTGAGTTACAAACAAGGACTGGAATGTTATTTCAGAAGATTTTTTGTCCAAGTAGAAAAACTTATGAGAGAGTTTTACCGATTAAAATCAAAACTAATTACCCAACACTCATTCATATGGTCACCTTAACTTAACATCTTTATTGTTGACATCTAATCTATTCTAGTATGGCATGTGTTCAAGTATGATATGCAGCACGTGTCCATTAGTGTCTACTGTACAAATGCACAAGTACATTATCACTTATTATTTCACAAACAAACTATTGTCACTCACTCACTCACTCACTCACTCACTCACTCACTCACTCACTCACTCACTCACTCACTCACACCCAGTCAAATGTCAAAGTGGTTGGTTGTTAGAGGCAATGTGGTATTAGTCCAAATTTCAAATAACAATAACATACTATAGTAATAAGAATATAGTTTTAATACAATGGAAATTTATGTCTTGTAGCATTATGTTATCCCTGATATCATAACCCAGCACACTCACCTGTGTCATCTTTTCTCTGTTTGCCTTAGGGTTGAGTGGAGCCTCTGTCAGTAGAACTGGATGTTCCTCTGGAGCTACACGCAGTTCATTGTAGAAAGTATGATGCCAGATCTTCTCCATATCATCCCAGTTGGTGACAATGCCGTGTTCAATTGGATATTTCAGTGTCAGAATACCTCTCTTGCTCTGTGCTTCATCACCTACATAGCTGTCTTTCTGACCCATACCAACCATTACTCCCTGTAGATAAAAAACACAATACAGGTTTGTATGTTCTATCGCATCATGATAAAGCCCAGGAAATAATCGCACCAGACAAAAATTTCTAGAAAATTAAAGTGGCCATATGAATGAGGATTGGGTATTTATTTTGGATTTTTGATTTCCAAAAAAAACTTTATTTCTTTAACAATTTTATCATGGCTACCTACTCGAAAAATCAACGTGAAACAACATATGCCAAGTCATTCTAACTCAATCAATTGATGAAGATTAATAAATATATAAAATCAGTGTCATTGTACTCACAATAGCTGCAATAGTTGTAGCGTTTGATGTGATTTTGAGGGCTTTTTCGTCTGTTTTTGTGCCTTTTTTCGTTCCGACGTGTAACCTGAATCAAACGCTACAATTCCTCTAATGCAAATGCAAATAGACGGAGGCGATTCAGATCTGAACCACAAAGTTGGGCGGACTTTTCTGCTAAATTACGCCTTACCTGGCAAAATATCGGACATTTCGTAACGCCAACATTAATTACGGAGCCTTCAAGACCAGAGAAGTGTTCAGAGGTACCCCAATTCCGTCAAAATCGACAAATGTAGCAAGGCATGCAGCAGTTTGAAACGGGTAGTACGTTGACCCCTCGCTCACGTTTTCAATGTGGTCTCGTCTATTTGCATTTGCATTAGAGGAATTGTAGCGTTTGATTTGGGTTAAACGTCAGAACGAAAAAAGGCACAAAAACAGACGAAAAAGCCCTCAAAATCACATCAAACGCTACAATTATTGCAGCTATACTCACAATAGCTTCTTTTTTTACACACATTTTGAAAGGTTTATACAATGTATTGGGTTTTAAGCACAGCATTTTTCATTGTTGTTTCACATTTATTTCTCAATTAGAAAGCCATGCCAAAAATATTTCACATTAAAATGTAAATGTGGTCCCCATCTATTCTTACCTGATGACGTGGTCTGCCAACGATAGATGGGAAGACAGCTCGGGGGGCATCATCTCCAGCGAACCCGGCTTTACACATACCGGAGCCATTGTCAACAACCAGGGCAGCAACATCGTCGTCACACATTTTTGCAGAATTAGGAGGGTAGCTACAGAAAAATGAGAGCACCTTTGATAATTGGTATACTTGGAAGGCGTAAACAATTTGTGTGGTTACTATTACATTCAATTTTAGAATAGGGGGGGGGGGGTAGGGGTAGGTAGATTGTTGTTTTTTGATGTTTTTTTTCATATGTGAATGTCTAGTTCAGGTAATGTATTTTTCATCTGAAAATTCCCCTAACCATGGATCGATAACATAGGAAATGTCCCCATGCTTTAGACAAATCGTCACCGCAACAGAATAAAGGTAAATAACAAGAATATTTCCCCCATGATTTTTCTCTCGCTACAATTTCTGCACCATTCCTGCGTGAAAATTCATAAACATGGGTCAACTTTTTGTCTAAAACTTTCCCTAATCATGGGTAGACGTTTTCAACTTAGTCCTCACCCCCCCCCCCATATAAAATATATTATTGGGAGTACCCCCACACACCCCACCCATTATGCAACAAACACGCAGGGTTACATCACCGGTAGCATAAAATGCAAGCAGTTGTATATGTAAAGTTTTCCACTTCATTCTCCACCGTTTAGAACATTCACTTATTTTATTAAAAATGTTGTTAAACATTAAACTATACACATCATGGAGATTTCACAAAGACAACGCATTTCGAAATGAACATATTACAAAGACAGTGCGCTAAGTGACGGTCAATACAAATATATGGGCGGTGTCAGCATTGCAGCAACACGAGTTTGCGGTTTGGGGAATAAAACACTTTCAAAATGCAGTATGGATTAGCTTTGCGATATACCTCGTTATTAAGACTAACGCCAACAGACATGTCACCGACTTTATAGTCTGGTCAAAATTAAAAACAAAACAAAACAAGATGGACTACGACGGTATGAGTGTGGCTTTCCATTGCATTGTCTGACGTGTCCACAGGAATTATAGTCTAATATATACTACTAAACGAACATTTGTCAGTAGACGGAAACACAAGCAAAATACTTGTGTTTTAGAAATATAGATATTGGGTTATTTTGAGCAAGAGACAAGTGGGAACTGCATTGGAAAACAGTGTAAGCAACGGAGAATGAATGTATTGACTTACCTTTACAAGCAAGTGAATCCAGTACAATGAAATAATTGCTGTAAGTTTTGATTTAAATATACAGCACGTGTTATGTCACGCTACGGAGTCAAAATCTTACCATATATGGAATTGTGTTGGCGAAACCGAAGTTAGACAGTATCCATTTGACTGAGAGGGTAGTTACAGATGGCATTATACCTTTGTATGTACATAATACTCTCGTGGTCCATTTGGTACATGTATTTCTCTTCTGTCTGAATGTCAGTTCTTGTCGAGTCTCACTCATTGATATCTCTGGCAGCTTAAGTACATTTAGTTTTCGTCTCATCTCCCAGAATCAACCCCCTTGTAGAATGAAAAAAGAACGAAACCAGTTATCAAAAACAAAAGAAAAAACATGTTACCCAAACGAGAGTGAGAGAGATTACATACTGTTACGTGATTTCAAATATACATATGTATAGTTTGTTTTTCCGGCTTGTTCACGCTATATCATACGATGTTTATTTGAAATATTTGAAATATTTTACAAGTATTTCTTTATGGCAGTTTCCAATTAATAAGAAATTGATAATTAAATCATTGTTGTTTTCTATATTTTATCGTACTTGTCAAGACTTCCAATTTGTTTTCGTAACTTATAATTGTTTTGATTTTCGTGATTTCACTATTTAGATATTTGCGAATTAGAACCTACTCACACATACGACATATGTATGCTTGCACACACATGTACGTACATACGTGCGACACACACAATACACAAATAGATATGTACGTAATTATACAAACGACTATATCGTGAGGGTAAATGGACCCCGTGTATGTGTGTGTGTGTGTATGTGCGTGCGCGTTTGTGGATGGCTTGATGTGTACGTATGTGTGTGTATGTATGTGTATGTATGTATGTATGTATGTATGTATGTATGTATGTATGTATGTATGTATGTATGCATGTATGTATGTATGTATGTGTGTGTGTGTGTATGTGTGTATGTATGTGTGTGTGTGTATGTATGTATGTATGTATGTATGTATTAATTTGCTTGTTTATAATCCTACCATATATACATACATTATTAGAACTACTACATAAATGACACACTACTTTAATTTGTCATTGATGTGTTATCCCAGTGGGTTTCAACTGAAAAACAAAAGAGATCATCAAGAAACTAAGGTATTGACTCACACGATAACATGTAGAAATGTGGTTTTAGAAACTACAGAAGCGGACCTATTGTATTGACAGTGACTGTTTAATTGTAATTTGTCATGAAGTAAAACGTGTCAAGTTTGAATAAGGCTCATATCACTGTGCGTACAAGCTAGCTGGTAAACAAATTATACACATGTATATTAGGAATCACATAACGTCATGTAACACGTCGTTTGGTTTACGTTTTTACCGGGCAGTTATTGAGAGTGTATTAAAAGTCTCCATAATTGTCTGGTACGGGAGCTCCACTGTGGAGGACCCACGCCTACTAAAAAACCGTGTGATGCGTTCAGCCGAGCGCATTATTGGTGTAGATCTGCCTCATTTAGATTATATTTACAAGTCTAGGATGAAAATGAAAATGAAATCGATTCTATCCGATTCTTCCCATCCGGCCAACAATCAGTTCTCCCTTATTCCATCAGGGAAACGTTATCGCTCACTTACAGCAAAATCAGAACGTCACAGAAAAAGTTTTTACCCGTCAGCAGTCCGCCAATTAAATGGGAAGGACTAGCGACTATTTGACAGTTCTCATAAGGTTTTCCATATCATTGGTTGTACATTTAAATGTTCAAATACTCGACATATTTCTTGACAATTTGACCACCGTCCATTGACTTTCAGTCACTTTTGTCTAACAGAAATAGGTTGTCTATCAAAGTATAACTATTGTGACTAAAACAAACATTTAAAAAAAGGTACGAACAAAGCACACCACTGAGTTCCCCTTGAGTTGTACATCCATCTCACTGTATTATTCCTCTGTTTATTATGTTAACTGAAAGGGAATCGAAATTGTCCGTGACATTAAAGAAAAGATGTGTTACACTGCACTAACTTTGAACAAGAAATGCAGACTGCTGCTTCAAGTTCATTACTAAAAAGGGGATATTTGTTGCCCGATGGTCAAGATATCGCAATTGGAAATGAACGTTTCCTTTGTCGTGAGGCTTTGTTCCAGCTCAGTTGCTTTCATAGTTTAGTCACCCGGGAGTAATCTAGTCAGAATTCCATCTCTGGTCGTGCTTTGCGTGTCTAAGTTTTGTATTACCGATTACCTATTAATCATTTCACTATTTTTTTCATTTTGGTATTCCTATGTCCTACCTTTATTAAAAGGTCAATGAACTGTACAGGGTTACGACAATAGGCCACCATTATTCATAAAACAGAGTATACAATTGTCACATACCTAGCATTCATATTGAACATTTATCAGTTTTGTTTTTAACAATGCACAACAGTCTAATGACATTCCAACTCCCTTTTGTGACCCTTCTATGATTTATATTAATTATTTTTCCATTAATAACGCTTGTCATACAAATTTGGACATTGAGTAAGCATGAACGGACATTCCTAGGTGAATGTAATGCCCATCCCTTTGTTATGTTTCACCCAGATTTCGGTATAAATCTGTGTGATGTCCACTAAGCTAATTCTCTTCTACGCGACGTCTATATGAAAACCAAACACTCGACAACTAGGATTCCATGAAAACTAAACACTCTACACTAGGTCTATATGAAAACCAAAATCTCTACAACTAGGACTATGTGAACACCAAACACTCTACTACTAGAATTCCATGAAAATTAAACACTCTACACAGGTCTACGTGAAAAAAACTCTACACGAGGTCTATGTGAAAACCAAACACTCTACGCGAGGTGTATGTGAAAACCAAACACTCTACGCAAGGTCTATGTGAAAACCAAACACTCTACACGAGGTCTATGTGAAAAAAACTCTACACGAGGTCCATGTGAAAACCAAACACTCTACGCGAGGTCTATGTGAAAACCAAACACTCTACGCAAGGTCTATGTGAAAACCAAACACTCTACACGAGGTCTATGCGAACACCAAACACTCTACACTAGGTCTGTGCGAACACCAAACACTCTACCACCAGGATTCCATGAAAAATAAACACTGTACACGAGGACTATGTGAAAACCAAACACTCTACACGAGGTCTATGTGAAAAAAACTCTACACGAGGTCCATGTGAAAACCAAACACTGTACACGAGGTATATGTGAAAACCAAACACTCTACATGAGGTCTATATGAAAACCAAACACTCTACACGAGGTCTATGTGAAAACCAAACACTCTACACGAGGTCTATGCGAACACCAAACACTCTACACGAGGTCTATGCGAACACCAAACACTCTACCACCAGGATTCCATGAAAAATAAACACTGTAAACAAGATCTATGTGAAAACTAAACACTGTACACGAGGTCTATGTAAAAACCAAACACTTTACACGAGGTCTATGTGAAAACTAAACACTCTACACGAGGTCTAGGTAAAAACTAAACACTCTACATGGGTTTTTTGTGAAAAATAAACACTCTACACGAGGTCTGTGTGAAAACTAAACACTCCACGAGAGGTCTATGTGAAAACTAAACACTCTACATGGTTTTTTTGTGAAAACCAAACACTCTACACGAGGTCTATGTGAAAACTAAACACTCTACACGAGGTCTATGTGAAAACCAAACACTCTACAACTAGGATTCCATGAAGACTAAACACTCTACACTAGGTCTGTATGAAAACCAAAATCTCTACAACTAGGACTATGTGAACACAAAACACTCTACTACTAGAATTCCATGAAAACTAAACACTCTACACAGGTCTACGTGAAAAAAACTCTACACGAGGTCTATGTGAAAACCAAACACTCTACGCGAGGTCTATGTGAAAACCAAACACTCTACACAAGGTCTATGTGAAAACCAAACACTCTACACGAGGTCTATGTGAAAACCAAACACTCTACGCGAGGTCTATGTGAAAACCAAACACTCTACGCAAGGTCTATGTGAAAACCAAACACTCTACACGAGGTCTATGCGAACACCAAACACTCTACCACCAGGATTCCATGAAAAATAAACACTGTACACGAGGTCTATGTGAAAACCAAACACTCTACACGAGGTCTATGTGAAAACCAAACACTCTACACGAGGTCTATGTGAAAACCAAACACTCTACATGAGGTCTATATGAAAACCAAACACTCTACACGAGGTCTATGCGAAAACCAAACACTCTACACGAGGTATATGCGAACACCAAGCACTCTACAAGAGGTCTATGCGAACACCAAACACTCTACCACCAGGATTCCATGAAAAAAACCCACTGTAAACAAGGTATATGTGAAAACTAAACACTCTACACGAGGTCTATGTGAAAATCAAACACTGTACACGAGGTCTATTTGAAAACTAAACACTCAACTACTAGGATTCTATGAAAACCAAACGCTCTACACTGGTCTGTGTGAAAACCAAACACTGTACACGAGGTCTAGGTAAAAACCAATCACTCTACACGAGGTCTATGTGAAAACTAAACACTCTACATGGGGTTTTTGTGAAAACCAAACACTCTACACGAGGTCTATGTGAAAACCAAACACTCTACACGAGGTCTATGTGAAAACCAAACACTCTACACGAGGTCTATGTGAAAACCAAACACTCTACACTAGGTCTATGCGAACTCCAAACACTCTACACTAGGTCTATGCGAACACCAAACACTCTACCACCAGGATTCCATGAAAAATAAACACTGTACACGAGGTCTATGTGAAAACTAAACACTCTACATGAGGTCTATGTGAAAACTAAACACTCTACACGAGGTCTATGTGAAAATCAAACACTCTACACGAGGTCTATGTGAAAACTAAACACTCTACACGAGGTCTATGTGAAAACTAAACACTCTACATGAGGTCTATGTGAAAACCAAACACTCTACACGAGGTCTATGTGAAAACTAAACACTCTACACGAGGTCTATGTGAAAACTAAACACTCTACATGAGGTCTATATGAAAACCAATTACTCTACACGAGGTCTGTGTGAAAACCAAACACTCTACACGAGGTCTATTTGAAAACTAAACACTCGACACAAGGTCTATGTGAAAACTAAATACTCTACACGAGGTCTATGTGAAAACTAAACACTCTACATGAGGTCTATATGAAAACCAATTACTCTACACGAGGTCTGTGTGAAAACCAAACACTCTACACGAGGTCTATTTGAAAACTAAACACTCGACACAAGGTCTATGTGAAAACTAAATACTCTACACGAGGTCTATGTGAAAACCAAACACTCTACACGAGGTCTATGTGAAAACTAATTACTCTACATGAGGTCTATGTGAAAACTAAACACTCTACATGAGGTCTATGTGAAAACTAAACACTCCACACGAGGTCTATGTGAAAATCAAACACTCTACACGAGGTCTATGCGAACACCAAACACTCTACACTAGGTCTGTGCGAACACCAAACACTCTACCACCAGGATTCCATGAAAAATAAACACTGTACACGAGGTCTATGTGAAAACTAAACACTCTACACGAGGTCTTTGTGAAAACCAAACACTCTACACGAGGTCTATGTGAAAACCAAACACTGTACACGAGGTCTATGTGAAAACCAAACACTCTACACGAGGTCTATTTGAAAACTAAACACTCTACACAAGGTCTATGTGAAAACTAAACACTCTACACGAAGTCTACGTTAAAGCTAAACACTCTACACTACGTGTATGTTATCTGTCAGTTATTAATATATTTGAAGAAATATCCAAGCCATAAGTATGTGGTCTAGCCGCGGTCCTCCACTAAAACATACGTTGACTGGTGAGATAAATAACCATGTGTATAAACCACAACCACGTTATGCATGTATGTGATATATGACAGATATTATTCGTCACACATCTCTTCAATGGCACGTGAACCCTGGACAGCAGCATCTAGCTGTTTGTCAGAGACGGTGCTTCTACGAACGGTTTTGATGTTATATTCCGCACAAAGTCTCCTAATTCCGAAATCCTATATTTTCTACGTAGTCTGCATTTAAAATTTCGGCCACTTGCCGATATGTTCTCCCTTGATTTACTACGAGATACCCCCCAGTACTAATGTATGCTTCTAGCGAAGCCATTCTTTTCAAATTCGCGGGTCAATATTTTCAACATCACCAGCATTTAATATTGAATAAGTAAGTATATAAAAAAGAAACCCAGGTTTTGATGTATTATTATATGGTCGACAAAATGAGAAATAGAAAATGAACACTGATGGCGCCATTCGTTTTCTTTTGTTCCGACATTTGTTTCGGTTCGATGATAGAGAATGAGTAGTTTTTATTGCTTCCTTCTCTCACCATCAAAATGTAAAATTAAAAATGAACACGGGTTGGATTGCCATTTTATCATATTTTAACATGAAACGGCAATGGAAAAAGGAATTATTTTCTTTGTTCCGTTTTCAGATCGTTGACACGAAAAATGAAACAGGCATGGGTTTATTTGCAATAGATCTAGAGACACGAAAAACGAATGTACGGTATCATTATATGAAAATTTCAACCAACGAATTAGCTGGAGGTAATAAAATTCTGAGTGAATTCCCGGAAATTTTGAGCTAGTCGAGAATTTATTATGTGGTTCCTTCCAGGGCCTCATTTTAGACCAAACAAAATCGTAAATTGTGTAAAGTACTCCTTTTCTCTAAATGTAAAACACAGTCACTACCCATTTTAGACAAAAGGTTGAAAACCCTCACCCCAAAGGTCGGCACACATATACGTATACACAATAAGCGGGGGTAACTCCCCCCTCCCAGATCACAGGCACTTGTTTCCCGAGATATGTATCAGAATGTTTCTATCAGAGTACAATACAATGTTCATAATATCAATAACAATGTCATATTTAGCCAACTATATATGAAAGGGGTAAAATTACACTTGTTTCTGTGATTGCGCAAGTTCACTCACCGCGAAGAATAGGCTCTTATTACATAATTGTTGACTCAGTATGTGCGGCATAATATATATAAGAAACACCGTAGATAGAGCCAACCCCTGGCGTCATCAACCACGGTTTATGTAATCTAAGGAATACTCACTTGAATGTCTATCTACTACGTATACGTCATTTTGATCAAACCGATTAGGTTCTTAAGTTTTGTATTTACGATATTGTCCACTAGGTACAGGTTTCGTTTCACGTCCGTGTTTTCCGCTTTGATTTGATTAGTGTCGTTGTATATCGAATTTAAACCATGACGTTGTAACAGAACATTAAGCCATCACCAAGCGGTGGTCGATGTACACCGATAACTTCTCTGTGAATCAAACAAAAAGGATGCGTCGACCCTACCCGACTAAACAATAGCGGAACCCCCTCCACGGTAGAATGGTCTCTACGGGGTTCAGTTCAAGTCCATATATAGTGATAACATCGCCCATACCTTTGGATAAGACGGGTTGTACTCCCTTCAACACATCATTGAAGAAGATTTTTCTCAGTAATTAAGGTAGGTAGATTTTTGTTACAGGAATTCACATATTTTCTAAGACAATTTGAAGTCTGTAACGGGTAATAATAATCTTACCATTACCAGGTAAACTTCACGTACAATTACTTTGCGTTGACGTACAGTTAACATCTGTTAACATTTAACGGTGATCTTGAGACCACGCCCTTATAAAAGCACCGAAATATTGAAACGTAACATCCTAAGAAGATCGTAACAGGTTCGTTCGGACACTATAGACGTGACAACTAACAGCCATAATATATTATATTTCATCTTTTTGTGTTAATAATCACAATTATATTCAACTTAAAGTTGCACAAGCTGAGCTTACAATGTTGTTTACTTACTTATGTGGTGGAATGGTGTTACATTCACGTCGCGACAATCCATGCCACCCTTTCACTATCTAGAGTTTCCTTTAACATGTTAGTATGCTTATTGCTAAAAACGTGGTTTACATGTAAATTGTGACAAGTGCAAAACGCACCGTTCAAACACGTGTAAGCTTATACCCATAGATCCTTGTTAATATTAAAAAGTATGTAGTAGTAGAAATCACACTGGGCCAAGTGTCTGACGCTTCTTTAATTTGTCGAAGCTATTTTAGTGTGAGATGCAAATATGATAAACACAAACGGAGATTAGCTAGATTATTCTGTTTTGGAAAGACAGCACTGCCTATCATTCCTTTAACCGATTGGCATCGTAAATGTAAATGCACACACACATTGTATAACTGTTGGTTTTCTAATCTATCCCTAAGTTGATAGTTCAATCAATCATTCAACATGTGTGACGACGAGATTGCTGCCTTGGTTGTCGACAATGGCTCCGGTATGTGTAAAGCTGGGTTCGCTGGAGATGATGCTCCACGTGCTGTTTTCCCATCTATCGTTGGCAGACCACGTCATCAGGTAAGTGTTCACTGATAGCGGTTCAGCAAGTGCATTATCGCACAACTGTTTGGTGGTCCGAGATTGTTCTTACGTGGTCCAACAAGCTGCAAAACGTGTTGCTAAATTTGCTTATATAAATTTGCATAGATAAAATGGGTTTAAAACGAACATGACATAAGGGCGGCCTTAGTTAAGTCTGTTTCTCGTGAACCGACCGACACTATATATATTTCTTCTATTTGATGAATTAAAACATCGACGCCCTCTACGGCAGGATTTAAAAAATCACGACGTCACTGATTTTTAGATGGCAATCCCACGAACGCGTATCCAAGCGAAAATTATTGCTCATTACTAATATTGGGAACGCATGGTCCAAACATTCTTTAAGACATAAATGTCATTCTAAGTCATCAGAATTAATGTTAAACTTTACTGACGATTATAAATTAAAAGTATAACCAACTGTATACATACACTTACTAAAAAAAATTATAAATAAAAAAATTGAAATATAATGACCGATCTATCATTTTTAAGGAGTTGCAATGAGAAACATCCTAGCCTTAACTAAGGCTGTCATATACAATGAAGGTAAACGTGTCACATACACCCATACTTTTGTCTATTGCGAATCTCTGTATCTACACGTCAATTCCATACGTAGAACAGACGTGAGGTTAAAGTGTGCTAACAAATATTTGGTTAAGGTTAATTCCGTGGGTTTCAGGTGCTTACCAGGTGTGAATCCATCTTCTACTGTTAGTCACATGTGGAAGACGTGCATGCCAGTTTAACAGGTTGTCACGATAACGTTTTGAGCCCCCAACAGGACAATATGGATTCCAGGCTACAAATATCCATGCTGTACTGTAGAACAGGACAGTATGGATTCCAGGCTATAATAGCCATGCTATACTGTAGAACAGGACAGTATAGATTCCAGGCTACAAATAGCCATGCTATACTGTAGAACAGGACAGTATGGATTCCAGGCTAAAAATAGCCATGCTATACTGTAGAACAGGACAGTGTGGATTCCAGACTACAAATAGCCATGCTATACTGTAAAACAGGACAGTGTGGATTCCAGGCTACACATAGCCATGTGATACTGTAAAACAGGACAGTGTGGATTCCAGGCTACAAATAGCCATTCTATACTGTAGAACAGGACAGTGTGGATTCCAGACTACAAATAGTCATGCTATACTGTAGAACAGGACAGTGTGGATTCCAGACTACAAATAGCCATGCTATACTGTAGAACAGGACAGTATGGATTCCAGGCTACAAATAGCCATTCTATACTGTAGAACAGGACAGTATGTATTCCAGACTACAAATAGTCATGCTATACTGTAGAACAGGACAGTATGGATTCCAGGCTACAAATAGCCATGCTATACTGTAGAACAGGACAGTGTGGATTCCAGACTACAAATAGTCATGCTGTACTGTAGAACAGGACAGTGTGGATTCCAGGCTACAAATAGCCATGCTATATACTGTAAAACAGGACAGTGTGGATTCCAGACTACAAATAGTCATGCTATACTGTAGAACAGGACAGTGTGGATTCCTGGCTACAAATAGCCATGCTATACTGTAGAACAGGACAGTATGGATTCCAGGCTACAAATAGCAATGCTATACTGTAGAACAGGACAGTATGGATTCCAGGCAACAAATAGCCATGCTGTACTGTAGAACAGGACAGTGTGGATTCCAGGCAACAAATAGTCATGCTATACTGTAGAACAGGACAGTGTGGATTCCAGGCAACAAATAGCCATGCTATACCGTAGAACAGGACAGTGTGGATTCCAGGCAACAAATAGCCATGCTATACTGTAGAACAGGACAGTGTGGATTCCACGCAACAAATAGCCATGCTATACTGTAGAACAGGACAGTGTGGATCCCAGGCTATAATAGCCATTCTATACTGTAGAACAGGACAGTATGGATTCCAGGCTACAAATAGCCATGCTGTACTGTAGAACAGGACAGTGTGGATTCCAGGCTATAATAGCCATTCTATACTGTAGTACAGGACAGTATGGATTCCAGGCTACAAATAGCCATGCTATACTGTAGAACAGGACAGTGTGGATTCCAGGCTACAAATAGCAATGCTATACTGTAAAACAGGACAAAATGGATTCCAGGCAACAAATAGCCATTCTATACTGTATAACAGGACAGTATGGATTCCAGGCTACAAATAGCCATGCTGTACTGTAGAACGGGACAGTATGGATTCCAGGGTACAAATAGCTATGCTGTAATGTAGAACGGGACAGTATGGATTCCAGGCTACAAATATCCATGCTGTACTGTTATGTAGAACGGTACAGTGTGGATTCCACGCTTACTAACTACTGATATATAAAATGCTGTTACACTGTAGAACAGAGAGCATTGATTCAGGATTATATGGTTTTTACAGGGAATAATGGTTGGTATGGGTCAGAAAGACAGCTATGTAGGTGATGAAGCACAGAGCAAGAGAGGTATTCTGACTCTTAAATATCCAATTGAACACGGCATTGTCACCAACTGGGATGATATGGAGAAGATATGGCATCATACTTTCTACAATGAACTGCGTGTAGCTCCAGAGGAACATCCAGTTCTACTGACAGAGGCTCCACGCAATCCTAAGGCAAACAGAGAAAAGATGACACAGGTGAGATCGCATGTTACACACTATGACATGAATTGTATTTGGGGGGTTGGGTCTCGTTGACAGTGCCACGTACAGTTTTCATTGGCAATAACACGTACAATTGATCTTTGAATTGATAGTCACGTGACAAAGATAAAATGTATTTTCGAAGATTCCTTGTAGCTGTTGCAAGGAAAAGTTATAAAGATTCCGGTGTCAATCAAAGCAATTAGAGAAGATATGAATTATTATTCCATTTTAAATTTGTTTACACGTGTGCATTACAAATTTAACAATTATTATCTTTTGTACGAAACAATGCATGGCATTTGGCATTGCAAAATCCAAGTTGGATTTGAAGTCAAGTTTTTTGCATTTCTTAGTGGCCAAATGTCTTTATCATGTATTGTAATGAAATTCCTTCTCACGGGATGCAACGGCATACTAATGGCCATATAATGCCAATTCACCTATACTGTATACATTAGGTATATGATCGATGCTACCAGTGGCCATATAATGTCAATATACTATATACATTAGGTATATGGTTGACGCTACCAATGGCCATATAATGCCAATTCACGTATACTGTATACATTATGTATATGGTCGACGCTACCAAGAATGGCTATATAATGCCAATTCACCTATTCTGTACACATTATATGGTCGACGCTACCAATGGCCATATAATGCCAATTGCGTATACTGTATACAGTAGTTATATGGTCGATGCCACTAACGGCCACCAATCACTTTCAAAAGGGTCTGGTTATAATCGACATATATTTGCAGTTTTTTTCAAAGGATGGCGCTGTATACACTCCTACATGTATTGGGCAATTTCCTACTTTATAGGCAGTGCATGCAGAAACAAGATACAACATACTATTTTGTCTCTTTTAGAGGAATTCAATTTATATCAGGTATTTTGTATATGTCTTGTTAAACTTCATATAATTATGTTCTAATACTACCAACACACTTTATGAAAACAACTATTTCATGGTGGCATATTTTTCAGATTATGTTCGAAACTTTTAACACACCAGCCATGTATGTAGCAATCCAAGCTGTGCTGTCTCTGTATGCATCTGGTCGTACAACTGGTATTGTCATGGATAGTGGTGATGGGGTCTCACATACTGTACCAATCTATGAAGGCTATGCATTGCCACATGCTATAATTCGTCTTGACTTGGCTGGACGTGATCTGACTGAATACCTCATGAAGATTTTGACAGAGAGAGGATACTCCCTCACTACTTCAGGTGTGTATCTACAAATATACATATGTAGTGACCAGAGCACCAAAAACAAACATTGGTGATTTTCGCTCTACGATAAAATCGTTAAAAAGAAGTTGTACTCGACTTTTAAAGAAAAGGTAACTCGACAGTCACACGTTCGTCTCATCATTCAGAATTCAACAACAACTAATTTTTCTCTTCCCAAACCGTCAACCTCTTGACTTACGTCTTTGCAGTCATTTTGCCTGAAAATCAAAGTAATTCAAATCACTCAATACTGTCGTGAAAAACCTTGATTCTCGTCCTATTGCAACATAGGCTAGTCCTTATACGGTATCATTATGATTTACACCTCCACTCACAGTCTAGCCTAGACTCTCTCACAGTCCTCGGATCTTCGCTTTACTCGATTTATTTTGTATGTACCGATACCAGCTAAATAACAGTACTCGAATACTGTATCTTGGTACTGTGCGCCCTCATCGATCACATAGAGATAACCATTCGTTGACTTGTGACTGCGACGCTCCGTGTTTTCGCGAAGCAAAACAATTCGTTTAGCTTTAATTTTCGTAAAGCGAAACTCCGAGGACTGTGAGAAGGTCTAAGTCTAGCCAAAGTCGCTACATGTCACATAAAGTTAGTGTTTATTTGGACAGTTATTACGTAATGTCCAAGTATGGTATATTTGTCAGCTCAGGATGCTACTTATACACTACTTGCGTCACTATAACAGTCAGGGTTCACTGATTGGTCAACTTGTTGTGCTGAGTGAGGGACTTTCACCAGATCTAGTTTAGTTCGAACTTAGAGACCATGTTGGTATCCAGACAAACGAAAGATATAACACCCATCTGGTATTCAGGGAAAATAATGTTCTTTTATTCTGATATAGACTCAAGTTAACACACTATCCGACAGTTATTGCATGTGGGGATGGTTTTCACCTTTACTTCCAAATATTTGCGTGGTGACCCCTAAATCCTTTCCAGCCTAGATTTTAACTGCGAATGGGCTGAATACTTCTGTTAACAAAGCAATATTAGATTTAAAACTTCAAAAGAAATAGTATACTCATTTGCACTGAAATTTTAACCAATACACACAACAAGCTGAACTTCCGACTTGAAACTACCAGTCTTGTCCAGGCAAGATAGATGGCGCTGTTTAGTAATACTCATTATTTACCCACCCTTCACAATCAAGTATTAAAACTCTACTACAAATTATCATCGATTTGTCTTATTTTGTCAATTCTATAGCTGAAAGGGAAATTGTCCGTGACATTAAGGAGAAACTAACCTACGTGGCATTAGACTTTGAACAAGAAATGCACACTGCTGCTGCAAGTTCATCACTGGAGAAGAGCTATGAATTGCCTGATGGTCAGGTTATTACCATTGGTAATGAACGTTTCCGTGCTGCAGAAGCCTTGTTCCAGCCCTCTTTCTTAGGTAAGGTCACGTGACAGTCTAACTTGAAACGTCATGTATTTAGTACATCTTATCTGGGTGTGTGTCTGTGTGTCTGTGTCTGTGTCTGTCTGTCTGTCTGTCTGTCTGTCTGTCTGTCTGTCTGTCTGTCTGTGTGTCTGTCTGTAGGTAGGTAGGTATAGGTATGTATGTATGTATGTATGTATGTATGTATGTATGTATGCATGCCTGCCTGCCTGCCTGCCTGCCTGCCTGCCTGCCTGTCTGTCTGTCTGTCTGTCTGTCTGTCTGTCTGTCTGTCTGTCTGTCTGTCTGTCTGTCTGTCTGTCTGTCTGTCTGTCTGTCTGTCTGTCTGTCAGTGTCCCTCTAACATCTTGTCCTCTGTTTCTTTTTCACTGCTTCTCTATTTGTCTGTCTTTCTGTCCGTCAAACAGTTTTGGTCAAAGACTGTAAACTGGGTTGAAAATATGAATTGGAATATAACCAGGTGCACTACAATGTCACCGGTACTATTTTAAGCGGAATTCAAAGTAGTAAATAGTTTCCAGTAACCCTGCGATGACGTAGATTCGATAATATCAATCACTGATTAATAAAGTACACAATCTCTCATTATTGACATTTTAACAATTCTCCGTGAATATATTATAGTTGTCTATTCGTAAAATGATACTTTAGGTACAACTAATACAGTGTCAGCATGGTAAAAGATAGAAAACCAAGCTTTTGCTCAAGATTTAAACTTGTTACTACACCATCTACGGACGATACTGACCAATAATTAACATACACAATTAAAAAAAAAGAATTGACTATTTTTTTAGTGAATAAATCTTGGGTTTAATACACGACGAGAAAATGTCATACTTGCAGCTAGTGTTAGCTTAAACTAGGCTTGTAACAACTTGAATAATTTGGTTTGACTATATTCGATGATAGTGATAGTTTGGTGTCAACTGCTGGTTAGGTAGGATTCGGTAAAATGATGTAACGTAAGTATACGAATTCTTCTTATGGGGAAAGGGGAAAATAACGTATAAACAACGTCCTCATTTTGACATTATCGTGAACGCATCTTTTATGATATAAGTAGGCTTTGTTATTAACACATCGAAGTTCCTAAAGTTCCTCTGTATTTATTTATTTGTCTTGTCAGGTATGGAGGCTGCTGGTATCCATGAGACCACATACGACAGTATCATGAAGTGTGATATTGATATCCGTAAGGACCTGTATGCCAACACTGTTCTGTCTGGCGGTTCAAGTATGTTCCCCGGCATAGCAGATAGGATGCAAAAGGAAATCTGCGCTCTGGCGCCCCCAACGATGAAGATCAAAATCGTCGCACCACCAGAACGTAAATACTCTGTATGGATCGGTGGCTCTATCTTGGCGTCACTGTCAACCTTTCAACAGATGTGGATTAGTAAACAAGAATATGACGAATCTGGTCCATCCATCGTTCATCGCAAGTGTTTTTAATTATCACATTTTCGAATTAAATAATAAACGAATTCTGGACACCGATTAAATGTACAAAAATTGTTGTCAACATATACTAAGAAGTTGAGTTTTGCAAAATAATGAATGTGTACTAAAAGAATATTGTCTAAACTACAGTATTTTTCATTACAATAGATAGATCAATTTAAATGTTGTGATTCTGACGTGTTGATGCCAATTTTGGAAATAAAATAATACGAAAAAAGGTTTTTGCAAAAATTTATTTACGACATTAGTAATTAACTACTTACAACGTCAGTTGCTATTACCCAGGTAAGTAATTTCACATTAGACGTACACGAGTTGGAATCTAGTATGTTTTCCGTGATTATTTATAGTGTCAGTTCTTTGGTAAACCCAATCTAGTATTGGTTTACTGTGGTCACGTGTCTCGAACGACATGAAGCCAATCTGGTATTGGTTTACTGTGGTCATTTGTCTCGAACGACATCAAAAGACACTTTCTTGCGTTGTTTCAATGCAACAACGTTTTGACTGACTTCGATGTTGAACGAATCAGACGAATGACCGGCCATGATATAAAACACTGACTGTGTAAGGCCACATGTCTGTCTATAAATCTATAATATACAGCAGAAGTGAACATTGATTTAAAATACCGCTTTGATTTATAACGAAGTACCCCCCCCCCCCTCCCCATGTATAGGAAATAAATTTGTTGGGAGAGAAGATGATATACTTTATGGAAATTTCTTTCTTTGGATATACATATTTGGGGGTCGATATAAAATCGGTCAATACAAAACGCAGTTACAGGCCAGGCTAGGTCAGTCCGGAATTCAAATCCAGAGAATGATGTAAAATCCGTCAACTTATATTTGATGTAGATTTCCGACTACCCTGGGCCACTTTTCGGAAAATCGACAAATTCGGAACCACAACAGAGGAACTAAATAGAAGCTCAGGGCGATTATTTGCTAGTCAACACTCAACAGCCATGTGGCTCATATCATTACTAATAGGGACATACAAGTTTAGGGACACAACAATTAGGAAGACGAGAATAATAATTTCATTTTATAATAATTCAAATATATCAAATGAAACATTATTTTTTTATGCGCCAAGGCATTTCCCACTGTATCTTATCTGTTACTATCTGTAAACATAGGACGTCCACACTACCTCTCAAATAAGCTACCATCTTAAGTACATTTGCGGTGTAGCTACCCATCTTGTAAATAATTTAGACCCGATCTGAAATGCGAATGGCTGTAAAGTTTTAAATGGACAACACGGAAAATGGTCAATCTTTTGAGCTATGGATTTATAGGAAAACAACTGACCAGCATGACACAAAATGAACAGTCTGATTGTGATATTTGCCAAAGCCTCCAGGACTGGCGAATTTGAATTTATCTCGATACCGTCACACGGACTCCCTCTCTAGTCAGGCAATGTATGTGTTCCTATTTTTTTCGTGAGATTTTATAGGATCAACTTTGAAGGGGCCAGTTTCTTTGTACAGTTGTGATGGTTTGTTTGCAAATGTCTGGGTTTTCCCGACAAATTTGACAAAACGTAGTACAACTTTTGTCGTTATACTGTACTGTTGAACCATTATTACTGTTGGAACATTATAAATATAAACTAAATAAAAACTAAGGTCACCAATATAACAAGGCAAAATTCTTGCCGTACGTAGTGAATCTGAAAAACCTATTAGACACCCACCCGCCAAATGATGGCCCATGGGCAACTTTACGGATGGGCTTGTTTTCAGAAAACTCCGGTAGGTAAATTTGTGTGTGTGTGTGCGTGTGTGTGTGTGTGTGTGTGTGTGTGTGTGTGTGGTTAGCTGCACACATAACAAGGTACGAATTTACATTTTACGGTACGCACCATAATCTATGCCTCCACACTTTGGAGATATTTCATTAACTATGAGCAAATGTGTAAACATATTATAGAGACCTTTTCATTTATTAGATATTTTATTGGATATGCAAATCATGTTATATAGCATGCAAACCAAGCTCGGCAACACTGTAAGAACAGTATCATTTGATTACGTCATTCCATCCATTTGATTACGTCATTCCATCCATTTGATTACGTCATTTCATCCTGACTATGTGGAAAAGATGTCTAAATGTGGTGAGATGGAGACAAAGTTTCACCTTTAAAGTAATTTATCCATAGGGCTTGTAGACAGTTAAAAGTGGTACTTCATCTTATACACTCCCTGTACAGATATATGATCAAGTGTGTCACAGATGTGGTAGAGTTTGGGTAAATGTGGATAAAGTAGATTTTCGTGTAGTGCTAATTTATACATTGGCTGCCGCCAACTCCTGGTGTAGCGGCCACATACAATGTATTAACAACATCCTGTGACAGCAGTGTACCACATTATCACTCGATCAATGCAATTGCTCCTTGTCAACAAACATCAATAAAAAATGAATTCAGACATTCATATGACTTACATCAGATAATTAGAGTGAAAACACTCTAGTGGTGGAAGAATTAATATTGAGATATGATTTACCCATTTTTAGTTCATAAACTTCCTGTAAGATGTTTCTAATATCACTTACTTGCTGGCAAGTCAAAGTTAAATGTATAATTTCCATTATACCAGATTTCATATTCTGGGACAAATACGTCGAACGTTGTACCATTTATCTTGATGGCAGACGAGTATACCGTTTCACTGGTGTTTCTAAGTGTGTTCTCATAATTACATCGTAACTGTTGTGTTTTCAACAATGTTCGTTGAACCAACAAGAGTCAGTTTCAAAGCAGCAAATTGTTGGGAGACCTAAACAAATGTTTTAAAGAAAAAAAATCAAATCAAAATATCTTTCGATGTAAATCAAAAAGAGTTATGTATATGTCAAAATATTGACCTGTCCACGCCAGGTATAATTCTTCCGATTATCAGTAAGGGTTGCCATCACACTTGCCCCTTGGTATGTCCGAGGAGAATGTCTTCCTAACCAAATTCCAATATCTTCCTTTGTGTCAGTTACTGTAAACGAAACGTAATGCATTATCAATCGTAATTTGTAATTTAATGAATTATTGTGAACATCAGTGTGCACAAATAAACATATTCAAACACCAAATGTGATGCTGAATTTATGATAATAAATACATTACTTAGAGGATCTGGGAAAGTCATTTTCACTACTCATTACATAAGTCTCGTGACCTGGCTATGACAAAAGTTATAAAAATTCTACATTCGCCCTTTGACCATGTGCCCAATAAACGATATTGAAGTGATTGTTTCACGACACGTGAAGCTCCCAATTGCAACGCTATACTTCATAGTACATTGCCCGTATGCCACTATGATAGTAAATTGCCTGTATGCCACTATACTACCATAGTACATTGCCTGTATGCCACTATACTACCATAGTACATTGCCTGTATGCCACTATACTTCCATAGTTCCATAGTACATTGCCTGTATGCCACTATACTACCATAGTACATTGCCTGTATGCAACTATACTACCATAGTACATTGCCTGTATGCCACTCTACTACCATAGTACATTGCCTGTATGCCACTATACTTCCATAGTACATTGCCTGTATGCCACTATACTACCATAGTATATTGCCTGTATGCCACTATACTACCATAGTACATTGCCTGTATGCCACTATACTACCATAGTACATTGCCTGTATGCAACTATACTACCATAGTACATTGCCTTTATGCCACTCTACTACCATAGTACATTGCCTGTATGCCACTATACTACCATTTATAGTACATTGCCTGTATGCCACTATACTACCATAGTACATTGCCTGTATGCCACTATACTTCCATAGTTCCATAGTACATTGCCTGTATGCCACTATACTACCATATAGTACATTGCCTGTATGCAACTATACTACCATAGTACATTGCCTGTATGCCACTCTACTACCATAGTACATTGCCTGTATGCCACTCTACTACCATAGTTCCATAGTACATTGCCTGTATGCCACTCTACTACCATAGTACATTGCCTGTATGCCACTCTACTACCATTATAGTACATTGCCTGTATGCCACTCTACTACCATAGTACATTGCCTGTATGCCACTCTACTACCGTTACGGTAGTACATTGCCTGTATGCCACTCTACTACCATAGTACATTGCCTTGCCACTATACTACCATAGTACATTGCCTGTATGCCAATATACTACCATAGTAAATTGCCTGTATGCCACTATACAAAATGTAAAACACAAAGCAAAGTTGGTCCGCTGAATGATGATAGTGGTAATCCAGTCTATGACGATAATGTTCAGGCAAATATGTTTTTTCTCATCGGTCTTCACGAGCGAAAGGTCAGACTCTTTACCGCAGCCAAAACAGATGTTTTTCGCTGGAGAGTTAAATGAGTTGGCTGATATTGAACTTTTAAAGTCAAGTGTACTTAATATGCTTAGACTGCTGAAACCGGACAAAGCAGCTGGGGTGGACGATATCTTACCCAGATATCTGCGTGAAATTCGAGATGTTATTGTAGACCCACTGTGTGATATATTTAGAAAGTCGATTGACGAAGGAGATGTACCTATTGATTGGAGACGTGCAAATGTCACTCCATTGTTCAAAAAAAGGGACAAGGCCCTGTGTGGAAACTATCGCCCAGTGAGTTTGACATCTCAAATATGTAAAATATTTGAAAAAGTTATACGTGACTCTATCGTTGATCATTTGGATAAATTCAAACTCATCAGAGACTCTCAACATGGCTTCATAAGTGGTCTTTCATGTGTCAGCAACCTACTAACCTTCCTAGAGTATGTAACGGATGCTGTCGATAAGGGGCACCCAGTAGACATTAGTTATTTAGATTTCGCCAAAGCTTTCGATAAAGTACCACATCAACGACTCATAACTAAACTAAAGGCTCATGGAATAAGTGGTAAGGTGTCACGGTGGATTGAGACTTGTCTAAGGAACAGGGAGCAGCGAGTTATTCTGAATGGAACTGCGTCGAAATGGTGTAGAGTTTTAAGTGGAGTTCCACAGGGGTCCGTGTTAGGTCCCGTACTGTTCCTCATCTATATAAATGACATTGAGCAAAATATTATTAGCAAAGTTCTTAAGTTTGCAGATGATACAAAGTTAATTCGCAAACTTATATCTGAAGACGATGCGGAAGTGCTACAGAAAGACTTGGAAACCTTAATTGATTGGTCTAGTGACTGGCAAATACTATTCAACGTGAGCAAGTGTAAGGTCATGCATGTGGGTTACAATAATCCCAACTATCCGTACACCATGAATGGTAGTAGATTGTCATCTGTAGAATCTGAAACAGATCTAGGGGTTTTGATTCACAACTCACTGAAACCGAAACTGCATATCGCAGGGAAGGTAAATAAAGCAAATCGAGTACTTGGTATGGTAAAAAGAACATTCTACTGCAAATCGAAGGATATTCTATTGCCACTCTATAAATCGCTAGTTCGTCCACACCTTGACTATGCTTCCCCAGTGTGGTCCCCTCATGCGAATAGGGATATTGTGTTTTTGGAAAAAGTGCAGCGTCGGTTCACCAGGATGATTCCGCAGCTTGGTGGCTTGAATTATGAGGACAGGTTACGCGTATTGAAACTGACAACTTTAGAAACCAGACGGATCAGAGCAGATTTGCTGGAAGTGTATAAACTTTTCCATGGGCATACTCTCGTTGATCCAGTTGTGTTTTTCAACGTATCTACTTCGACAACAAGAGGACACAGTTTGAAATTATTTAAGGACAGATCCAGATTGGATATTCGTAAATATTTTTTCAGTCAACGTGTCGTAGACATTTGTAACAGTTTACCAGAAAGGGTTATTGCTAATTCATCAGTTAATCATTTTAAAGCGTGTATTGATAACCACCTCAGAACAGTAAGTGGTCTTTAAAAGCCTCAATGGCTTCCTACCCCACGTAAATTCACGGTAAATTCACGGTAAATATGCTACCATAGTACATTTCCAGTATGCCACTATACTACCATAATACATTGCATGTATGCCACTATACTACCATAATACATTGCCTGTATGCCACTATACTACCATAGTACATTGCCTGTATGCCACTCTACTTCCATAGTTCCATAGTACATTGCCTGTATGCCACTCTACTACCATAATACATTGCATGTATGCCACTCTACTACCATAGTACATTGCCTGTATGCCACTATACTTCCATAGTACATTGCCTGTATGCCACTCTACTACCATAGTACATTGCCTGTATGCCACTATACTACCATAGTACATTGCCTGTATGCCACTTTTCTGGTTTTTCACAGTCTACTCCCGTTTGCCCCTGACAATGTACAATGGTGATTTTAAAGAGTTTAGTTCAACGTCTCTCCACAAATCATGACAGTTTGACCGAGTACCTACACAACCATGGTGCCGCTTCCAGTATTATTAGTGATCGACATAAAACTCATTTCTTTTCTCTAGCAAGTAAGCCAAGTACGAGTGTGACGTTTCAAATGTGGTGGCTTCAAAAGATCAATCGTCGCAGTCTGGAAAATCTAATGATGTAAAATTGGCACGATATCTTGAACAATTTGAGTGGATGAACATCCATGTCATTGAAAACAGCAAGTACCTAAACATATTGCAGAGTATGGAGTCGATATTGTAAATTCTCGAAAGAGAGTCTGATTTCGCTTTGGAACGGGAGAAAATTGGTTGAAAAACAAATAAACTGTAATGGAACACTCCATTTTGGTGACACACGTTCGAGTGAATTCAAAGACATATATTTAGCGAAACCAGTGGCGGGCAGTCCCTTGTTGAAAGCCTTTGGTATAATTAATACTGAAATGGTGATAACAAAATAGCAGAAATGAAAATAAAGATAAATATTGCCTGTCTGATAGCCAAGCAAGAACTGCCATTTTCTCTATTTCCGAGTTATTGCTACTGCTCAGAAAAAAATGCTCACAAATGCTCAGAGATGATCGGAACAATTCATGGACGAATCAGGAATGACTTAGCTAATGATATCAGAAACGAAGCTAAATATATTTATATTTTGATTGACGGCGACACTGATAGAGCTAAGCAGGAGTGTGAAATAGTCTACATATGACAAGTAGATAAACCGACTTGTAAACTTATGGTGAATTTAGTGGAACAGAAGGAAGTTTATCACTTTTCATGTCTGGAGCCATATGATGTATATATGTATGTCAACTTGTGTCACAATATGACCCAACAAGACTGCTAGGCAGCCATTCAATGATGTATATATGTATGTCAACTTGTGTCACAATATGACCCAACAAGACTGCTAGGCAGCCATTCAATGATGTATATATGTATGTCAACTTGTGTCACAATATGACCCAACAAGACTGCTAGGAAGCCATTCTGCTATGATTTGTTCATGTCTGGAGCCATTTGGCAGACATGTCTGAGCAGATAAATTTCAGTCAATCTTGGTATACGGGCAGTGTACTACATGTATTAGGTACATATATATGTCAATTTGTGATTGCACCTATCACTGATAAGAAGTGTTACAATCCAAACAGGGATCGACAGCTCCAAAACAGCGGGTACTATGTCATGTTAAGAATGTAAGCTTCAGGTTCTGTATGATTTGGTACGTACATTGATGATACCTTAAAATATAGAGAAATTCATAAATCCTCCTTTACTGTGCATTTAAAAATCACATCAAACTCAGAATACTGTGCATTTAAAAATCACATCAAACTCAGAATTAACTCAGTAAATAATGAGACATATTAAATATTGTATGTATATATACAATTCCACCAACCAGTACTAGTTTATGTACATAATTATGTACCAATATAATACTTCGTCAATATTGGTGCTGATGGAATGGAAATCTAGTCGACAATACAATGTTATTCTGAACGGTACTTAATTTCACATTTAACTCCCCTCTATAAACCATGTATCAAAAATCTCTTCCACAAATCTCAGGTATACTCGCTTACGACAAATCTAACATGCCTGTTGCTGATTGCACTAATGTCTTGAAATATTCGGCAGGGAATGATGATGAACGATTTTTTCATGGCAAAGCTGCGTACGTAGGCACTTGACAGACCACAAAAAACAAATGAAATAACCAACGTATAATAACATGAGTACTATATATAGTAAGTTGGTTGTTATTGTTATTTTTGTTGTTGATGTTGTGTTGTTGTTGTTGTTGTTGTTGTTGTTGTCGTCGTCGTCGTCGTCGTCGTTGTTGTTGTTGTTGTTGTTGTTGTTGTTGTTGCTGTTGTTGTTGTTGTTGTTGTTGCTGCTGCTGCTGCTGCTGCTGCTGTAATTCAACAAGTCACTATAGTAGTAGTGCCTTGATCACTATCAGACTGGATTGGTTCATTCAACTCCTTAACACCGGTAGATACATGTTTCGTCTGAAGTAACCAGCCAAATAGATTATTTTTATTCTTCAGCTGAAAAGTAAAGAGGAAAACCTCAACACAGATGACAAGGAGGTACATAAACAATGGAAGCCAGTTTACTTGAAACAAATCGTCGGCTGGCTCAACAACAGCATGGCCTAATATAAATATTACAAACTGGGTTTCTTTGAATGTCCTAGGGTAATAATACTTGAAAATAGAAACGTCGGAAATTTGAGTTTTATTCGCCAATATCTGCTAGTTTATCCGTGGAAAATAGTGGCGCCTTGTCAATACGAGGTAGAGACGTTCATTTATTATATGAATATCAATCAAATAGTAAATTAACTACCATAATTTTAGTAGAAACATAACGTGTAACTGCGGTGTTCGATACAACGAGCCCGGCATTGGAAGAAATGGCGGAAGTATGGAACGTTGAGATATGTGTAAGTCAGATGGACACACATCTGGGCTGATAGGCCAAGAGATGGACAGTTCTGTACTTACATTTTGGTATGATTGTAGCCTCTTTGAAAGGACAATTTCAAATCCAACAGACATGTTCTTCTCTCCACCAATAGGGATAGATACATTTTTGAACATAGTTTCGTACTCGTAATTTGGGCGATGTAACGATGGATTCACGTCAAATTTTTTATCACCTACAACATTACATTTTAATAAAATTATCGTTCGTATTGAGGAAAGAGGATACAATTTATGTTTCAAACAGTTTGATATATTTCATCAATCTATCTGTCTACTTTCTTCTTGCCCCATTAATTCCTATATGCTAAGATTTGCACTGGTTTCCATTTTCAAATGATTTTATTTAGATAACAATGATTTAAATGGTAAGCCCCTGAACATGGTTTGCCTACATACATCTCTATTTATTGTTGAGACCGTCACACGGTCTTTTTATTGCTTTTAAGTCTCCAAGGAAGTTGGCTGGAGTGAGTATATTGCACTCTTTATTGTCTGTATGCAAGATTGCCTACCTACGTTTGTTTATTAACAGGTTTTCTGGATCAATTTGAACAAATTAGATGAATCTCTCTAGATAGATTCTACATTACAAGGTGCAATAATTGTTAAGGTATGTGTGGCTATCTGATTCCGTCTCTAGACTTCCGATTGTGAAGCCATGTGAGGCAATGGCGTATCTCACATGGCATATAAACCCTAAAACAACCATCCCTTTGTTGGGTTAACTTTCAATTCGTATGGTGCTTGGAAGAAGCTATGTTGGTATCCCGAGAACAATCAAGTGGTATTGACAAACGTTATGTTCTAACCCTGTGAACCATCAAGTGGTATTGACAGATGTTATGTTCGAACCCTGTAAGCCATCACGTGGTATTGACAGACGTTATGTTCTAACCCTGTGAACCAACCATCAAGTGGGATTGACAGACGGTATGTTCTAACCATGTGAAACATCAAGTGGTATTGACAGACGGTATGTTCTAACCATGTGCACCATCAAGTGGTATTGACAGACGGTCTGTTCTAACCATGTGAACCATCAAGTGGTATTGACAGACGGTATGTTCTAACCATTTGCACCATCAAATGGGATTGACAGACGGTATGTTCTAACCATGTGAACCATCAAGTGGTATTGACAGACGGTATGTTCTAACCATGTGAACCATCAAATGGGATTGACAGACGGTATGTTCTAACCATGTGCACCATCAAGTGGGATTGACAGACGTTATGTTCTAAAACTGTTAACCAACCATCAAGTGGTATTGACAGACGGTATGTTCTAACCATGTGCACCATCAAGAGGGATTGACAGACGGTATGTTCTAACCATGTGCACCATCAAGTGGTATTGACAGACGGTATGTTCTAACCATGTGCACCATCAAGTGGTATTGACAGACGGTATGTTCTAACCATGTGAAACATCAAGTGGTATTGACAGACGGTATGTTCTAACCATGTGCACCATCAAATGGGATTGACAGACGGTATGTTCTAACCATGTGTACCATCAAGTGGGATTGACAGACGTTATGTTCTAACCCTGTTAACCAACCATCAAGTGGTATTGACAGACGGTATGTTCTAACCCTGTGAACCATCAAGTGGTATTGACAGACGGTATGTTCTAACCATGTGCACCATCAAATGGGATTGACAGACGGTATGTTCTAACCATGTGCACCATCAAGTGGGATTGACAGACGGTATGTTCTAACCATGTGAACCATCAAATGGGATTGACAGACGGTATGTTCTAACCATGTGAACCATCAAATGGGATTGACAGACGGTATGTTCTAAACATGTGCAACATCAAGTGGTATTGACAGACGGTATGTTCTAACCATGTGAACCATCAAGTGGTATTGACAGACGGTATGTTCTAACCATGTGCACCATTAAGTGGTATTGACAGACGGTATGTTCTAATCTAACCATGTGCACCATCAAATGGGATTGACAGACGGTATGTTCTAACCATGTGCACCATCAAATGGGATTGACAGACGGTATGTTCCAACCATGTGTACCATCAAGTGGGATTGACAGACGGTATGTTCTAACCATGTGAACCATCAAGTGGTATTGACGGACGTTATGTTCTAACCCTGTAAACCATCAAGTGGGATTGACAGACGTTATGTTCTAACCCTGTGAACAATCAAGTGGTATTGTCAGACGTTATGTTCTAACCCTGTGAACAATCAAGTGGTATTGGCAGACGTTATGTTCTAACCCTGTGAACCATCAAGTGGTATTGTCAGACGTTATGTTCTAACCCTGTGAACAATCAAGTGGTATTGGCAGACGTTATGTTTTAACCCTGTGAACAATCAAGTGGTATTGGCAGACGTTATGTTCTAACCCTGTAAACCATCAAGTGGTATTGTCAGACGTTATGTTTTAACCCTGTGAACAATCAAGTGGGATTGACAGACGATATGTTCTAACCCTGTGAACAATCAAGTGGTATTGGCAGACGTTATGTTTTAACCCTGTGAACAATCAAGTGGGATTGGCAGACGTTATGTTCTAACCCTGTGAACAATCAAGTGGTATTGGCAGACGTTATGTTCTAACCCTGTGAACAATCAAGTGGGATTGACAGACGTTATGTTCTAACCCTGTGAACAATCAAGTGGTACGGTATTGGCAGACGTTATGTTCTAACCCTGTGAACAATCAAGTGGGATTGACAGACGTTATGTTCTAACCCTGTGAACCAACCATCAAGTGGGATTGGCAGACGTTATGTTCCAACCCTGTGAACCATCAAGTGGTATTGGCAGACGTTATGTTTTAACCCTGTGAACCAACCATCAAGTGGGATTGGCAGACGTTATGTTCTAACCCGCGAACCATCAAGTGGGATTGGCAAAAGTTATGTTCTATCCCTGTGAACCATCGAGTGGGATTGGCAGACGTTATGTTCTAACCCTGTGATTCAACCATCAAGTGGGATTGGCAAAAGTTATGTTCTAACCCTGTGAACCAACCATCAAGTGGGATTGGCAAGGTTATGTTCTAACCCTGTGAACCAACCATCAAGTGGGATTGGCAAAGGTTATGTTCTAACCCTGTGAACCAACCATCAAGTGGGATCGGCAAAAGTGATGTTCTAACCCTGTGAACCAACCATCAAGTGGGATTGGCAAAAGTTATGTTCTATCCCTGTGAAACATCGAGTAGGATTGGCAGACGTTATGTTCTAACTCTGTGAACCAACCATCAAGTGGGATTGGCAAAAGTGATGTTCTAACCCTGTGAACCAACCATCAAGTGGGATTGGCAAAGGTTATGTTCTAACCCTGTGAACCAACCATCAAGTGGGATTGGCAAAGGTTATGTTCTAACCCTGTGAATCAACCATCAAGTGGGATTGGCAAAAGTGATGTTCTAATCCTGCGAACCAACCATCAAGTGGGATTGGCAAAAGTTACGTTCTAACCCTGTGAACCAACCATCAAGTGGAATTGGCAAAAGTGATGTAGCAATCACTTACTAATGACAGAACTCAAACTTCTAATTCAGGCATAATACAGCGACAACTTGATATGGTTTAGGTTTTTTATGTATAAACTATAGTTTCAAACAAATCTTCATTACACTAGCAGCATACAGTGACATTGCATTACACTAGCAGCATACAGTGACATTGCATTACACTAGCAGCATACAGTGACATTGCATTACACTAGCAGCATACAGTGACATTGCATTACACTAGCAGCATACAGTGACATAACATTACACTAGCAGCATACAGTGACATTGCATTACACTAGCAGCATACAGTGACATTGCATTACACTAGCAGCATACAGTGACATTGCATTACACTATGTACAGTGACATTGCATTACACTAGCAGCATACAGTAACATATCATTACACTAGCAGCATACTGTGACATTGCATTACACTAGCAGCATACATTGACATAACATTACACTAGCAGCATATATTGACATAACATTACACTAGCAGCATACAGTGACATAACATTACACTAACAGCATACAGTGACATAACATTACACTAACAGCATACAGTGACATTTCATTACACTAGCAGCATACATAGACATTACATTACACTAGCAGCATACAGTGACATAACATTACACTAGCAGCATACAGTGACATAACATTACACTAGCAGCATACATTGACATAACATTACACTAGCAGCATACATTGACATAACATTACACTAGCAGCATACAGTGACATAACAGTACACTAGCAGCATACAGTGACATAACATTACACTAGCAGCATACTGTGACATTACTTTACACTAGCAGCATACAGTGACATAACATTACACTAGCAGCATACTGTGACATTACATTACACTAGCAGCATACAGTGACATAACATTACACTAGCAGCATACATTGACATAACATTACACTAGCAGCATACATTGACATAACATTACACTAGCAGCATACAATGACATAACAGTACACTAGCAGCATACAGTGACATTACTTTACACTAGCAGCATACATTGACATAACATTACACTAGCAGCATACAGTGACATAACATTACACTAGCAGCATACTGTGACATTACTTTACACTAGCAGCATACAGTGACATAACATTACACTAGCAGCATACTGTGACATTACATTACACTAGCAGCATACATTGACATAACATTACACTAGCAGCATGCAGTGACATAACAGTACACTAGCAGCATACAGTACACATAACATTACACTAGCAGCATACTGTGACATAACATTACACTAGCAGCATACATTGACATAACATTACACTAGCAGCATACATTGACATAACATTACACTAGCAGCATACAATGACATAACAGTACACTAGCAGCATACAGTGACATTACTTTACACTAGCAGCATACATTGACATAACATTACACTAGCAGCATACAGTGACATAACATTACACTAGCAGCATACTGTGACATTACTTTACACTAGCAGCATACAGTGACATAACATTACACTAGCAGCATACTGTGACATTACATTACACTAGCAGCATACATTGACATAACATTACACTAGCAGCATGCAGTGACATAACAGTACACTAGCAGCATACAGTACACATAACATTACACTAGCAGCATACTGTGACATTACTTTACACTAGCAGCATACAGTGACATAACATTACACTAGCAGCATACTGTGACATTACATTACACTAGCAGCATACAGTGACATAACATTACACTAGCAGCATACCATGACATAACATTACACTAGCAGCATACATTGACATTACATTACACTAGCAGCATACAGTGACATTACATTACACTAGCCTAGTTGAATCATTGCTATATTCACCTGATAGTGTATCTTGCACCACATTAACTGTCGTTACCAGAAATGGATTGTAACCACCTAGGAGTATCATTAATTATTTTAATCTCCATACACAAGGCAAACCGTTATTGCAGGTGTCGAGACATCATCGATACCTGCATGCTGTAATATTTACCTTAAAGTTATATTAGAGGGCTAGAAAGGTAGACCTGAACCTACAATTACCGACTACACTTTTAACAAGAGCCATATTACTAACCTCCACTATAGAAACAAGATTCTTTGATAAATAGAAATCCACCATCTTCCAACCAGAAAAGAACGTTTTTCAAGAATTCGAATATTTCTTCATCGCTTAGGTACGTCAACAACCAATTAGTAAATACGAAATCGAAACTGACAAGAAAATAGAGTGATAAGTGTATATATATTGGAATGTGATTGGAATGATCCCTCCGAATATGTTTTACATATGCACAACCACAACATTCTATATATTTCCATTCAGGTTTGGGACTATGCGACTTGACCATATTGCACGCTTCCCATCACGTAACTATGGAGCTTTCAAACACACATACACACACTTCTCAGTGAGATACGGCCGAGTGATACAGATCCAAGTGCTAAAAAAGAAGAAATGGCACTAGAGAATGGAATGACACAGGTTGACAATAGGGATTACGACAAGAAAGGAAAGAGAGACAAGTAGAGAAGAATAAAATATATTATCACAAACATAAGATTTAAAGGCGGGCAGTATGATGACCCACATCCAAAATGACAAAGATTGTGAGCAAATTTATTCCAAATTGAAGTGAAAAGTGTAAGAGAAATATCGTTGACCAAACTTCTTCTTTATAACAGAAGCAATTTTATACAGGAATAAATTGTTTATACAAGAAGCCAGTGTAATCAGTCAGAATATATAACATATAACATCATAGATTTCCTAAACCATGAGTAGTGTTAGCTTTTAGCTCGCAAAAGGGTTACTACAGAAACGTTACCTATTCACAACTTTATTGAACGGTTAATTATGTCTGAGTAAGTAAAGACTTCAGAATGTAGTCCTTACCTATTATCTTGAAGTTTAAGCTGTGTAACATCTGCTTGCAGGAATTCTATATTTTGTGATGACCATTTAGCTTGACGTTCTTTTCAACAAATGATTCCATAAAATCAACAGCCATTACATGTTGTGCTTTTTCTGCCAAAATCCCGGTAAAACGCCTTTAAAAAATAAACCACAAGACATTGAAGACAATACAAAATATGGATACAGTCCTTTGATCGAAATCAATTCAAGGTAAAACGTACTTGTACTGAAACTAGCCTTACATTTGATATACGCCCATTCACCAATGATGTTGTTTTGCATTTTTCGATCATACTAAAAACTGGTAAATTCAAAGTTACTTTTTGCCATGGTCTCTTCTTTAAGGCAGTTATATAGAATAAGTTCTACCCTCATTTTCTTATCTATACTTTTATCATAAAAATTTGAACGTGTGCTGAAAAAAATATGAAATAAAAATGGGTTGTCTATGACGGCAAGATATCTTCAATTGTCTGTGTTTGATCATTTTGGGGGTACAAAACCGTGATTTTTTTGTGAATAAAAAAAATCATTAATGGATGGCTATATTTTATCCCCGACATTATTTGCACATTTTATCACCGATCTGACAGGATTTGAGGAAAGACAGTTAGAAACGACGAAGTGGGATTACCTTAAATTTTATTTACCAAAAGATAGACAGATGGGTTCATTTACATTATGTTATCTTACCCAATGCCAGCTCCTAGTTCCAGAACTTTCAAACCCTCATAGTCTGGAAGTAGAGACAAGACTTCCGGTCTTTCAACTTCGTTTACTGCTTCTGATGTCGAATCAAGAATTACTGCCTCTAAAGTGGTTTCTTTAGCATGCATCTGCCAAAACTCAGTCATTTCTTTACGAGATTTATTCGCCACAACTATGATGTGATTGGAAAACAAAGGTGATAACCATTAAAAGAAGGAATAGTCAGTAGATGTAACGATTGAAACTTGTCTGTGTACACGTACGGCTTCCTAAAGTTATCAAGTAATAAACTCTACCACAGGTTAATGTCTCCAAAGATAGCTTGCATATAATAATATGGGGTACACACAATGAATGGAGTGTGTGTATTACGATTTTTGAGTTATGCAGTAAATAAGTAAATATGTGGTCGAATTTGCATATATCAAAAAACAAATTGACATGCAAACGTCCCATATGATGTCACCTTTGTTTAAAGTTTGAAAGAAATCGGATACTGCATATCTGAGTAATGACGTATTATGTACGGACAAACTCATGCCTTCATAGACTGACGGATGGAGTCCATTGTACTTGCCTCCCCCCGGGGGAGGGGGTTAAAATCTACCATCCTAAATCAGTGTTAACAAACCCTCACTATCATCACACATGTACACATACACATGGTTGTTACAGGACATCAAATCATACACAAATTTAAAGTCAACAGTTTTTGGTAAAGTTATCAGTTTACTGCATGGGTGAGTGTGTAATAGGCCACATCAACAATAACACATGGGAGTGAAAGATTACAACATAACAGACTGAGAAACGTGTCACACGTAGGTAATTTTATCACAGCTTGTGAAAGACAAACTCGGTACTTTGTTAGAATTCTGTTGTATATACATTCGGTGATGATGTGATAACAATAATAGTAGCTCACTCAAAGGAAACGTATATTTGGAAAAAGACAATTAAAAAAAGGTGAGACCAAACAAAAACGAATGAAAATAACATATATAAGTGTTTACGATACAAGATGATAGGATGTAGCAATATCAGTGATAGTTTATAGAGCCAGACTCTACAATTTCACAATATTAGCCCTAAAAATTGCATGGCTCCGATTATGCTCTATTTTTACAATAGCTAGGGTAGGCAGATTTTTTAATTGATTTTTTAAAATTTTTATTTCATGTGTATTTGTCAAGTTCAGTCAGTTAGGTTTTATTTTATCTTTTTATCGAATACGTAAAGCAAAGTGTAGTGTTGGCAGTGAAAAACTAGGTTGGGTAACCGGAACCAAATTTTGTCTGTAAGGCCTTAGGAAAGGCCTTGTCGAGCCATGTATTTTGTTTGAGGTGAATGGACTTACATCGTAGATATGTAGCAACGTAAATTGTGGCTATGCCATGTAACCAGATTTAAACTGAATGCCTCCCGTAAGGGCAAAAACAGTAATTTTTTGGGCCTACATACATTGTTGGAAAACAAACCAACAGCTATTGTATATGATGTACGTACCACTTAATTGGAAATTTAATGATACAAAACTGTATGAAGTTTGAAGCTTACATAGTTAACATATTGTCTAATTATAAAAGGTCATTCATTATGCAAATTAACCATTTACCTTATAATTATGTTACATCATCAAGCTTTAAATGTCATGTGTGTACACATGCACGTCTTTAGCATAAATGCATGTACTAAATTATCTTAAATTTAAAGTTTACATTCTAAAATATTGCCGAATTATCGAAATGATTACTTATGGATATTACACATCGCAATTAAAAACTACACAAGCAACTTCATCAAAAAGTATGATTTTTATGGTTGATGAATCAACGTAAATGAAATCCGAAGTTTGCATTCTTAAGACATATCCTAATTGCCGAAAATAATTACTTATGCAAATTACCAATTAAAATTAAAAACTATACCGACAGGCTGTAGAGGATATGGGTGTTTTCTCGTGGTTGATGTATTTGATAAATTATATGGAATTTGAAGTATGTATTCCACAGATCTAGCTCAATTGCTGAAGACCATTAACAATGCGAATTATTCATTAAAAGCAAAAGCTATATCAAGAAACCTCATGCGTGCATTGTTATGGTTGATATATGTACTAGGTCAGATGAAATTTGCAGTTAATATTCTTAGGATGAAGCCTAATTAGCGGAAATCACTAATTTAGCAAATTACTCATTAGCACTAAAACACTATGATAACAGGCTTTTTTCGTATCATTAATTTTCCATTTCTACATTCCATTACGGGAGGCATTTATTTAGTTTAAAGCACAGAAGATGTCAGGCATCCATACGGTGTATCATTCAGTTTGGGGTGAACATGAATAGTAAGACAATGCAATATATATATACTGCACATTGATATCAATATAAAAATCATGAATACTCTATGTTTAATGGGTTCTATTCATCTCTAATATGTTTTCTATACAATGATACTATTAAGTCTGTGTTTAGTATGATTCCACAGACAGACAGACACATGCGCGCGAGCACAAAGAACTAACCCCCGTAACACAGACACTGTCATGTTCTCACTCACCGTACATACACACACATGCTTCCCATATCCATCTTTTTGAAAGTTACCTCGTAACATAGCTACTGCCATGTGTCCACTCACCATACATACAAACATATGCTTCCCAAAGCCATCTGTTGAAAGTTATGCGACTTCCAAAATTACATATAAGTATAACATAAATATACAGGCAAAAGATGAAAAGTAAACGAGTGACATAATATATATGTGTATTACAAACCTTGACTCGCCATCCTCGAAGTGGTTGCTTCTAGCTCAAATATGACTTCCGCACGACAACTGTCAGTCTTTGTTGGGCAGATGTTACCTTTGAATTTGTTGCTAACATTAACTTTAACCTAACCTCTATCTATCGTGATCAAGAATGCTAACGTTGTCGTCACCACATACCAATTAATGAGCTTTAGAGGGTGGTTTACGAAAGTAGTCTATGCTGCGTGTCAAAGTCATACCTTGGTAGGTGTGTACCTAATTGACACGTGGTAGCAGGTTAGCTGGACCATTATTCCAGTAAATCTCGACGTGTCTAGCTGTGATTGGACGAAAAGACATAATACTAGATTGTACTGGTATACATTATTGAGGTGTAATTGTTTTGGAATTAAGTGACTGTTGTCGTCGTCGGATTTGAGAACCGCTCAACATGACGTTTTTGGCTTTTATTTTTTAGCATGTTTAACGTGATTATATTGGATGGACGTGATTATATTGGGTGGACGTGATTATATTGGGTGGACGTGATTGACGCCATTTTTACCGTAGATCAATAATTTTAGAAATAATATTGATGTCTAGACAAGTGTATCCTGGGTTGAAAACACACCATGCCCTTCTTGATACTCTTGTCTTTCGCGTTGTCATAATAACAGATTATTGAACCGCTAGTAAAAACTAACACTTCATCACATTCCAACATTGTCACTTGCATTACATCATGAATAGTAATGAGGTAATTATAATACTATAAGCTAGACTTATATTACACAACAAAATATATGAGTAACAACTGCAGCATGTAGTTTGTTAAATAGTCCTGAATACTATTTGATAAGGATTGGTCACATTTGTGAATGAATTAAATTTTACCTTAATAAAGAACACCTAGGAAGGGGATTTGATTTGCAGAAATTACTCTATATTAATAACGTTTTTTTTTCATTTTCCGGCGGGGTGGTGGTGGGGGAGGGGGTAAATCGTCAAAAAAAAGTCTGTAGAAGACACAGCCCCACCCCATACTAAATGTACTTCTATCACTCTGTGAAATGACCCGGGATACATAGTGTACTGTAGTCTCGGTTACCCAGACTCTCGCCGCTGGGGGCTCTGCATTAGTCTATCAGCTAGCCCTCGGATGTTGTTCCGATAAAATACGACACACAGCCGAACAACGCTATCGAGGATGGAACATCCGAGTTCGGGCAAGCCCTCACATGCGAATTTCGTTCGCTTATAGTTATAGCATCGAAAGAAAGCCCGAACGTCTAGCAGCAAGACGAGCTCTGCATATGAGACCTCTCCGATCGAGAGTCTGGGAAAACGAGATTTCAACTCACCCGCACAACATTAGAAAGTAGCTTCTGGAGCAGTGCATCATGGGGAGTACTTCACGTCCAACATTGCAGGCTGAACGATTTGGGTACCTTCACGACAGATTATCACTTTTCAAGCGACTGACATATATTAATTACAACAAACAGGCCTCGTAAACCCACTTTTCATGCCTGGAAGAAATGTCCTGTGTGACTTCCACCACTGGGTAGTTGGAACGTGGTTTTCCCAGACCCTCGTTTGGGAAGATCTCATAAGCACAGCCCATAGCGGTGAGAGTCTGGGTAACTGAGACTAAGTGTATTGTCGTTTATACTGTTATGGATACTGGTAGTATCCAGTAGAATTCTTCACAATACACAATGGAGATTACCAGAGCTCATGTCGAATAAAGACACTGTATTACAATGGAGATGGAACATCAGAATATAATGATGGAGTTTAGCCAACAGGATTCCAATGTATTCTCGCAGAATTCAATGTGGGAATACTCTACTGGCCACTTACCTATACAGGATATAGATTGGGTTCATATAGTAGATAACACTCAAATAGGCAGAATTTTAGTAGACTACATAATGAAAGTGTATTCTATATGCATTCAATGGGTTGGTTGGCTGATACTGTATGTAGGGACTTTGGTTTTGATATTTGAGCATTTTTCAGATACTAGCATACTTAGTTGTAAAGCTTTGTCCAAACACATTTTCTATTTTCTGCAATAGATTGTTTATCCCAGCCAGCACAGCAGAAGTCATGTCTCTACAAGTACATACAATAAAATTGTATATTGGTTTGCAAAGATACTCTTTAGTTTGGTAAACATCAGTCTCATTCTCTTACTCTGTTTTTGCAACCATACACATCTGAGTGGAACGAAGTTCATTATCTTTATTTGCATTATGAAAATAATATACAAATCAACTATTATAAGGAATTCATAAAACAGACCCAAAAAGTATGATCTTAATACTGTCATGAATTTGCAATTACCGTGTTTGGGTTCAGACAGGAAACTGCTTATACATGTCGCCAAACACCTGGTTAGAGAAATACAATAAAAGACACAGCAATAGCTCACATGGGTGTCAATACAATAGGACTGGTACTCATATCGTATGTTTGTTTGTTTGTTAACGTATTAGTGTCCTTTGGTTCATTTCCACGATGCTAACAATTATGGATTGTCATCGTAGGAAGCTCATCTCCTATGCGTGACTTATTGTGATTTAATTTTGCATGTTTGAACAACTTGGATTTTGAACATGAAGAGGGGTGCGCATCTCTCCAGGCTCTGACTTTGGTGGGAGGCCGAACGTTAACTCAAGGCTTTGATAAATAAAGTCCATGTTCCAGTTATACAACATACATCATATCTATGCAGTTTATCCTTTTATTACATACTGGCTCATCTAAAGTTATGATAATTCAATAACAGGGTGAATGCAAATACTAGATTTCATTTGTCAATCTGACATCCTACAGTTCACTTTACAAATTAAATTCACTTGTGATGGTTACTTTGGGATCACACTGTGGGGTACGTTAAAGATGTCATGTATGCATACAATTTGAAAGGGTCAACGCTGAACTACAAATAAACCCTAGCTGGCTAGCAGGTATGGATATTGCACCTGTTAATTTTTTCATTCATCGCCTGTATCTCTACAGAAATGTCATTTGTCCCTTTTTTGTGGTATCGCATCAGTTACTACATATACTAAAGTGTATGTGTTACACAAGATACGATTTTGTCCTGTACAAATATAAAACTTAGATTAAGGTAATTTAGAATATTCCATAAGATTTATGGAGAAAACAAACCTACATAAGATTGGTAAATTTTGTGGCAGTACATAATGTTCAAAAAATCAACACTTAGGGACTGGTCAGTTTCTCCAGCCTGGGGGGGGGTGGATTCTTAAATCGGGCAGGCAAAAACTCACTGACCCCCCCCCCTCCCATCTGTAAAACAAAAAACAGGCTGCCCCCCCCCTATCACTTAATTCTAAAGCATGATGACCCCCTCCCCCAAACATAATACTCACATGACAGGTACTTTTTGATCGTGACTCAATGTGGACTGCGTGACTGTCTTGCATCTACTTTATAAGATCCCGGGTTAGCACTATCATAATTATAATTATTGACTACACAGGGTAAATATATTCCAAAAGAGAGAGAGAGAGAGAGAGAGAGAGAGAGAGAGAGAGAGAGAGAGAGAGAGAGAGAGAGAGAGAGAGAGAGAGAGAGAGAGAGAGAGAGAGAGAGAGAGAGAGAGAGAGAGAGAGAGAGAGTGAGAGAGCGACAGACAGACAGACAGACAGACAGACAGACAGGTACTCTATACACACATTTTAGCGTATTATGTATTAGTCTGATTTCATAAACTGGCACCAGATGGTGTTTGACTTTTGAATTGAATTTTAAGTGTTTAATATATAACATCATCAGCATGACAGTTTTCATTTGAAGTGGGGTGGACAGTAAATCATTCATATTTATTTATTATCAAAATAATGTAACATATGGTGTAACAGGGGTGTAACCTTTTTATGTTTGTGGCTATATATTTTATCAAAGGTGATAAAGCTGTCAGGTAGTCCAACGTTTTTTACACTGTTGATCTATGTTACAGATAACCCCCACCACACACACACACACACACACACACACACACACGTTCAAAGCATACTAAGTCTGCCACGTCACAAACTTTCATGACGCGTGCGCAAATGTACACACTTTGCTAACTAGTCTTCAATTGTGTACGTACCCTGAAGGGATAGAATGTAGAGAACTAGAAATGTAGGGTTAAGACTAGAATTATTGAAATTTTCACTGGATCCAAACATTACAATTGTTACAAGTAGTGGTGAAGTCTGATGACTGATATTGTGGGTTTCTCCTATACAAGTAATGGCGAATTCTGATGACTGATACTGTGGTTTTCTCCTATACAAGTAGTGGTGAAGTCTGATGACTGATACTGTGGGTTTCTCCTATACAAGTAGTGGTGAAGTCTGATGACTGATACTGTGGGTTTCTCCTATACAAGTAGTGGTGAAGTCTGATGACTGATGTTGTGGGACTGTCCTATACAAGTAGTGGTGAAGTCTGATGACTGATGTTGTGGGACTGTCCTATACAAGTAGTGGTGAAGTCTGATGACTGATGCTGTGGGACTGTCCTATACAAGTAGTGGTGAAGTCTGATGGCTGATGTTGTGCATCTGTCATATACAAGTAATGGTGAAGTCTGATGGCTGATGTTGTGGGACTGTCCTATACAAGTAGTGGTGAAGTCTGATGACTGATGTTGTGGGACTGTCCTATACAAGTAGTGGTGAAGTCTGATGACTGATGTTGGGGGACTGTCCTATACAAGTAGTGGTGAAGTCTGATGGCTCATGTTGTGCATCTGTCATATACAAGTAATGGTGAAGTCTGATGGCTGATGTTGTGCATCTGTCATATACAGATTTAAGCTCCACTAGATGTAACTGGGGCATTTTTTTCAATCAGATAATCAACAATACAATCACTGAAAATTGTTAAAACACCAATGATTAGACATTATACCCTTAATTAGTGGTCAAATGTATCCAGAAGTTTTAAAACTGTCAGTTGAAATGAGATGGTATTATCAGAGGCGGACCCCAAATGTACGTGTACACCTGCACAAATACATTTATCCACAGGTGATTCAATACTGTTGTTGAGGGTGTACAGTATTACGAGTAAGTCATTGTATCTCACTCAAAGCACGCCTAAAAATGTTACTGTTGTAGCTTTAACATATGTAAACTTCATTTCTCTCTTCTATCTTTAAACTCATTTGGTATGCATCTACATGTAAGAGATTGCACGGGGGTGATTCTTTATCATTGCAACACCGTCTTCTTACATTGTCCTGAATTTTTCGAAATTTTGTGAGATCAGCTGAAAAGTCGCCATCGTAATTCTTAACCTTGTCCCAGAAAGTGTCGTTGAAGTATTCATAAAATTTGACATCGTCTGCACTGAACTCTTGTACCATATTTGCTATGTCCGTGGTAATTGGGGGCTGGTATACACCATGAACTTTCATCGGAAAATACACTATGTCTTCAAATTGCCAACACATTAGTTTTCTAAGTAACACCAATGATTCATCGTAGTATTCTGTTAACATAACCAAGTCAAGTTCTTTGTCTAGTCGTTGAAGTTCCGATGCAAGTAAAGTCTCATCTTCACTTTCCAGTAGACGAAACCTTGGCAGGTATATTTTAAGACTCTCCCCTTTCCGAAGAAATCGATCGTATCTACGTTTTACATGTTCTTCAAAAAGGTTTGAAGAATTTGGAAGAAGTGTGTCTCTTCTTTTAAAATAAAACCCTGACTTGAAACGAGCAAAAGGGGACCTTATAATCGTTATATACTTGCCATTCTGTACTATCTCTTCCATGGCAGGTCGGTTGTAGTATAAATGACTGGCCATTATGTTGTACCCTGGGAAATCACTACAATTATATTCTTTGACAACGTAATGCTTTGAAGTTTCATCCTCCATTATAAAGGATTTGTGACGTGGGTCGACAGCTGCAGTAAGATTATGTTTCAAACCATATCTATATATAATAGAAGACATCGTACTTCCACCAGTTTTAAAGGTTTTTATAAATACTATATTAGTCTTTGGTCGACATATAGCATCATTGCCACTGACAATGTTAACAAATTCAAACACGTGTGGCTTTGCATCATAGTATACCGTCTGACTTTCTGCACCCGTGTGTTTCTTGGAATTAGGCCTTGCTGATTTTGGCCTGTAAAATAATTAACGATTTAAATTATTAACCCTCTGTTGTCCCGTTATAGTTATAATTAGTGTACCCTCTGTTGTCCCATTATAGTTATAATTAGTATACCCTCTGTTGTCCCATTATAGTTATAATTAGTGTACCCTCTGTTGTCCCATTATAGTTATAATTAGTGTACCCTCTGTTGTCCCATTATAGTTATAATTAGTGTACCCTCTGTTGTCCCGTTATAGTTATAATTAGTGTACCCTCTGTTGTCCCATTATAGTTATAATTAGTGTACCCTCTGTTGTCCCATTATAGTTATAATTAGTGTACCCTCTGTTGGCCCATTATAGTTATAATTAGTGTACCCTCTGTTGTCCCGTTATAGTTATAATTAGTGTACCCTCTGTTGTCCCATTATAGTTATAATTAGTATACCCTCTGTTGTCCCATTATAGTTATAATTGGTGTACCCTCTGTTGTCCCATTATAGTTATAATTAGTGTACCCTCTGTTGTCCCATTATAGTTATAATTAGTGTACCCTCTGTTGTCCCATTATAGTTATAATTAGTGTACCCTCTGTTGTCCAATTATAGTTATAATTAGTGTACCCTCTGTTGTCCCATTATAGTTATAATTAGTGTACCCTCTGTTGTCCCATTATAGTTATAATTAGTATACCCTCTGTTGTCCCATTATAGTTATAATTAGTGTACCCTCTGTTGTCCAATTATAGTTATAATTAGTGTACCCTCTGTTGTCCCATTATAGTTATAATTAGTATACCCTCTGTTGTCCAATTATAGTTATAATTAGTATACCCTCTGTTGTCCCATTATAGTTATAATTAGTATACCCTCTGTTGTCCAATTATAGTTATAATTAGTATACCCTCTGTTGTCCAATTATAGTTAT
Organism: Glandiceps talaboti; assembly: GCF_964340395.1. NCBI lineage: Eukaryota > Metazoa > Hemichordata > Enteropneusta > Spengelidae > Glandiceps > Glandiceps talaboti. The sequence continues at coordinate 3,219,470 of NC_135565.1, read as the reverse complement.
AATTAGTGTACCCTCTGTTGTCCCGTTATAGTTATAATTAGTATACCCTCTGTTGTCCAATTATAGTTATAATTAGTATACCATCTGTTGTCCAATTATAGTTATAATTAGTGTACCCTCTGTTGTCCCGTTATAGTTATAATTAGTATACCCTCTGTTGTCCCGTTATAGTTATAATTAGTGTACCCTCTGTTGTCCCGTTATAGTTATAATTAGTGTACCCTCTGTTGTCCAATTATAGTTATAATTAGTATACCCTCTGTTGTCCAATTATAGTTATAATTAGTGTACCCTCTGTTGTCCCGTTATAGTTATAATTAGTGTACCCTCTGTTGTCCAATTATAGTTATAATTAGTATACCCTCTGTTGTCCAATTATAGTTATAATTGGTGTACCCTCTGTTGTCCCGTTATAGTTATAATTAGTATACCCTCTGTTGTCCCATTATAGTTATAATTAGTATACCCTCTGTTGTCCCATTATAGTTATAATTGGTGTACCCTCTGTTGTCCCGTTATAGTTATAATTAGTATACCCTCTGTTGTCCAATTATAGTTATAATTAGTATACCCTCTGTTGTCCCATTATAGTTATAATTAGTATACCCTCTGTTGTCCCATTATAGTCATAATTAGTGTACCCTCTGTTGTCCCGTTATAGTTATAATTAGTATACCCTCTGTTGTCCCATTATAGTTATAATTAGTGTACCCTCTGTTGTCCCATTATAGTTATAATTAGTATACCCTCTGTTGTCCCGTTATAGTTATAATTGATGTACCCTCTGTTGTCCCATTATAGTTATAATTAGTATACCCTCTGTTGTCCCATTATAGTTATAATTAGTGTACCCTCTGTTGTCCCATTATAGTTATAATTAGTATACCCTCTGTTGTCCCGTTATAGTTATAATTAGTGTACCCTCTGTTGTCCAATTATAGTTATAATTAGTGTACCCTCTGTTGTCCCGTTATAGTTATAATTAGTATACCCTCTGTTGTCCCCTTATAGTTATAATTAGTGTACCCTCTGTTGTCCCATTATAGTTATAATTAGTGTACCCTCTGTTGTCCCATTATAGTTATAATTAGTGTACCCTCTGTTGTCCCATTATAGTTATAATTGGTGTACCCTCTGTTGTCCAGTTATAGTTATAATTAGTGTACCCTATGTTGTCCCATTATAGTTATAATTAGTATACCCTCTGTTGTCCCGTTATAGTTATAATTAGTATACCCTCTGTTGTCCCATTATAGTTATAATTAGTGTACCCTCTGTTGTCCCATTATAGTTATAATTAGTGTACCCTCTGTTGTCCCATTATAGTTATAATTAGTGTACCCTCTGTTGTCCAATTATAGTTATAATTAGTGTACCCTCTGTTGTCCCGTTATAGTTATAATTAGTGTACCCTCTGTTGTCCCATTATAGTTATAATTGGTGTACCCTCTGTTGTCCAATTATAGTTATAATTAGCATACCCTCTGTTGTCCCCTTATAGTTATAATTAGTATACCCTCTGTTGTCCCATTATAGTTATAATTAGTGTACCCTCTGTTGTCCCATTATAGTTATAATTAGTATACCCTCTGTTGTCCCATTATAGTTATAATTAGTATACCCTCTGTTGTCCCGTTATAGTTATAATTAGTATACCCTCTGTTGTCCCATTATAGTTATAATTAGTATACCCTCTGTTGTCCAATTATAGTTATAATTAGTATACCCTCTGTTGTCCCGTTATAGTTATAATTGGTGTACCCTCTGTTGTCCCATTATAGTTATAATTAGTGTATCCTATGTTGTCCAATTATAGTTATAATTAGTGTACCCTCTGTTGTCCCATTATAGTTATAATTGGTGTACCCTATGTTGTCCAATTATAGTTATAATTGGTGTACCCTCTGTTGTCCCATTATAGTTATAATTGGTGTACCCTATGTTGTCCAATTATAGTTATAATTAGTGTACCCTCTGTTGTCCCATTATAGTTATAATTGGTGTACCCTATGTTGTCCAATTATAGTTATAATTAGTGTACCCTCTGTTGTCCCATTATAGTTATAATTGGTGTACCCTATGTTGTCCAATTATAGTTATAATTAGTGTACCCTCTGTTGTCCCATTATAGTTATAATTGGTGTACCCTATGTTGTCCAATTATAGTTATAATTAGTGTACCCTCTGTTGTCCCATTATAGTTATAATTAGTGTACCCTCTGTTGTCCCGTTATAGTTATAATTAGTATACCCTCTGTTGTCCCATTATAGTTATAATTAGTGTACCCTCTGTTGTCCCCTTATAGTTATAATTAGTGTACCCTCTGTTGTCCAATTATAGTTATAATTGGTATACCCTTTGTTGTCCAATTATAGTTATAATTAGTGTACCCTCTGTTGTCCCATTATAGTTATAATTGATGTACCCTCTGTTGTCCCATTATAGTTATAATTAGTATACCCTCTGTTGTCCCATTATAGTTATAATTAGTGTACCCTCTGTTGTCCCGTTATAGTTATAATTAGTATACCCTCTGTTGTCCAATTATAGTTATAATTAGTGTACCCTCTGTTGTCCCCTTATAGTTATAATTAGTGTACCCTCTGTTGTCCAATTATAGTTATAATTAGTATACCCTCTGTTGTCCCATTATAGTTATAATTAGTGTACCCTCTGTTGTCCAATTATAGTTATAATTAGTATACCCTCTGTTGTCCAATTATAGTTATAATTAGTATACCCTCTGTTGTCCAATTATAGTTATAATTAGTGTACCCTCTGAAGTCCAATTATAGTTATAACTAGTATACCCTCTGTTGTCCCATTATAGTTATAATTAGTGTACCCTCTGTTGTCCCATTATAGTTATAATTAGTGTACCCTCTGTTGTCCAATTATAGTTATAATTGGTGTACCCTCTGTTGTCCAATTATAGTTATAATTAGTATACCCTCTGTTGTCCCATTATAGTTATAATTAGTATACCCTCTGTTGTCCCATTATAGTTATAATTAGTGTACCCTCTGTTGTCCCATTATAGTTATAATTAGTATACCCTCTGTTGTCCAATTATAGTTATAATTAGTGTACCCTCTGTTGTCCAATTATAGTTATAATTAGTGTACCCTCTGTTGTCCAATTATAGTTATAATTAGTGTACCCTCTGTTGTCCCATTATAGTTATAATTAGTGTACCCTCTGTTGTCCCATTATAGTTATAATTAGTGTACCCTCTGTTGTCCCATTATAGTTATAATTAGTGTACCCTCTGTTGTCCCATTATAGTTATAATTAGTATACCCTCTGTTGTCCCATTATAGTTATAATTAGTGTACCCTCTGTTGTCCCATTATAGTTATAATTAGTGTACCCTCTGTTGTCCCATTATAGTTATAATTAGTATACCCTCTGTTGTCCCATTATAGTTATAATTAGTGTACCCTCTGTTGTCCCATTATAGTTATAATTAGTATACCCTCTGTTGTCCCATTATAGTTATAATTAGTGTACCCTCTGTTGTCCCATTATAGTTATAATTAGTGTACCCTCTGTTGTCCCATTATAGTTATAATTAGTATACCCTCTGTTGTCCCATTATAGTTATAATTGGTGTACCCTCTGTTGTCCCATTATAGTTATAATTAGTATACCCTCTGTTGTCCCGTTATAGTTATAATTAGTATACCCTCTGTTGTCCCATTATAGTTATAATTAGTGTACCCTCTGTTGTCCCATTATAGTTATAATTAGTGTACCCTCTGTTGTCCCATTATAGTTATAATTAGTGTACCCTCTGTTGTCCAATTATAGTTATAATTAGTATACCCTCTGTTGTCCCATTATAGTTATAATTAGTATACCCTCTGTTGTCCCATTATAGTTATAATTAGTGTACCCTCTGTTGTCCAATTATAGTTATAATTAGAATACCCTCTGTTGTCCCATTATAGTTATAATTAGTGTACCCTCTGTTGTCCAATTATAGTTATAATTAGTATACCTTCTGTTGTCCAGTTATAGTTATAATTGATGTACCTTCTGTTGTCCCGTTATAGTTATAATTAGCATACCCTCTGTTGTCCCGTTATAGTTATAATTAGTGTACCCTCTGTTGTCCAATTATAGTTATAATTAGTATACCTTCTGTTGTCCAGTTATAGTTATAATTGATGTACCCTCTGTTGTCCCATTATAGTTATAATTAGTATACCCTCTGTTGTCCCATTATAGTTATAATTAGTGTACCCTCTGTTGTCCCATTATAGTTATAATTAGTATACCTTCTGTTGTCCAGTTATAGTTATAATTGATGTACCCTCTGTTGTCCCATTATAGTTATAATTAGTATACCCTCTGTTGTCCCATTATAGTTATAATTAGTGTACCCTCTGTTGTCCCATTATAGTTATAATTAGTGTACCCTCTGTTGTCCCATTATAGTTATAATTGGTGTACCCTCTGTTGTCCCATTATAGTTATAATTAGTGTACCCTCTGTTGTCCCATTATAGTTATAATTAGTGTACCCTCTGTTGTCCCATTATAGTTATAATTAGTGTACCCTCTGTTGTCCCATTATAGTTATAATTAGTATACCCTCTGTTGTCCAATTATAGTTATAATTGGTGTACCCTCTGTTGTCCCATTATAGTTATAATTGGTGTACCCTCTGTTGTCCAATTATAGTTATAATTAGTATACCCTCTGTTGTCCCATTATAGTTATAATTAGTGTACCCTATGTTGTCCCATTATAGTTATAATTAGTATACCCTCTGTTGTCCCATTATAGTTATAATTAGTATACCCTCTGTTGTCCAATTATAGTTATAATTGGTGTGCCCTCTGTTGTCCCATTATAGTTATAATTGGTGTGCCCTCTGTTGTCCCGTTATAGTTATAATTAGTGTACCCTATGTTGTCCCATTATAGTTATAATTAGTATACCCACTGTTGTCCAATTATAGTTATAATTAGTATACCCTCTGTTGTCCAATTATAGTTATAATTAGTATACCCTCTGTTGTCCCATTATAGTTATAATTAGTGTACCCTCTGTTGTCCCATTATAGTTATAATTAGTGTACCCTCTGTTGTCCCATTATAGTTATAATTAGTGTACCCTCTGTTGTCCCATTATAGTTATAATTAGTGTACCCTCTGTTGTCCCATTATAGTTATAATTAGTATACCCTCTGTTGTCCAATTATAGTTATAATTAGTGTACCCTCTGTTGTCCAATTATAGTTATAATTAGTATACCCTCTGTTGTCCCATTATAGTTATAATTAGTGTACCCTCTGTTGTCCCATTATAGTTATAATTAGTGTACCCTCTGTTGTCCCATTATAGTTATAATTAGTGTACCCTCTGTTGTCCCATTATAGTTATAATTAGTGTACCCTCTGTTGTCCCATTATAGTTATAATTAGTGTACCCTCTGTTGTCCCATTATAGTTATAATTAGTGTACCCTCTGTTGTCCAATTATAGTTATAATTAGTGTACCCTCTGTTGTCCAATTATAGTTATAATTAGTATACCCTCTGTTGTCCCATTATAGTTATAATTAGTGTACCTTCTGTTGTCCCATTATAGTTATAATTGGTGTACCCTCTGTTGTCCCATTATAGTTATAATTAGTGTACCCTCTGTTGTCCCATTATAGTTATAATTAGTGTACCCTCTGTTGTCCCGTTATAGTTATAATTAGTATACCCTCTGTTGTCCCGTTATAGGTATAATTGGTATACCCTCTGAGGTACCGTTATAGTTATAATTAGTGTACCCTCTGTTGTCCCATTATAGTTATAATTAGTATACCCTCTGTTGTCCCATTATAGTTATAATTAGTGTACCCTCTGTTGTCCCATTATAGTTATAATTAGTATACCCTCTGTTGTCCCGTTATAGTTATAATTGGTGTACCCTGTGTTGTCCAATTATAGTTATAATTAGTGTACCCTCTGTTGTCCAATTATAGTTATAATTAGTGTACCCTCTGTTGTCCAATTATAGTTATAATTAGTGTACCCTCTGTTGTCCCATTATAGTTATAATTAGTGTACCCTCTGTTGTCCCATTATAGTTATAATTAGTGTACCCTCTGTTGTCCCATTATAGTTATAATTAGTGTACCCTCTGTTGTCCCATTATAGTTATAATTAGTATACCCTCTGTTGTCCCATTATAGTTATAATTAGTGTACCCTCTGTTGTCCCATTATAGTTATAATTAGTGTACCCTCTGTTGTCCCATTATAGTTATAATTAGTATACCCTCTGTTGTCCCATTATAGTTATAATTAGTGTACCCTCTGTTGTCCCATTATAGTTATAATTAGTATACCCTCTGTTGTCCCATTATAGTTATAATTAGTGTACCCTCTGTTGTCCCATTATAGTTATAATTAGTGTACCCTCTGTTGTCCCATTATAGTTATAATTAGTATACCCTCTGTTGTCCCATTATAGTTATAATTGGTGTACCCTCTGTTGTCCCATTATAGTTATAATTAGTATACCCTCTGTTGTCCCGTTATAGTTATAATTAGTATACCCTCTGTTGTCCCATTATAGTTATAATTAGTGTACCCTCTGTTGTCCCATTATAGTTATAATTAGTGTACCCTCTGTTGTCCCATTATAGTTATAATTAGTGTACCCTCTGTTGTCCAATTATAGTTATAATTAGTATACCCTCTGTTGTCCCATTATAGTTATAATTAGTATACCCTCTGTTGTCCCATTATAGTTATAATTAGTGTACCCTCTGTTGTCCAATTATAGTTATAATTAGAATACCCTCTGTTGTCCCATTATAGTTATAATTAGTGTACCCTCTGTTGTCCAATTATAGTTATAATTAGTATACCTTCTGTTGTCCAGTTATAGTTATAATTGATGTACCTTCTGTTGTCCCGTTATAGTTATAATTAGCATACCCTCTGTTGTCCCGTTATAGTTATAATTAGTGTACCCTCTGTTGTCCAATTATAGTTATAATTAGTATACCTTCTGTTGTCCAGTTATAGTTATAATTGATGTACCCTCTGTTGTCCCATTATAGTTATAATTAGTATACCCTCTGTTGTCCCATTATAGTTATAATTAGTGTACCCTCTGTTGTCCCATTATAGTTATAATTAGTATACCTTCTGTTGTCCAGTTATAGTTATAATTGATGTACCCTCTGTTGTCCCATTATAGTTATAATTAGTATACCCTCTGTTGTCCCATTATAGTTATAATTAGTGTACCCTCTGTTGTCCCATTATAGTTATAATTAGTGTACCCTCTGTTGTCCCATTATAGTTATAATTGGTGTACCCTCTGTTGTCCCATTATAGTTATAATTAGTGTACCCTCTGTTGTCCCATTATAGTTATAATTAGTGTACCCTCTGTTGTCCCATTATAGTTATAATTAGTGTACCCTCTGTTGTCCCATTATAGTTATAATTAGTATACCCTCTGTTGTCCAATTATAGTTATAATTGGTGTACCCTCTGTTGTCCCATTATAGTTATAATTGGTGTACCCTCTGTTGTCCAATTATAGTTATAATTAGTATACCCTCTGTTGTCCCATTATAGTTATAATTAGTGTACCCTATGTTGTCCCATTATAGTTATAATTAGTATACCCTCTGTTGTCCCATTATAGTTATAATTAGTATACCCTCTGTTGTCCAATTATAGTTATAATTGGTGTGCCCTCTGTTGTCCCATTATAGTTATAATTGGTGTGCCCTCTGTTGTCCCGTTATAGTTATAATTAGTGTACCCTATGTTGTCCCATTATAGTTATAATTAGTATACCCACTGTTGTCCAATTATAGTTATAATTAGTATACCCTCTGTTGTCCAATTATAGTTATAATTAGTATACCCTCTGTTGTCCCATTATAGTTATAATTAGTGTACCCTCTGTTGTCCCATTATAGTTATAATTAGTGTACCCTCTGTTGTCCCATTATAGTTATAATTAGTGTACCCTCTGTTGTCCCATTATAGTTATAATTAGTGTACCCTCTGTTGTCCCATTATAGTTATAATTAGTATACCCTCTGTTGTCCAATTATAGTTATAATTAGTGTACCCTCTGTTGTCCAATTATAGTTATAATTAGTATACCCTCTGTTGTCCCATTATAGTTATAATTAGTGTACCCTCTGTTGTCCCATTATAGTTATAATTAGTGTACCCTCTGTTGTCCCATTATAGTTATAATTAGTGTACCCTCTGTTGTCCCATTATAGTTATAATTAGTGTACCCTCTGTTGTCCCATTATAGTTATAATTTGTGTACCCTCTGTTGTCCCATTATAGTTATAATTAGTGTACCCTCTGTTGTCCAATTATAGTTATAATTAGTGTACCCTCTGTTGTCTAATTATAGTTATAATTAGTATACCCTCTGTTGTCCCATTATAGTTATAATTAGTGTACCCTCTGTTGTCCCATTATAGTTATAATTGGTGTACCCTCTGTTGTCCCATTATAGTTATAATTAGTGTACCCTCTGTTGTCCCATTATAGTTATAATTAGTGTACCCTCTGTTGTCCCGTTATAGTTATAATTAGTATACCCTCTGTTGTCCCGTTATAGGTATAATTGGTATACCCTCTGAGGTACCGTTATAGTTATAATTAGTGTACCCTCTGTTGTCCCATTATAGTTATAATTAGTATACCCTCTGTTGTCCCATTATAGTTATAATTAGTGTACCCTCTGTTGTCCCATTATAGTTATAATTAGTATACCCTCTGTTGTCCCGTTATAGTTATAATTGGTGTACCCTCTGTTGTCCCATTATAGTTATAATTAGTATACTCTCTGTTGTCCCGTTATAGTTATAATTGGTATACCCTCTGAGGTACCGTGGTGTGAACAAAGTAACCGATGCTTTCAAATTGCCTCTTCCTCAGATCTTGTCTGCTATTATAACAATGATTGGTACATATAAAATGATATATACACCCTAATTCATTGACATTGCCACTCAAAAACACTTCTGTACATATATGCTGTGCATGAAACGTACAGTAAAATACACACACGGACACACACACAGACACACACGTGTGTGCGTGTATATATATATATATATATATATATATATATATATATATATATATATATATATATATATATATATATATATATATATATATATATATTAAGAACTATGATTGTAACTTACATATTAACTGGTGTAAAACTCCAGTATTCAAAAATGTATTCTTTGACGAAAAATAGAAGCACAGTAACAACTAGTAACCGAAATACTAGTAACGCAAAACGTGTCAATAGTCCTACCGAAAAAAAATACAAACTGTCTTCTTTATTTATACTGTAATGAATAAGTCAAATTCTGACACTGTGGCTCTAAAAGAATTTAGCTGATTTGGAGAATACCATCCCCATCCCACCTAGCCCCACCACCATCCCATCAAACCACCACCTGTTTCAAACGACTTCCACTAGCTAAGACGTCCATATGTATAACATTCTGAACTAAATCTATTTATTTGCATATTGACAGGGGTAGGATAGAGACGAGAGTCATCTCCTAAAAGCCCATAGGTCACATACCAGTTTTCTCTGATTCACCATATGGGGTCGCAATCGAAGGGAAGTCCTTTGCTAGTGAGTGTTAGTTCCTATCCAATGTCAAAATACAATGAGAGTGTCCATGACAAAAAAAAATCATTGCTAGATTGAAGCGTATTTTGATGAATTACTATACTGGAGTGAACGTGTATGCACCGTATCAGTACTAATGGTAGCAATGCCCTACAATAGCTTGGTGATATTTGATTTACGTTTAAGATATTGGTGAAACATGAACACAGTATTACTATGCATTCTACTCGTACTTAATGACCATGTACACTCTAGTACCGTACAACCATTTTTCATTAGGTTTTCTTAAAAATAGGCTTGAACTTAGCAATGATTTTTGTCATTGATACTCTCCATGTCTTTTGACATTGGATGGATCACGTTTACGATATCAAATCTAAAGATGAATGCTGGTTTTTGGAAGAAAAGTAACACAAGATTTCCTGTCGCTGGATGCCGCCATTTTGGAAAATTGTGCGCGCCATCACATGGTGATTCAGAGAAACTGGTGTGTGACTAATACCGATTGTTAAATGATTATTAAATGATTATTCCGGTCTTAGTATCTGATTTAATTGTTTCAAAATTTGACACCATTCATCATCCCACCTCCCGATTGAGCACTCTACCTGATACGCCAAACATTGCTTAAATATAGTCAGACATGTGTACGTTTAATAGCAACTGTTGCTAGATGCAAAAATTGTTTTTTTTTATCTATGTGAATATTTTACCTCTTGCTTCATGATCTATAGCTAAAAGGTTTGTAGTTTCTAACACATTCATCTTGAGGATCATATAGTCAATTGCTATAGTCATCACAAGTTTCACAAGAAATAGGAAAAAAAATGACATACCTTTCATATTGTAATGGGTAAAATCCCGATGTCTTGCATACGTAGTATGGACCTGGCCAGTGCCAATCATTTTCAAATTTTCACGACTCGAGGTTGACAGAAGTAAGGTATCACAGAATTTCAAAAGCCCTGCATTCAAAATTGATCATCGGCTGCACCATTTTAGAATACATGTGTTGTCCCACGTACGTATGACCGATGATGTTGATTACTCATCACTATGGGTAAGTTACATGATAAAAACCCACATAATCTGACTAACTTGGAATAAAATCACTCCGTGAGTTTTTAAAAATGACCAAATTTTGCTATTCAAATACGTACCGTATATCGTCGCAGTAACTGTCCATTCAAGTTTTAGCGTAAACTCAGTGCAACTCACGCAGCGATCAGAAAGTTACAGTTGTCCTGTAATCATATGGAATCTTAACTATGATGTCAACTACTAGTACCCTAGCCTGACTCAGTCAAACTAAACATGGGTTCCATTCGAAAGCAACAACGGAGACATCGGGCGACTTGAAAGAGGGCGTTCGTCTGTCAGCGATGTATATACGTAACTGATGTGTTATATGTATCCTACACTACAAGCTGTGCCAACAATTACTTCCTCAGAGATATCGGATATTTGCTACTTGTAAATGATTATTTTCGCGCTTCTCTCTCTCTGTCGTTAGTTTACGATTAACGATTGGTTGTCTGTAATATTTTGTTCAAACTAATACCTTAGCAATATCGGATATATAAATGATTAATATGACTGAAACCAATTGTGTGCATAAATACTGTAGCGTATTTATCTGTGTCTCTAATGACAGTACAGATGAACAGGGTATACAAACTGAAAATTAAGGCCATTGAAATTTTGTTAATAAGTAATATATTTAGGAACTCAAGAGAATATTGATGTATAGACTACTCATCAACTGGCACCAGATGGTGTTTGGCTTTTGAATGTTTAAGTTTTTAATACCTAACATCATCATCATCATACCACAGTTTTCATTTGAAGTGGTGTCGAGAGGAAAATCAATCATATTCATTTATTGTGTTTGATATTATCAGAATAATGCCACATATGACGTAAGAGGGGTTTAATCTGTTTATGTTTGTTGTTAGAAATTTCTGTCAGGGAGTCAAGGGTTTTTTACACTGTTGATCTATGTTACAGATAACCCCTCCCCCCCACACACACACACGTTCAAAGCATACTCAGTTTGCCATGTCACAAACTTTCATGACGCAAGCCCAAATGTACACACTTTGTTAACTAGTCTCCAATTTTGTACGTAATATGAAGGGATAGAATGTAGAGAACTAGAAATGTAGGGTTAAGACTAGAATTATTGAAGTCTTCACTGGATCCAAAAATTACAATTGTTACAAGTAGTGGTGAAGTCTGATGACTGATGTTGTGGGACTGTACTAACCCGTTTACATTATCATGGTTATGGTCACTTTATTGTACTTATGGCCATCGGCCCAAAATACAAAAGAAAATTAATACATAGTCTTATAAAACGTCACAATCTCAAAAAATATCATTTACATCTTTTCTCAAAAATAATGTATGGTAAAGAAAAACAGCGAGTTTTTGGATTGTATCACTGTCTTCAGAACGTATGATTTCTATGAACTTTGTATAGAATGGAAGAGAGTAAAAGTAACGTGGAATGTACTTACTTCGATATTGATTTAAGAAAATACACTTTAGAAGGAAAATGAAATTCGTCCTCGACCTCATGAGGGTCACAGAGAGTACATATCCTATCATCACGGTCTACATTATTTCTCCTCCCCAAATCAATTTGAAGGCAGTGTGCTGAATACCTAAAGCGTTCAACCATCATGTGCAATGTTGTCCAAACTTGATCTCAGACAAGTACTTTCCTCGACGTAATGACACTTTAAAGTTTTATGTAATGAACAAGTTTATCATAAGCGGGATAGAACACTGTGCTATTTCGAAAATAAAAATGTTATGAATCTACTTACAAAAATAATTACAAAGAAAATCAATATTTCAACATGTTGTGCTTTCCAAACATCCTCCAGATTACAAATTGCTAGTAAATTTTTAATTTCTCTTACCGAGCTGACTGAAATGAATGTGTATATTTGTCTGAACATAACCTGATTACTTTGTTCTTTGTATAAAATCATCAACAGCTGACTGAAATAAATGTGTATATTTGTCTGAACAGAACCTGATTACTTTGTTCTTTGTATAAAATCATCAACAGCTGACTGAAATGAATGTGTATATTTGTCTGAACATAACCTGATTACTTTGTTCTTTGTATAAAATCATCAACAGCTGACTGAAATAAATGTGTATATTTGTCTGAACAGAACCTGATTACTTTGTTCTTTGTATAAAATCATCAACAGCTGACTGAAATGAATGTGTATATTTGTCTGAACAGAACCTGATAACTTTGTTCTTTGTATAAAGACTACTAACATAATTATACAAATTTATGTTATCACATGACTTACATTGAAACTTGACGATTTTTCAAATATATGTAATATTCATGTTTTGTTTGATGTATAGGTTGACATAGAATATATACGATAGCAATGTATTTATTACATTTATGCCGAGAAGTTGTGTTGCATCAAACAGTTCACGTGTCTCACCGACTTTAAGCAATCCGTTGTCATCAAAACTTTAAACCTCATAATGTAATCATAACTGTTATCCTTGTATTCCTTTGATTGTATGTTGTAACCTTAACACAGACTATAACACTGGTAGTTGAGAGTTTACTTTACTAAGATAGACACAAACTATAACTCTGGTAATTGAGAGTTTACTTTACTAAGATAGACACAGACTATAACACTGGTAATTGAGAGTTTACTTTACTAAGATAGACACAGACTATAACTCTGGTAAATGAGAGTTTACTTTACTAAGATAGACACAAACTATAACTCTGGTAATTGAGAGTTTACTTTACTAAGATTGACACAGACTATAACACTGGTAAATGAGAGTTCACTTTACTAAGATAGACACAAACTGTAACTCTGGTAATTGAGAGTTCACTTTACTAAGATAGACACAAAGTAAAACTACAGTCACAACATGTTGATACATCAGTTATAAGCTATTGAATGTACTTTGGTTTAATTATAATCTCAGATGGCCTACCTGAAGACTTGAAGGACTGTCTCTACTATACTATTTCTGCAATCCTACTTGATCTTTTGAATTTTTTTTACTGTTCACTAGTCCATCTCGCCTACAAAAGTCTTTAGATCTGCTGGTATTAAGCCATGCCCCACCACACATAATAAGCATAGCTAGTATGCAGTAAAATATAACATAGCTTAGAATAGAGTCTGTTAACAGTATAACCTCTTATTAAAACACTTAATTATTTTGGGTGACTCTCAAGATTTGAAACCTAGTTTCATATACTCGCTGAGTACTGTTTTGGGACCTCCAGTGTTGACACAACCTTGATCAACAGCATGATTGGAGTCGAGCAAGAGAGGAACGTCTGTCATCCACTTGTGTAATCTACCACGTCAAACAACAATAGTTTTAGTTCATGTCTATTTTAGTAAACTGACACCTCGGTTACCTGAGTCGTATGAACTACATGCAAGCCTGTTAGAATAACGTGTTTAGTATACACTAGATGATGTCAAATTTTTTCTCATCCAATCACAAGCCTTGTCACTTGGTAGTATCGTAGGGTCACCCATCAAAGCGTCATCAATATATTCCCCAACAAATATAAATTTGCCGTCGTTCAGAATATACAATCGGTTAGGCATGGCGGCATAATTGCAGATGAAGTCATTATCCATGTTATCTAGTACAATTGGTATGCTATCTCTGCTATTGGTATCCAAAGTAAATGTGGTGAACTTTTTATCAGCTTCGATGAGTAGTCTGTGGATTAACGAGAAGGAACAAAAAAAAAGACATTAAAATTATATCCAGAAACTATCCTTATCATATTGTCATTATACTTCTTCATTTAGCTGAATAAACTACACGTTACAAAAGGAACACCTGGCCTCAGATTTCTGTTTGCTATGAAGACAGGTGTACTGTCAGTCAGTGTCACATTTTGCTTCTTATCTTCAAAATATTTTAAGAATTTGAAAAAAAGTATGTGTCTGATCAACAGAATGTCTCTTCCTTTGAAGTTTAGACAACATTTAGTTGTACTCACTCATGTAAACGTTGTTGATCATGCATGAGATGTCACACTGACCTCGTTTCCTTCGACGTCCGTATGAAAATACGTCAAGGTTTAGATTCACATCGAACACTTTCGCTAGTGGTAACATGACTAGTCTTATTTTGCCGTGTAATCGTCAAATATTTTCCAGATAATTATAAATTATGTTCTTATTTTACACTTTGGGCTTTTTAGTTTTGTCTGATAACCAGCCACCTTGAAAACTATGTACTCACTTTATTTCATTTTCTCTTGATTGGGTTCATTACACAGTGACACGAAGCAGTTTCATTGTCTTTCAAAAAACTACCCGTCCCGTGCTTACTGAAGACTTACTGTACATGTGGCATGGTGTATCGTCTACGACTATTTTTGTCTTGTAAAATAATATTTGAACATGCTGAAGAGAACTATGGCTAGGCATGTCTTATATTTGTTTTTTTTTTTTTTTTTTTTTTTGACGTATTGATTGTACTGTGTTGTGTCCATATCAACCTGTGTTTGCCATGATGCAGTAATTTTCCAGGTAGACACAACAATGGCAACAATGAATTGCAACATCAGTACAGCGTTGCATCTTTTTATGTTGATTTCGACAATGATACATGTTATGTATCAAAATAAAAGCAATCAACTCTCGGTATGCTTGAAAGCAAGACAGACAATCGGACTACGCATTATTGTTCCAAAAAGACAAAAAAAAATATTATCATGAAGCTGACTTGCCTTCTTTATATCAGTTCAAACACAATTTTCGATTTCACTTTGATCATGGGCCACAACCGGGGAACTCCTAAATTGGTCAGGGAACCCAGTTCCATTTACATGCCTACTGGCCTTCAAAAATTTTGTTGCATCGGTATTTAGGTCATTATTGTGATGGCCAAGTATAGTGTGTATATTTTTTAGAGTGTTGTGTTTTTGGTTCATTTTTTTGTACACGATTGAAATAGAAACAGGTGAAATAAAATGCACATAAAATCGTAAGTGCTAATTCGGATTGGGGTAGGAAACGTGGTCAAGGCACGGTACTAACCACAGTATAACGTACTCCTACTAACGCACATGTTGACGTCGACCTGTATTACATGTAAACAGACGTGTAGTTCTCAACTTGTCATGCTATACTGTAATGTACGATGAAGCAAACTGAATCTTTACAACAACAACAACAACAACAACGACGACGACGACGACGTTACAAAGAGATACAGAACAACAGGTTTTAGGTCAAATACATGTATCGGCCATGGATATACATGTATATTATGCAATTCCCTAGAAAGTATACGTAAATAACCGTTCCCCAGGTCATCTCAGTTTCACTCTTGCTCGCGATTTAGACATCTTTAAAGTTCTGTGGATTCAGTGTACTTAGGCAACCACTTATCAAAGGTAGCCAGTGCTTATTTTTCATAGAAATACTCCTCAAATTGATGTCATAAAAATCTCAGACCTGTCACCAGCACAAAGTGTTTTATGTCTATTTTTTTCAAAAATCCACATAATATGGTTATTTTGGTTACTATGGCAACCGAGGTTCATTAAATGACCACATTTTGGAACTCAGCATGACAAACTACCCTTTGAAGTGTGGTCAACACTGAAGTGAAAACCTCCCCCTCCCACCATAAATTAAAGTCTAAAAAAAAGTACAAAGAATCGACCTAGAGTGTTTCCAAAAGCTAGAATGGAGTAAATAACAGTATTCTTGCTGTCCATTAAACGTTCACAAAATGTAAATAACAACATTATTATTAACGTACGTTGAAAGAAACCAACATTATTATTAACTTACGTTGCAATGAAGTAAAATTGGGGATATTCCTAATTACAAAATTATGACTGATACTAACATCACGTTTAAGATCAAAAATCAAACGCAACGCATTATGATAGGCCACTTTCAAGGTAGATATCTGTTTAGTGCTATAATTAGACCACACGTTAATACAATACATACTATACAGGAAACTTTTACAAATGGTACATTTCACATTTTGAGCGCAATGGCGGAAGTTACGTACGACCAAATTGGCTCGAGCATATACACAACGAAGTTGCCTTTGTGGCTAATATCGACCACTGATTAACATATATGATGTATAATGTTGGTATTTTAACAATTTTCACAATATATCGGTGTTTGTCTGATCGAAAAATTATATCTCAGTTGATACAATTGGTGTAGTTTTAGTTAACAGACACAATATCTTTCTCGAAGTAATGGACCATTTTAGCGAACCATCCTAGTTGCAGCTAGTGCTGCTTTGAGAGAAAAGACTGAATCTAAAAAGAAAAAGGATTACATCATAATAATACTTATGATGATACGATTTTACAGTAAGATAGATGTTTATGGAGATAGATTATGATTGTATTACTACTTAACAATGTATTGAGAAAATGTTGTCGGTCCATCAGTGAAAGATGGAATATCCCTCCCTAGAGCTAAATCTACACAGTCACACTACTGGAAATGTTGTCGGTCCATCAGTGAAAGATGGACTATCCCTCCCTAGAGCTAAATCTACACAGTCACACTCAGAGGAGGCTGGAAGGGGTCTCACGTGACACCCATGTGACCGTTTCGCGATAGAGCATACGATCTGACGCTAATGACCTCGGTGAGTACCCGATGCTTTTATTACCGTTTTATTACCATTTGCGTCATTAGTCTTTCGTTCAAACTATCACTATTTTTTAAAATGACCATTACAAGTGTCATGCAACATGGAAATCGTGTTTTCAGTATGTTTAGTGTATCTAAAACGAACACAAACTTTGGTACTCGACAAGTCAATGTTATCGATATCTACATTTCCGGGGTTTTCACCTCGGTCGTTTTAACACAAAATTATGTTTCTATGTATGCTTTTGTCACTTTTCTATTAATTACCGTCATGAATTTCATTACTGGGACAAGCCATTAAAGAAGCAAGTCCACTTGTTATCAAAGAGTACCAATATTTACACATGTGATGATGGGCTCTTACATAACACAAGTAAACAGTGTAGTTCACAGCGTAAGATCATTTCTAAGGAGTGGGTCAATTGAGGCAAACCTTATCTCCGTCTTATATCAGTTGTTATCAATTTATTAGGCTATTATAAGTAACACTACAAACAGCTTTAGAGATGCAAACAACTTTTATGACACCCGTTTTCGTCAGGCAAGCCCGCGGGTTTGTTGCACTTGGACCGTTAATGGCTTGTGAATGTCATGTTCATGGTTCTGCAGGGATCTTCCCAATACCCCAATTTATAATGTGCGTAAATTGTCACTACTTTTTGTTGAATTTCGATGTTTTCAAGATGGCGACCCATTGTGCGTGCATATAATAACACGCAAAGTGGCTTGCTTGGCCATTGACGGCTGTCCTACACTTGCTGGCCGGACGTGTTTATTGACACTCTCGTGTCGTGCATTAATCGTTACACGTAACACTAATCCAATTGTCAGCATTTCCTCTTGTATCCTTAAAATTTTGTCCTTTTCACTCTTATCAAGACATTTTTCTGTTTATTTTCAGATTCGTCGCTATCGCTAGTCGATTTGCTGTGCCAAATCTGGACTTTCTTCTGTTCTTCATGTTACATTTTGTCTCGTATTAAACCATCTCTGTGTTGACTTCTATAAATGTGTCTTGATTGTGAGAAAAAGACCTGAATGTAATTTAACGCAAACCCATTTCCTACCCCCTGATGATAGCTAAAGAAATAATTTAGCTTACATCTTACAAACTAATTGTTAAAAAAATTGATGTACAACATGACATTCACAAGCCATTAACGGTCCAAGTGCAACAAACCCGCGGGCTTGCCTGACGAAAACGGGTGTCATAAAAGTTGTTTGCATCTCTAAAGCTGTTTGTAGTGTTACTTATAATAGCCTAATAAATTGATAACAACTGATATAAGACGGAGATAAGGTTTGCCTCAATTGACCCACTCCTTAGAAATGATCTTACGCTGTGAACTACACTGTTTACTTGTGTTATGTAAGAGCCCATCATCACATGTGTAAATATTGGTACTCTTTGATAACAAGTGGACTTGCTTCTTTAATGGCTTGTCCCAGTAATGACAACGTCATGTATTACAAATTTGTATGATAAACAACTGAGACCTCCAAGGCCTATTTTATGTCAGAGATTTAATATGTTCAGAAAGCACTCGTATTACGGATCCACATAGTGAATATTTTCCTCTTCACATGGCTTTCATGCCAATCACTCAAAATATCAAATCTCGCCATTCCAGCTCAAAATTACATATATTACATCTACCTTGCTAGTTATATAATATTTCGCAATGCTTATATGATCAAAAATACTCATCATACATTACCACAATTTGCGTAGCCTGAGCACATTTTGCTACATGTATGTTGCCAGACGAGCAAAACCATGTCGGATTAAAATATGCGAAACCGAGAGACTCGCACAATGTGTGGCAGTATATAACTTTATAATACAAAGGCCGAAGTTGTATTTATTTATTTATTTATTTATTTATTTAATTTTTTTTTGAGCAAATGTTTGTATTTTGGAAGGTAGACATCTAACGTTTTAGTCAGCTAGACTGAATAAAGTTGAGGAGCTGTACTTGGGACACTGCACTCAAAAATACGACCCGCTTACCCGAGTTACCTTCATCCTGGTGTCACTATTACACCCGATTGCAGGGTGATATCGTATTTGCAAGTTACATATTACTTGAAAATATCTCAAACATGTGCGAAATCATATACCCTTTCGTGTAGGGTCAATGATGAAATTGGGTGTGCATGGTGATTTAAATTACAGTAGTAGTTGAGCAAGTTGTGAGAAACTCGCCTGTTTGCATTGTCACGTCACATCACTTGTCAATGGAGGTCACCTTCGATTCCGGGGCGGATCACCCACTTTCTACCGCAAATCTTGAGTAGACCTTGTCTATTTCTAACTATAGCCATTTAAAAGTACACAAGAATCCATCTCCTTTGCAAAATTTTGTAAATTTTGGGCGAAACTACAAACGGGCGAAAAACCGGACCGAAATTTACGACCTCGGCGGGGTCAAGTATTCTCCACGAAAAATCACAGTATTCCTATCAATAATTCCAAAATCGATTCTACTAGCACGGAGGGAGAAATATCAGTCGAAATGTTCGCTTTTATAGTATCCAATATGATGAATTATTGTGAAAGTTACGGCGAGTTGATGCCCCAAACTACGAGTATGGCTGGTGACCACTGAGCCAGCCACCATTGTAAACGTACGTTCACAAACGTACACAATGGAGGCTCACTGCGTAATGAGCTTTCGCAGTTATTTTTACCCATCATGCTCTGCACCCCTTCCAGCCTCCTCTGGTCACACTACTGGAAATGTTGTCGGTCCATCAGTGAAAGATGGACTATCCCTCCCTAGAGCTAAATCTACACAGTCACACTACTGGAAATGTTGTCGGTCCATCAGTGAAAGATGGACTATCCCTCCCTAGAGCTAAATCTACACAGTCACACTACTGGAAATGTTGTCGGTCCATCAGTGAAAGATGGAATATCCCTCCCTAGAGCTAAATCTACACAGTCACACTACTGGAAATGTTGTCGGTCCATCAGTGAAAGATGGACTATCCATCCCTAGAGCTAAATCTACACAGTCACACTACTGGAAATGTTGTCGGTCCATCAGTGAAAGATGGACTATCCCTCCCTAGAGCTAAATCCACACAGTCACACTACTGGAAATGTTGTCGGTCCATCAGTGAAAGATGGACTATCCCTCCCTAGAGCTAAATCTACACAGTCACACTACTGGAAATGTTGTCGGTCCATCAGTGAAAGATGGACTATCCCTCCCTAGAGCTAAATCTACACAGTCACACTACTGGAAATGTTGTCGGTCCATCAGTGAAAGATGGACTATCCCTCCCTAGAGCTAAATCTACACAGTCACACTACTGGAAATGTTGTCGGTCCATCAGTGAAAGATGGACTATCCATCCCTAGAGCTAAATCTACACCAGTCACACAACTGGAAATGTTGTCGGTCCATCAGTGAAAGATGGACTATCCCTCCCTAGAGCTAAATCTACACAGTCACACTACTGGAAATGTTGTCGGTCCATCAGTGAAAGATGGACTATCCATCCCTAGAGCTAAATCTACACAGTCACACTACTGGAAATGTTGTCGGTCCATCAGTGAAAGATGGACTATCCATCCCTAGAGCTAAATCTACACAGTCACACTACTGGAAATGTTGTCGGTCCATCAGTGAAAGATGGACTATCCCTCCCTAGAGCTAAATCTACACCAGTCACACAACTGGAAATGTTGTCGGTCCATCAGTGAAAGATGGACTATCCCTCCCTAGAGCTAAATCTACACAGTCACACTACTGGAAATGTTGTCGGTCCATCAGTGAAAGATGGACTATCCATCCCTAGAGCTAAATCTACACAGTCACACTACTGGAAATGTTGTCGGTCCATCAGTGAAAGATGGACTATCCCTCCCTAGAGCTAAATCTACACAGTCACACTACTGGAAATGTTGTCGGTCCATCAGTGAAAGATGGACTATCCCTCCCTAGAGCTAAATCTACACAGTCACACTACTGGAAATGTTGTCGGTCCATCAGTGAAAGATGGACTATCCATCCCTAGAGTTAAATCTACACAGTCACACTACTGGAAATGTTGTCGGTCCATCAGTGAAAGATGGACTATCCCTCCCTAGAGTTAAATCTACACAGTCACACTACTGGAAATGTTTAAAGAGTATTTCGATTTTCTTTTAACTACTCCATCGCATTTTTCCCTCGTAATATTCCGTTGTATTATCGTGACAAACAATCTAGAACTATTGTATTTCACATGTCATTGCGTTTATTGTTTCTATTATGTGTATTACGTTGTGTTTCTTACCTAGCGGCCTCTGATCTCTCTTCAATTGTCTTGGCGTCGTCAAAGAAACTATAATGTGACCCCATTCTCCATCCATTTGCTGGGTGTGCTTCTTTTGTGTAGACGAACAAGAAATCCACTCTATCTTTGAAATCGTCAAAAAGACGTCGTAGTTTGCCACTATGAACTGTGGCCTGAAAGAGTAAACAGACACAGGCAATGGCGAATAATGTTAAATGATAAAGTTGGATTTTGTTAAATGATAAAGTTAGATTTTTTGTTTTTGTTTCTTTAGTTCTTTGTGTTTTGTTATCACTTGTTACCTTCCGAAAGGGAAGTTATATTTTAATGATGGTGTTTGTTTGTTTGTTTGTTTGTTTGTTTGTTTGTTTGTTTGTTTGTTTGTTTGTTTGTTTGTCTGCCTCTCTCTCTCTCTCTCTCTCTCTCTCTCTCTTCGTTTTCTCAAAAACGGCTAGCTAAATTCAAAGAACTTTTGTGCACATATTCTTGATGATACATATGGAGATTGAGTGTGAAGGATGTAGAATTGTACATTCCTGCAACCCACCACAAAAGAAGAAGAGAAAGAATTCCACATTCTATTTCTCTCATGTTTTGATATGCATTGATATTTGACCTATTATACCTAGCAACTATAATTTTAACTATGATGTGTAGATATGTGCTTGTTAAAAGAATATCCAAAGTGTGTAAGACATGAAAGGTAGGCGGGGGGGGGGGGGACAAAACAAAACTCACCCTCATCATTTGTCAGGAAAAAGAGGAAGCTGCTATCAGAAGTGGGCGATTCTTTCTCTGAAATGAGCTCAGTGGAATAGTTTCCTTGGTATCCATAGTAACCAGCTTGACATCGAAAGCAGTATCACCAACATTTGTTGTTGCCTCAGTAGACGATGGAGTTCCCATAAATTCCAAATATGACAACACCTGGAGTAAATGGACAATAATATCAACAATAATGTTAATTTGTATAAAGTGCTTTCCCATACTGTGGTCAAAATGCATTACAGTTATTACAAAGACTCGGACATATTATGGCACACTACCCTTGTATACTTCCTTGACTCCTGAGCAACATGCAACCCATTGCAACCCTTATTAGTGCATATAATTTAAACTATTCACAATGCAACCTCTAGTCTACCAGACCCCCTTTTTAAATTGGTAGCTAGGTTGAATAGGGTTAGATATGTCAGCAAACCGTTCCATCTGTCAACAAATGACAGACGACGTGTGCTATAATTTATATGCATAATGGGACGCAGTGGTAAGCAATATTGGATACTTAATGCTACATAGACAAAATGTATGTATGTATGTATGTATGTATGTATGTATGTATGTATGTATGTATGTATGTGTGTGTGTGCGTGCGCGCGCATGCATGCATGCATGTATGTATGTATGTATGTATGTATGTATGTATGTATGTATATGTATGTATGTATGTATGCATGCATGTATGTATGTATGTATGTATGTATGTATGTATGTATGTATTTGTGTGTGTGTATGTATGTATGTATGTATGTATGTATGTACGTACGTACGTACGTGCGTATGCATGCATGCATGTGTGTGTGTGTGTGTGTCTATGTGTAGGTATGAATGTAATATACGTATTCGTGTGTGTGTATGTATGTATGTATGTATGTATGTATGTATGTATGTATGTATGTATGTATGTATGTTGTTGTTGTTGTTGTTGTTGTTGTTGACTCACCTCCTCATCACCATCATATACTTTTCTAACACTTCCTTCAAAGTAATCACAGTGCTTATCATCTCCAATACCATTTTCCCTTAAAACTTGTTTCTCAATGTCCTTAAGTTTGGTTTTCAATCTCAGCATGATAAGTTCGGGTTCTGGTTTGGATGGGTCAATCTCCCTATCCATCCATTTCAGTGTTTCTTCACCAGTGAGAACTTCCACAAAATGTTTGATCAGTTTAATAACAAAGTCTCTGTCGTACATGTAGGATGGCTCCATAATTCTGTTACAAGACAATGAACTTGATATAACTCAAAACACACCTAAACTGTAAACATTGAAACATCTATAAGTAGTAGTGATACATTTTGTATTAGGATTTTTCTTGTTTGTTATGTCAGTATATGTATATACATACTACCCGTTTCATTTTAGTATTCACTGGCTCTACCACGCAGAAATGAGAAACTGTGCCTTCTACACCTTAAGATACCAATATTGCAATTTCTTGTTACATTTATAACCCATTCAAAACTACGAAGACTAGATACAGACAAGATGGCAATATTGATATTGATAATACGTTATTAGCTATATTACCTTCAAACCAAATTTAAACTGAATGCTTCCGTATGGACAAAACCGTAGACTTTTAGGCCTACAAAATTTTTAAGCTAAATCAACAAACATTATAAGACATATGCGCTCTCTCATGGTTAACGTATGTACCAAACTATATTGAATTTGAAGTACATACGGTCGGCACAAAACTCAGGTCAGGCCAGGTCAAGTATCGACTGAATAGTTTTTTTATTCACTTTCAGATCCAAAGATGTGAATCCGTCATTACATTTGGCGTAGATTTTCAATTAGCTGTCAGGTATTTTTTTGCATCATTTATCTTTGTTTTGCCAAGCAATTAATGTCTTCTGATCTAGGAATTACATTTTACACATAGATTTCACACTGGTTCTTGTACCTACTGGCTGCAGTCAAGAGTAAAAACGTTTTGCCAACTGCAGACACTTTTAGAATGTTGCACGTTAAAAATCAAAGAAGATGGCAGACACTCATATCGGAAAGTAGTTGCATTTCGCGCATTTTCAGTGTTTATTGGTAACACAGGATGATTTGCACAACTAAAATATACCATTGCAATATGTTTAGGACAAAAATGTAGCTTGGCTAAATGAAGTGACAAATGCTTGTTCAAGAACAACCGTCTTGGGATATTAGTCCAAGTGTGTCATCCCTGAAGAGAAATAACGATCTTACTAGCAAGTGACTTTGTTTCATGACTGGAAATCTGTCACCCTGGGAGTTTGCAAAAAATTGATAAAAACATCGTGTAAATTAATGCCCTCCATGCGTCCTATTTTTTTGTTGAAATGTCATGTTTACATAAACACCTTCAAGCTGAAAATGTCAAAGGTTATTCCGTGGGCGATATAACATGACAATTGTATAGTGATAGTTGTTAGATATTAACAATTTAAACATTGTGTGTAATAATAAGAATATTTAAATGTTAGCCTTATATTCAATCTGTTTTATATGAATGTTGAAAATTAAACTTTAATATATAATGATACATATACGTAGTCTTGGTTACCCAGACTCTTGCCATTGAGAGTTCCACCACCATGCCAGCAGGGTAAAATGGTGCACCCCGCTGGTGATGGAGCCCTCAATGGCAAGAGTCTGGGTAACCGAGACAAACATATACGTTGCATCAAATGTCAATGAAAGTTGACACAAAAAATCAGGTCAGGTGATGGGTACATTCTATGCTTTGTAATTGTGGATTTCCATCACTGGGCGTGCATCTACCATTTATACTTACTTCTTTTCTATGCAATGTAACAAATAGGCTTTGATTTCTACTTGTCTACTACACACTCTATGACATCTAAATGTGCATAGTCCATGTAAGCAACAATTCAAATTGGTAATTAATGGCTGTCAAGGGAGATATCATTTGAGTGAGTGGTTCAGAGTATTTATCATAGACGTTTTTAACAGCGTGTACACATATTTGAGTACTTACATTGTTGAATTAGCATTTATATAAAAGAGAAGGTGAAATTTGCCATGATAACCAATATATATTGCAAATAAAAACAGATGACGGATTTTTGGATCCGAATGTGAATCCAGAAAGAATGTTTAGTCCGATAACTGACCTTGACTGGCCTGGTCTGTACCTGTGTTTTATACCGACCGAACTACATATATGAAAATGAATAATTAATGTTCATTGAATGTTTACTTTCTCATTAGAATACGGAAGATTTGTAACAAGTTTCATTAGAATCGATGAAGTAGTTTTTGAGATATTGAGACAGACAGAACAATAACATATTACCCCCCACCCCCAAGGTAAAAGGACAATGCTTCCACGGCGTTTAACAAATA
Organism: Glandiceps talaboti; assembly: GCF_964340395.1. Classification (NCBI taxonomy): domain Eukaryota; kingdom Metazoa; phylum Hemichordata; class Enteropneusta; family Spengelidae; genus Glandiceps; species Glandiceps talaboti. Next base: position 3,193,740 of record NC_135565.1, on the reverse strand, counting down.
TTTTATGAAATATATATGTGTTATCACATTTATTGAGGACTTACCTGTTGTGATACAGTCGTAGTGGTAATGGGTTTTGTCACAGTAAGGAGGAAAGACCGGTGATACGATCAAGTAAACAACAGACTACAGTACAGCCACAGCCACAGCCACAAAGGAAGTGAATGTAAACTATGACCTAGATGCTAAGGGTCATCAGTGGGGCAAAATGGCGAGGGAGAACAAACGTCTCCATTAGGTGTACGTTAAGAGACACGACAAACGGTCAGTGATCGATTGCTGAGAGAGATAACGTTATCTTATTTGGACCACATTACATTCGAAATTGACCAAATTCAGGTTATATATACAACAACAACAACAACATCATCATGATTGTCATCAGACAAATTTTATTGACAAGTAGCTGTCTGTAAATCGTGAAGCATTGCTGTCCACAATATTGTGCATTCAAGACCACTTAACTCCACACAATATCTTGTGCATTCAAGACCACTTAACTCCACATAAAACTACATTACAACATTTCGTTAAACCTGATAGTTCATCAATGATAGTATACATATGGGTTATATAGAATTAAGTGACCAATATATCATTACCTCCTTAAAACATACAGACAGTTTCAATGGTAAGATAATCATATGAAGACAACATTTTGGAATTGCTCACTGAAAGAAGATATCATTATAAATTGGATTAATTACTCAGAACCTTATTTAATGAATACAAGTCTAATGTTGACGTCAAAGAGCAATGTGCAATAATTCTCCAAGAGAATTCCAATGTGACATGGACAAAACAAATGAAAAGGTTTTCATAATTAGTACACAAGTTAAAATTGCCAATAACAATCAATAGTGTCTCATGAAGGTCGATGCCCATCGTGAAATATAGGCTGATCAAACTCACATGCAAGGATAGCACAGTTCTAATCCACGAATCTCTTCACAAAGTTATTTCTTTCATTTAATATTTTATGTAATCAGACTTTAATGTAAATAAGACAGAATATTTATATAAATAGCCCATAAGGGGTATGTTTCGATCAGGTTTGATGATGTAACTTCTTTCTTTATGAGCTATCCACAGATATATTGCTAATAATGGGATGTGAAAAAATGTATATACTGTATATGATGATGTTGGCATTAATTACACTAGTCGATTTATGATCCATTGACCGCATATTTACGTAACATAAGAATGGTTTGATGATAACAAATCAACTTTATTGGTTTCTCAGTTGGATCTAATCAGAAATATATAATGCATAATTCAATACATGGAGGAGTTATTTAATAGACATTTAATGATTACGTTCATGTCACAGCAAAGTTCCTCGGAGTGAAAGTATGTAATTTCTAGTATAGTTACAATATATCTATAGAGAAATTAATGTTCTTGTGGCACGTTGAGGGCGCACTTGTAAGGAGCTGTAATGTATTAAATGGTTAGAGTCTAAGCGCGGTCATCAAGGAATGACCATAGACTTTTCGTTCTCGCAAGTTCTGCGCAATCTGAACGTCTAACTTTAGACCGTCGATACAACTTACGACGATAACAGAGAATAAGGCAACTTTAATCCCGCCGCAGTCCGACATCAATAGTTTTTTGTGAAGATTGGATACAGTTACCCCAAGACGAAACTAGAGGGGGAGCCAAAAATTCCCTTTTTTGGAGTGTTACGATCCAAAATATAGTATTTCGGAATTATGAGAATAAATTCTACATTCGGCATTGTAGGCGATAGGTCAGAAATAGACTGGCGATGACGAAGCTGGGCAAACATGATGTAACCGTGAAATTCACATGATTGGTTAAAGAAAAGTACATAATATTATTTATGATGGCATCTATCTAACTATCTAATAAATTTATATAGCGCCAAATATCCAAAGAAAACAATGTTCAGTGGCGCTTAGAGTTAGAAAGGAGATGAAAAAGCTCTCTAAAATATGTGGGTTTTCAAGCGTCTTTTGAAAATGTTAACATTGGGAGAGGTTTTAATGTCCAGGGGTAGAGAGTTCCAAAGTTCAGGAGCTGCTGAAGATCTTATGGCGCGATTTTCTATTTTAGTTGTTGTGTAAATTCCATTGTATTGGAAGTATACTTAAAGTGAGAATTAAACATCCAGAAGCACTCGGGTAGGTGATTCTGGCAAGCCGAAATCTCTTCTCAGTCGTGACTAATTCCCGACTTGGACCTGAACGATCCCGTACCAGAGTATGAGAGTGTGAGTGCTAGAGTACAACGTTAGAACTATCCATACTTATACCGTTCAACTCTATGACTCGCAACATTAGCATTAAGGCTTGATTTTAAGATAGTGGGCAGAGTACAGATCAGAAAGTTATGTACCTCGATGCAAGGCTATTTCAATATACTATAGCAGTGCCGAGTGACAGCATGTGATGCAGTTAGGGCGGACTCTAGTCGTTGGAAAGCTTTATCCAACCATATAGTAGTCCATTAGTGATGTGTAGCTAGGGAAAAGCACTAGATGTGTTGAGACGATAATAGCGGTCAAACGATCATGTTACAGTTAATGATCACAATTGAATTTGATTTTCTGTCGGATAGTGATTTATCGAGTCGTGATATTTGGATAGAGATAAAGAATGTAACGGCAGTGATCCAGGACATGATACTACTATCGGACACATTACCAGTCATAGCAATGGCTTTTAAAGCAGACTCTACCACCAAAGGATATGAACATGCCTTCCAGAGACGGGCTCAATTTGCCAGTCTTTTCAGCGCAGGTTGCGGAAGCCTCTCTGTACTTCGAATTCGCTAAGCTCATCCATTCAGCAACACATCGACGGAGGGTCATACAAAGCCGTGCGTACAGGTAGCAAACTACGGCTTGAAATGGACTCATAATTATTTGTGTCGACTCCCATCGCCAACAGACAATGTATTTGTTAAGTGTTTATTAGAATCTGTAAAGTTGTCTTTAGGCAAACCAGTGCAGAAAAAAAGAAGGAAAACATCACAAATGATTAAGGACATTGTCTCACATTATAAAGACTTGAACTCTCTGAAAGATGTCAGGGACATCTGTTTAATTTACTAGCCTTTGCAGGCTTCTTCAGGTATAGCGATGTAGTTTTTATTAGGTATAGTGACATCAGTTTTCATAGTTATCATTAGGAAGAGCAAAACAGTATAGGTCAGGGAGCACGGTTCACATTTCCAGATCGAGGGAACACGCTAGTCCAGTAGCGAAACTAAAGCAGTATATTTCTCTCATTGATACTAAGACAATACTGATATATTTATATTTGAACACATGTTCGTTTCAAAAGGTTCGCGTAGTCTCATCCATGCAAGCAAATAGTTAAGTTACACACAGTGTAAAAGAAATCGCACGAGAGAAAAATGGTCCCAAATCCGTCGAAATTCGGTACACATTCCTTCAGAATAGGAGGTACTTCTACAGGAGCGAACGCTGGTATTGGTGATCGTCACCATAGGAAATATGGTAGGTGGAAATCAGACATCTGCCCTTTCTTTTAGCAGGTCTATGTGCGGTATTAAATCCTGGTGGCAGCGTGACCAAGCAATTTAAATAACTTGTTGGTGTAAGTTTGTGTATGAAGCAATGTTTGCAATCAGAACGTTGTCTTTGTTAATGCTTACCAATAGACGTACTGATTACATGTGTGTTTGAAAACTTAGTATAATGTTAATTACATGGAAGAGGTTTCACGATCTCAGGATCGTATCGTTCTGATGGTTGGTGGATTTTCAAACTTATGTTAAAGACACTCTGTCTGTCTGTCTTTCTCCCCCCTCTCTCTGTCTCTGTCTGTCTGTCTGTCTGTCTGTCTGTCTGTCTGTCTGTCTGTCTGTCTCTCTCTCTCTCTCTCTCTCTCTCTCTCTCTCTCTCTCTCTCTCTCTCTCTCTCTCTCTCTCTCTCTCTCTCTCTCTCTCTCTCTCTCTCCCTCCCTCCCAATGTTTCAGCTACGAAAATGTACCAGGCACAAATACAGTTTGCATGTTGGAAACAGCCGTTCCCTTACTCAGCACTCCAAATAATAGACAACGTGGCTTTCTTTCATTATTTTATTTAAAAAACCGAAAAAACTTATAAAAGTGACCAATATATCTGCTATATGCGGTGCCATCTTGTCTGCTATTTGTGCCCAGGATTGACACATACAACATTAATTTCATAGAAGACTTACTTTTACTAAAGAAATACAGAACAAAAACGTCTTTTTGGTGAAAGTTTGGTCCTCGTGTCAGCTAAAGGGCAACATAGTTTAAATTAATCATTGTCTAGTGGTATTACTATGGCGATATAAGTTTTACAATAAAGATTTGCTAGTCGATGTAACAACAATAGTATGTGTATCTCGTTGTGGGCGCCCTTGATATCATGGTTAGTATCATTGAGGGCGCTCACAGTGCAGTGGTGAATATCTGCAAATCGATATTACAATCATGAAGAATCAATAATCAAACATTTTATCAGGATGAAGTTACATTGCAAGTTTGCTGTTAAGACGAACTATTTGGTCCTAAGTTAGGGGGTCTATAGATAACATATTTAGCATATATAGTAATGCATCGTCTTTTAGAAATGTTATTCAGTTTTGTGTTCGTGTATTCCAGAGAATTACAGATAGCAAAGGGAATCTTAAAGTCACCATAAGTTTATCACGAGGGTTACAAAACGCACTGGTTGAAATATTTCGTAGGTGAACGGAAAAAAAACAGTCTTGGGAATTTCGTGTACAAACTAGCATGTGTACTTCATTGGTTGGAATCTTGTTATTACTCAGCCTAGGTCAGTTGATATATGTCGGACTTGGTGATCAATCTCGTCTAACTTAACTATGAAAAAACCTAAGTATCTTGAATTGCAGTATGTTTCCAGACTAGTAGGCAGGTTATGTATAAGTACGTTAAACCAAGTTTATTAGGTTTTTACGAAAATAATGCTAAGGCAACGCTTCCCCAAAACGTATGATGTAAACAAATGTTGTTACAACGCAATCAATAAAACTTTATTTTCGAAATATTCAGATTATAAAGACTCTCAGCACAATTTGGTTACCATGGATACAAAACACTGTCATTTGAAATAAGGAATATCAAAGTGTACACATGTATGTGACATTACGTGGGTTTGAAATTATTATTTCAAATAAAAATACCGCCAATGGCGTTGTAGCACAACTGTAGTTTTTAAAAATGTTTATCCATATGCTAGTCCATGCTAACAATAGGTGTTCATTTGCTGAATGATTATCCAGTTGCCTATCCAACCATGTTGCTATCTTTGCAATATACGCAATCATTTGGCTGTTGCTATGGGTGTGGTCATGTTGCTAGACATATTTGCATACATTTTTTGAATGTTTTTGTTCGTTTGTGTATGATTCCTGATATTATCTTTGTAATACACGCGATTATTGACTGTTGCTATGGCCTTGGTCATAGTTGCTAGGGATATTTGCATACTTTTTTGAATGTTTACTTACTTGCCTACCAGATGTTGTCATTTGAGCAAAATATACTGCCATTCGGTTGTTGCTAAGGGCGTGGTCATGGTTGCTAGGGCCAATTGTGTAATTATATTTTGAAGAAAATCTGCAGAACAACACTTCTCGAAACATCTCACCGAGTTTCAGTCTCACTGACCAAGTACTTTTTGAGAGAAATTTTTGACCAAAATTCGCATTTGTACCTCTAATTTGCACGTTACTGATGAGATCATTATATGCTTAATATTTCTTCATCTATACACCCACAGATACATCCCTATTAAATTTCAGCCCAATCTGCTGAGTAGTTTTGGAATTATATGTTTTTGACCAAAAAGACACATTTGCATATTACCAGGGAAATCATAATGTCATGAACAAATCTTAATTTACCCACATCTAAGAATGTCCCCATCAAATTTCATGCCAATCTGCTCAGCAGTTTTGGATTTTAAGTTTGTTTGTTTTTTACCAAAAATCACATTTTTTGACCCAAAACCCACATCTCTGATGCAATCATTTTCATTTGAACAATTTCCCAACTAGACACCAGAAGTCACATGACCACCAAATATCAAAGCAATCGGTTCAGCAGTTTTCGACTTGAAGTTGTTTACACACACACACAAACACACACACACACACACACATACATACATACATACATACATACATACACACATCCACACAGACAGACAGACAAACACTTTGCCATGCCTATAGCAATACTGAACCTTCAGTTCAGTTGTGCTAAAAAAGTACTAGTACTATATCTGCGTTTCCGTGTGATTGACTTCCTGGATAGAGTAGCTAAGAACTGAAACATGTCAAGTTTAGAAATAATGTATCCACATACGGACTGTGAAACCAAACACGTAATTGACACTTTCACAAAGATGGGCGATCTCAATACATTTGCAGACATTCAAATAGAGAAGCGCCCCCAACGACCGCGACGGTAAAAATAGTACATAATAGCTTCAGGGCTAGACTATGACATTGTATCAAGTCTGTAATATGCCAAAGTAAATGCAATCACAAAATACTAGTCTGGGGTGGTGTCAACACAGATTTTCTGACTAACAATACAGACTTGCTAGAGATACTTCAACGAAAATTGTCGAAGTTCTTTTATGTTACTATTACATGTGGCATATACGTGTCTGTGTTGGACTTACATCCATGTACAATCATTGCGGCTCTTAATTCCATTTGTTTCTACCTGGACAACATGTTACGGTGAGTGGGTTTACGACAGCGCCAGCAAGAGATGACTAATCAGTTTACCATAATAAATACATCACACCAGACGTACTGACAGACACATCACGTGTAATACAATGTATTTACAAATAAAAACCTATATTCTTCTGGACCGATTAATTGTCTCTTATCAGCACCATCAAATAATATTTTTAAAACTCACTACTATTAAAGTGTGGTACAGATACACAGGGAATTAAGAACTGCAATGCTTGTTTTAAACTGTAGTACAGATACACAAGGAACTTAGAACGACAATGCTTGTATAACCCATATCAATTATTCTCAAGCTGGTACAAGTTGATAGTAACTATTAAAAAGGACCTTATATTTATTAGACAAAATACAGTAATTGTAGTATAATCTCCGTTTCCCAAAGTTTGAAATAATAAACAAACAAATAAACAAATCAAACGAAACAAAGTGATAACAATATTTACACTGGTAGAATACTAAGAATAGTTTAAAGGAAGGCACAGTCGGTGTGAGTGCGAAAAAGACTAAATTTAAGTGTCAATTTAATATCTAAACTCAGTCTTCCAGAAACATAGCAGTAAACAATTATTTAACAAAACTACACTTAAACTGTATTAACTCCGTGTATAAATAACACGTTGTCATGGAAACTTAAGAGATAAAAGTTCGTTTAGTCGTGCCCATATCACATGGTTTGACATTGACATCAGAATCATTGGCAGACTATAAAATACGTCGTGTCACTACGCCCTCTTTTCAAGGGTTGGCCGATGCGTGAGGGCGCCCTGACAAGGCCTACCTTATAGACTGTCATGCACAGTAAGCTGAATAGCCCACAATTCTATTTGATTTGTACAATGATATTCACCCTTCGTTTTAGGCAAATCTCACCAGTGTACAGGGTTTTGTGACAATATTTTTAAAACGTCGAATTGTTAATCGTGAGTTTGTGACTACTAATTTTCATTGGTGCAGATGTCAGTGACTTTTTGGTAAAAGGAGAAAACATTTTTTTTCTTCTAAAAGTTACACCTGAAGCGACTCCCACTTAGAATATTGTTTGTTCTTTCTCTGAGTGGTAGAAGTACATGGTAAAACTTTAAAGAGATCAACTAGTCAAGTTGATGATTACATGATATTGAAAAGTATCACGGTTAATTCATAACACGTGTTATATTTAGCTGTTAGGACATTCTATGCAAAATGTACAACTTTCTTTTTAATTTGTAAACACCTTTGCACTATAAAATATCCAATATAATTGGAATGCTTAACATGTTTAAAAATCTGACCGATTTCAGAAAACAGCTTTCTCCTTCTACCAAAACTCCCTGAAATCCAAACCAATGAAATTGAGTATTCAGAAATACATCAGTAATAATTCTACGTTTTGAAAATTTCCAAAATGTTTCAACAGAACCCTGTACACTGGTGAGAATTGCCAGAATTGAAAGAACCCTGTACACTGGTGAGAATTGCCAGAATTGAAAGAACCCTGTACACTGGTGAGAATTGCCAGAATTGAAAGAGCCAATGTCTGGGATACAAATTGGAGAGAATAGTGTGATTGTCAGCATACTGTGCCATTGGTGAGAATCGTGTGATTGTCAGCATACTGTGCCATTGGTTAGCCATCAAAACTAACATTCTTGCTTATCTCCACATCAATCTACATGGTATCTTTAATCAAGTACATTTCAACATTTGTCCATATATTGTTAACTCGTTGCCATGGCAACTCGTTCAGTAAACTAAACGTTTTCATTGTATGTGATAAGAAATGTCACACGTTTTGTCGTTTACAATATTTATATGTCATGTATAATTATGACGTAATTAATTGAGACGTCAGTAAACCAGAAGATCCTCTGCGTCTAACTAGATAAAGAATGTCGCCATTTAAAGAACTTCGTTTACGAAAAAGTGTCACTTTTATGAATAGATTTTCTGAGTTTAAAAAAAAAAAACATGTATAAACCAGAAGATTGTAAAAAAAGAACTGTACTTAGTTTGGAGCATGACGTCACGGGGATGACCTTGCTTGACCCGTGACCTTGCTTGACCCCTAGGATCTTCCGGAGTACTGGTATCACGTATTTACACACAGTCCTGGATCATGTATCAAACTACCACGGATAGCTGCTATGGTTGTAAAAGAGTAACCCATTGATATTGGACGAAGCTACAAAATACAAAAGGAGAGAGAGACTACGTTGTTTAAGGTTTTTGACAATCTCAGATGGATTTACCAAATTGAGGAAAAAAGGTAAATTGTCATTAGCTGCATGTAGGTATAAATACACGTTACTATAATGTGAAATTCCTATAAAAAAATACTAAAGGAGTTGCCCAGATACTCTGCCTTGCACAAGGAAACATCAAACCATGCTTTCAAACATTTAAAGTAAGTGCTATCACGCAGGTATTTAGAAAGAGTGCAATGGAACTTTTATTAATTTCTCTATATTCTTTCCACTTTTTGAAAATAAATTGATGTCTATCGACACAGAAACAGAATGGTCAAGATCCTATTTTTTATCGAAATGTTAGAAAGTTCTCATAATAGCAAAATTTCTAGAAGCTTTATCTCTTGATTTTGAGTATGAAAAATCAATTCATACCCGAAGTACAAATCCTTTATTTTTAAATATTTAGGAGGTTGTTTTGTCAGTGACCGTTTTATCAATCCTCAATGTTTTGTATGCAAAACTGGTCACATGACAAACTAAATTTAGTGGATTGTGGATACCCTGAACTCCTCTAACTTAAATATGTTGACAAAACAAAAGAGAAGATATGACACATCATTGGATTAAGACGTGAAATGAAAAATAACTAAATATATTCCACCTCAAAGAGAGGTAATTAAACGTCCTTGCATAAATTTGCATAATTATTCATCGTATATAGTCGTTATTTTCCGTAAGCACCGATCACATTTATAGTCGCCATTGTTTGATGTTCTAATGCAGCACAATGTTCTTTTGCTCGTAACCTTAACGCGGCTATGCTATTACTACGTCTTTCTGTATCATTGCCCATTTCATTATTCCCTGCCTGCCCATTGGCCAATGAGATCGCAGCTTGAGGAGAAGGTGGTACACCTGCCGGTGAGGGCGCCATTGCACTCAAATGATTGGCTGAGGTAGCGACCCCCATGAAACTGGGTAAGGTGGTATGCGGTGACATACATGAAGTGTGTGGATGACCTGCTGGTACAGCTGTAGCTACGTTCACATTCACATTACTTGGCATGGTTGACATCGGTGAAATAGCTGGCCATGGTGAACTCTGAACCTGCAAGACAAGTGGATGATATCACGTGATTAGTACAATCTTTATTATTGTTCACATATTGCCTGTCAACTTGATTGCAAAAATATATAATATATTAGTTTACAATGGTGGATTTATATACCAGTGAATGTAGCATAAACAAGTCCCCTAGTGTTGAAAATTACGTGTTGTACGAAATCCCTTTTGTCGCTATCCTTCTGCTTATTGACCAATCAGAAAGCTCCGTTATATCAGTATTGATAAGAAGTGTTAGTTTCACAAACGTACAAGTAGACTGTCGATTGTCTAACGTATAAGCATAAAGCTTCGCATAAAATCTAATGATAGACAAAGAGAATGTTTTTTGTGGAAGTCAATGTATCGAATTACTATAAAGCTTTGTTATTGGCCATCAATAAAACTACCCGTCCAACAAACAAGGAACTGTCTGTCTTTAATGGAGCTGAGGAAAATGGAAGAAGTATGGCCTTTATAGATAACTCAAGATTATGTAAGTGCTTGGTATGGTTGGCTACTGCAGGTAGTCGTACATGGTGTTCTGTACACATTCCACAATTTTACCAGCAGAATATAACAGTCTGAGAGTGTACGTGTGTAGCACTGTACCATATACCAACGGTATGGTATGCACACAAGTTGTATAGGTTGGTGTGTGTAGTACCATGTCAGTGGTATTGCGGAGTCACGGTGTGGAGCGCCATCTACGACCGTAGGTTACAGTCTACTGTTTCTACTACTGTTTTAATAACATGAGCTGTACGTACCTGTGCATAGCCTTCTGCTCTAGGTGGGAACGTCATATCATAACCACTGCCATTCATACCAGCTGGTCTTACAGGTATCTGACCAAATCGTTCTCGTTTTCTCCACTTTGCTCTTCTGTTTTGAAACCAAACCTTAAACAAAAACAAGATATACCAATACAATGCAACTACTGTTTTCAAGTCGAATCAAAACACCAAAGTTGCCAGAATTAGGAGCTTTCGCACACAACTCACTCTTTTGACACTACATGCATCGTAGATGTTAAATTTACTGAAATTCTTGTTTTGTTACATTTATCTATTGACTACCCTATACCACCAAAATAGATATAGTTTATGTTGATAGTAACTGGTATCCGATATATATATATATATATATATATATATATATATATATATATATATATATATATATATATATATATATATATATATATATATATATATATATATATATATATATATATATATATATATATATATATATATAACTCGGTGAGTATCAATCTGCTATAAGACAGTGCTCTATACCGCAGTGGCAGAGCGTAATAGTTTTGGTAGTACTGGAACTCTTTCTTGGGTGTAACTCGGAGTTTCACGCATATTGCGATCATCAGACACTCTGATGTATATATATATATATATATATATATATATATATATATATATATATATATATATATTTGGTAGTACTGGAACTCTTTCTTGGGTGTAACTCGGAGTTTCACGCATATATATATATATATATATATATATATATATATATATATATATATATATATATATATAGTATGACTTGAAAAGATATGAAAGAAGAAATGCTACAGACTAACACGTGACAGCTTCTATAAAATAGCACCAATGCCGTTGTAGTGCTCAATTGTATATTTCTATATTTGAACTGAAGTGTTATATTATCACGTGACATTATTTTACGTTTTAACAATGGTCGAATGTTATAGTGAGTCTGGAACATATCTGCAGTTTAGGGTATTGATTAAATTGAAAAGTTGGAATTTGGCCGTGACGGTACATATAGACAGTATGGAAACTGTATATTACAACGGTTGTTGTGAACTCAGTTTTACACACAGCGCCACCAACGGCTGTGTTTGATCGTAGGCTACAGGCTGGGGCTATGCAATTGCTAACATATTATGACTCATTTAATAATGAGAAAAACTACTTATCAATATTAATGTTAACAGCGTTACATTTCGTGCTCGGTGTATTGCACTATGTTTTGTTATTTTGGATTTGAGTAGAAATCTGTAGGTGAGACATGTTTTAAAACTATGTGGCTTGTAAAAATTTACATCAAAGCACAATCGCCGGATTTTAACTTTTGACCCTGAAGAATGACACGATTATTTGTCACCTCGCCGAAATATACGAAAACAATGTAAACAGTCTATTGTCTACATCTATTGTGACATGACAGTAACATAGGAATATACGAAAACAATGTAAACAGTCTATTGTCTACATCTATTGTGACATGACAGTAACATAGGAATATACGAAAACAATGTAAACAGTCTATTGTCTACATCTATTGTGACATGACAGTAACATAGGAATATACGAAAACAATGTAAACAGTCTATTGTTTACATCTATTGTGATATGACAGTAACATAGGAATATACGAAAACAATGTAAACAGTCTATTGTCTACATCTATTGTGGCATGACAGTAACATAGGAATATACGAAAACAACGTAAACAGTCTATTGTCTACATCTATTGTGGCATGACAGTAACATAGGAATATACGAAAACAATGTAAACAGTCTATTGTCTACATCTATTGTGACATGACAGTAACATAGGAATATACGAAAACAATGTAAACAGTCTATTGTCTACATCTATTGTGACATGACAGTAACATAGGAAGAGAGTGAATATACGCAGTTTAAATGCTATGTGAGGTGTGTAAACTCTCCAAGTGGCTACATTTGAAATATTCCTTAATTTGTACTGTCAGTGGGTAAAATGGAACTTGAAGGGAGGGGAGTGGGAGCTAGACCCCTTAACATGGCGAGAGTACGATAAAGTACTCTCACGGTGCGCCATATCTTGATAGATCATCGGAGCTATATACAAAGATAACGCTATGGATATGGGGAGAGGGGCAATTCCAATCGTATAGGGAGTCTCCCCACACACCTCTATACCAAAGTGTTTTTCGAGTTATACCACATTTTATGAAGAGGGTGACCCATTGCTATGCCAAGACCTAACGTCTGGTATATGCTGACAGGATCATTAAAATTAGTTGTTACATTTTCTGCACAATGTCTAATTTGAATGATATACAATGCATTAATTACAATTACGTATAATCGTGAAGGCCAAGTCAGATTTTATCTTGAACAACCTTAAAGCAAATCTTAAAGACCCTCTCAAACCTAACAATTACGCCGTTCATAGGGACCCTTCTCATATTGCTATATCTGACGGTTCCCCTAACGCTAGTCCTGGCGAAATAGCATTACACATTGTAACATACTAACACTCAAAACTGGTCTATCCGAGGAATTTTGAATTTGAATTTAGAAGAACCTTTCACTTCTCGTGTGCTATCTATTTAGATGGGTACGCAATGTCAAAGGTCAACCAATGAATATCTCACAGCATCAAAGATAACCAATATTGACCAAACAGGAAGTGATTTGATGAAAATAAAGTCATCAATTATCTGAAGCCAGTGTGGGTATCTAACTAAGAGAGATGTCGTGATTTATTCAGCCTGACATTAATAGTTTTAGTTAAGCTATCAAAGTGCAATAAAATCCAACAGCCAGCAATTGACATTTAACGTTTGTACACTCATTACTTTTATTGGTATTTTAAGGGTAGCGCCATCATCTAAATGTTTTATCCATAAAGCAGGAGTAAATGGTGTTATTTAACACTCATGGGACTGCTTATACAAAGTCTATACTGGGCACACCATCTGGTTTAGTAGAGATCTCCTACTTTGCATGTGATGAAATCTATGATATTTTAATCCCCTAAACCATGTGAACGTATTGGCGCTCATTTCGTCATTTGTCTTGGCAGTGCTATCACGGAGCGATATATAGTTTGGATCAAGCACACAACTACAATTCCAGCTGGTGGTGGCGTCCCACCAATTTGTCATCGGCAATCGTGGTGACACTTCTGTGCAATATTAGATTTACAATTGACGCCAAGACAAGCTTACAGTCACCAGACCACTTTGCTAATCGTTCGGACAAAGTCACAGTTCATTTGTTAAATATGGTGGCTATCACGTTTGACAGTTAACAGTGAGACTTCATGTAAAGTGTCTGTCCTAGTCAGCATGCAAGACATGGGCTTCAATATCAGATCTACACCGTGACAGAAATGCAGGGTACTAACAATATGCGTCGATACACCTACATAGATTGGAATATTGATAATAAGAATTGTAAACAAAAGCACACAAATGAACACACACGTGTACGTACGTACGTACATACATACACACGTACGTACGTACATACATACATACATACGTACGTACATACGTACATACGTACATACATACGTACGTACATACGTACATACATACGTACGTACATACGTACAAACATACATACATACATACATACATACATACATACATACGTACGTACAAACATACATACATACATACATACATACATACATACATACATACATACATACATACATACATACATACATACATACATACATACAGACAGACAGACAGACAGACAGACATAGGCCAGTCAGTCAGACAGTCAGACAGACAGACAGACAGACAGACAGACAGACAGACAGACAGACAGACAGACAGACAGACAGACAGACAGACAGACAGACAGACAGACAGACATACATACATACATACATACATACATACATACATACATACATACATACATACATACATACATACATACATACATACATAAATACATACATACTTGTACAAAAGTAACATAAAGAACCTTTATTTTGAAGTACAGTCATTGGACATCGGGGAAAAAATATATGGGAACGACATGTCACTTAGACTTTATATTTAGAATGTTCGTTTAGATGACACTGCAGTGACTTGTTGTAATATAAGTAAGTTTAAAGATTTAGCTGTTGATAGATGCTGTACTAAGCCACAGGTCAAAGATCAAATTGTGACTATCATGCGTATTACGTGAAATCGACATAAAATATTGACATTCAGTCATGTTATTCTGAAATAAATAATTAAACATGAAGACTACACAACAATAGCGAAGTCCAAAACTTGTGGAGGGAATGTAGATATAATGATGGTCATTGGTATGAAGTTTGCAGTTCAACACGTTTTTTGATGACAAACTTAGACGGCAAACACCTCCGAGATTATGTCCCCGAAACAAATGGGATGCGCAATCCATGTGTTTGTACACCTCTAAGTTTGTCTATGTGTTTGTTTATCTTGGGTTTTAAAATTTGTTTGCTAGACCACTATACAACGAACATGAATGTGTCTAACCACTCTATCAATTTGAATGTATCAAACACTCTGTCAATTTGAATGTCTAACACTCTATCAATTTGAATGTGTCTAACACTTTATCAATTTGAATGTGTCTAACACTCTATCAATTTGAATGTCTAACACTTTCAATTTGAATGTGTCTAACACTCCATCAGTTTGAATGTTTCGACACTCAAACTCAAAACCAAATTTGGTACCAGAGTGAAAAACCTAAAGAAAATATGTGGTTTTGCTTTTACTCACATGTGGAAAATTGATACTTGTGTGAATTAAGAACTGTCCTTGCCTAGACGAGGACACAGCTTATACATCGAAAACGTCTATTTCCTATTTACAGGAACAAAGTTGACTATGTATTTTTTCGCGCCCAATTTACACAGACATCTGATATATAGCAGTAGCAAATGCGCTAACATATACTATTAAATAGAAAATTTTTGAATGATTTTTTTTTTCAACCACAATTCAAATATTTGGTAACCTTTCTTAAACGTACTTGTATGGAATTTTGATCTTAGAGTTAACACAAGCCACCATGACAGTTTGACGAGAAAATAATTACATGATGTAGCTAGATCACACAATTTCTGCAAAACAGATATTTAACAAGTATTTATTCACCATTCTGAGTGTACATCTAGATATGTCCTACACAAACTTCTACCTCCCTCGTCCTGTCCTTCACAGACGAAAGATAAAATGTTGGTGCGTATTTACAATGTATTTACTCATTTAAAAATGATATTTGTGTTAAAAAATACATGACATGAATCAATAAGACTTAGTTTTGAGATTCTGATAAAAATAAGATCGAATTCAAAAAAAATATAAATTCATTACGACTTATATCATATTGAAGTTGATGGATAAGTACAATAACTGCTGAGAGTAGTTACCCACTGAATTAGTATATGTTGCGATTTACTCGGGAGGGGGGGGGGGGTTCCGAGGTCTCAAAATTAAGATTCAGACAATTTCCATTATTTATTTATCCCATGATTGCAAAATTAGAATTGTTGACACGGTAATTGGTTTCTTTACTGTGAAGGTTATTTGCCAAAATCTAATTCAATCTTCAAATTTTTTCTTTCTGAAATTATTCGTGCACAATTTTAGTGTTTCTGTAAGTTTATAGCAACACAGACAATCATTGTGTACCAGGATCAGAGGAACGTGTTCTTCTTTTTATGTAAATGTATATTATTAAATTGAAGAAAAAAAATCATATTGACAGATAAAGAATACAGTCATGTGACTAGCTGTCTGGTAGTGAATGAGATGAAATAGAGTTGTACATGTATCTGGAAATCTACTTGTGGGTGATTTAGAGATATGTATGACATCATTACTCATTTGGCCGATGACAACTTACCATAACAGATGGCTCACTATCCGTCTACAGTTACACCTAGCACAGTAAATACTTTTACACGGTTCAAATCAAATACTTTGGGATCTATGCAACAAATGTTGTTGACATGTGACAGAAATATGCATATCCGTTTGTTGCGACCATGTGTAAACCAAAATATTTTGACATTTATTTACGTGGACACATTTTTTTGTGATCAGTTGTTACAGAAGTTTTAATAGACATATATTCTTAAATATTGACTAATCTATAGTTTAGCTCTAACACTAAAACTATAACTACGGCGTACTTTGTCCAAACTAAGGTGAACAGAATCATTGCAGTAAGCCTTATTTATGTGGCAATGATCGTACAGGCTCCTGGTCGTCCAATAATGATATGCTAATGCTATGCCTCGTCAGATTACAAGGCAACTGATTTCTGCTGAAGTGGTTAAGTTTTTTTTTTCATTTGTTTGTTTGTTTGTTTGTTTGTTTGTTTGTTTATTTATAGTTTGTTGGTTTTTTTGTGTGTTTTCATTTCATTGTTTAAAGTTGTATTCTCATGGGGGGGGATTGTATGATAATGTCGGCTGATGTTCTGGCAGAGTTGTGTTATGTTTAGTGCATGGCTAGGTATCACTTTCGGCTATTTAATATCTGATATACTAGCTGTCTACAATAATAATATTCTATATAAATCAGTAAAAATATACCCAATCGTATCATATATTACAAAAATATAGTTTCAGGCTCGTGCGTTCACCTCTTAAAACAACAAATAAATCATAAAAAATGACTTTGTTTATCAAAGGAGACGGTAAATTTGCTTATCGTCGTGCGGGTAAAGTTTCCATGTCATCAGCCGGTTAGGAGTGCTTCGATAGCGATGAAAATTATCTTCAACATTTATCATTCACGACATTTCGCTCATTCTTTCGTTTGATATTGGAACATGTCACAAAAATCACTGCTTTGCTTAGTGTTGGGGGTTACACAGAGAAGTATTTTGTTTGGTTTCCAAAAACGTTCAATAAGTATCTTTTCCGTTTCAGTTTAGATGTTACCCTGGCCCTTTAGTTTTGCTTGGAAAAGATTACAAAATGGCCCTTTAGTTTTGCTTGGAAAACATTACAAAATGGCCCTTTAGTTTTGCTTGGAAAACATTACAAAATGGCCTCTTTGTTTTGCTTGGAAAACATTACAAAATGGCCTCTTTGTTTTGCTGTGAAAAACATTAAAGAATCCCTCTTTTCGCTTGTTTCGGAAAACATTACACAGACTAATTCGTTCACTTGACTACAGAAAATGTATCAATTCTTACATCTCTCTGAAGTAGTTAACAAACACAGTAGTAGTAGTAGTAGTAGTAATGAGGGCTGTGTCCTTTACTTTATATACTACAGCTGTTACATAAAGTAACACTTCATTCATTCGTTGTGCACACAAAATAAGATATCCTGGGTAGCCAAGAAATAGGATCATCAGTTTATAAATATTCTATAACATTCATCTATACATGTTCCAGTAACTTATTTTGGTGCACAAAACGGTCACCACGTTTAGAATATAAAATGTTGATGAACATGTATTATATTCAGCCATTGAAGCACACTAAATTCATCATAAGTCAGCGGTGAATGTAATTCACGAAACGACCTACAATTACATAAGACAGACGTAAGATTGTGTACATTGGTCTGCTAATCCACATATGTCGCTTGTTTTGAATGGATAAGCTGCCATTCTGGATCCTACATATCATTGTCGATAACTTGTGGCATTTCAATTGCTAAGTTGTCATCATTTGAGTGGAAAACATGAAAGTGTTTAAATCATTCATGACATCAGAACTTTGACAATAAATACAACATGTATAAATGGCAGTAACAGAGTACAAGTCAAAAGTCTAAAACACATATTGTCGCTCAGTAAACTCATGTATGATGTCAAGACCGTTATTTGAATATAATACATGTACTTAGTGTTATCAAAACAAACTGTAATAGTGGAGATGATCCTCATGACTGTAATTATTGACAGGCTTAGTTAAAATTGTAGCATTGCCTATGTTACAGCGGCATAATAAACTCTTTCAAAGAAATTATTATCCCACCAACACTGTATGAAAATTATTATCCTACCAACACTGTATGAAAATTATTATCCCACCAACACTGTATGAAAATTATTATCCCACCAACACTGTATGAAAATTATTATCCCACCAACACTGTATGAAAATTATTATCCCACCAACACTGTATGAAAATTAACAGACATATGCTTATAAAATAAAATTGTCTGACCATTAAAATTTAATGTCAATCGTACTTTATATGAATACATTAGGGTGACGATTATTATTCTACGCCGTCTGTGTTAATGTTTTTTTTTTCAGTGACAACACTGTTGTCGCAAAGTAGCCATGTTGTACCGATAACTTGTATCGATATTACCAACGTTTCAATTTGAATAATATTGTTTTGAAATATTTGATGAAAGAAAAGACATACTGCGGGTAAAATTTAAAAAGAAAAACACACTTTCTTTAAAGGATAAAAAGGGGGAAACGAGGAAACAGTAAACCACTTCTGAATTAGTAGAACTATATGATGAGGAAACATTACAACTTCGTCGATAAAAACACATTTATACCAAAAGTCAATTCCAAGCTGCCAGTCAGTCAGAATTCAGATTACAATATGGAAAAAGAGGTCAAAAAACTAATTTTTTTTGTTCAAATAGAAATAGCGGATTTGTGAATTTTATCTTTGTTTTTATATTTGTATTGTAAATATTGTACGTGTTTTAGTCTTCCAATCTCTGAGTGTCTGTAAAAGGGGTAATCCTGTAGACATCTCAAAGAAATAAATAAATACATACTTTTGACGACAGTGACTGGCGGTACGTCAAATCAACCAATCAAATGTAAGTCTTGCTTTGCTTGACTAGAATTGATCAAATTGAAAGAATTTTTCTGTCTTTGTGTATTTTCATCTTGTGTTTGTAATATCGATTTAGTCTTGTTGTATATTTATATTTATTTCTTATCTTTTATTGCTACATCTGTAGTTTTCGCAAGTGTGCTCG
The DNA here is from genome assembly GCF_964340395.1 of Glandiceps talaboti. Taxonomy (NCBI): domain Eukaryota; kingdom Metazoa; phylum Hemichordata; class Enteropneusta; family Spengelidae; genus Glandiceps; species Glandiceps talaboti. The sequence goes on along the minus strand of NC_135565.1, from coordinate 3,173,976 downwards.
AAATTTATTTGAATCCAGTGAATATAAAAGTTGTAAAAATTGATTTCTAAACCCATATCGTATAAAATCAATCCGATTATACTCAATAGTCACCTGCCAAATTTGAAGGAAGAACGTCTGTACCGATATAAAATCTGATACAGATGTGTTTTCATATACATGGTGAAGCAAAGATGAACAATACCATAAAAATCCAGTTGACGAATTTCATATGAATTCATGAAAGTTCTAAATGCAATTTTAAAGTAGACTGTATCTAACAAACACTTACACTTACACTTCACAAACAAACAAACAAACAAACACACACACACACACACACACACACACACACATACATACATACATACATACATACATACATACATACATACATACATAAATAAATAAATACAACTGAAGGAAGAACGCTTTTATTCGATGCATGACCCAAACCGTAGCAACGTTATACGCACTAATGGTGATCTTACTCCTTCTTACCTTCTAGCACCAAACCTAAGTCCAAATAAAACAATTAAAAACTTTCAATAGTGCCGCAAGGAAAAGTTACAATCACTCAGAAATTATTGAAGTGTGTGTCCAATTACACTAAATTAGCAGTATTCAACTGATTCACATTTCATACATTAAGTGTTCTAGATGTCAACACACTATAACGTTACCACAGAATGTCAATTTATGCAACTCAAACTTGTCTCTCTCCAAGTACAATATAGTAGTAGTCAATTTATGCAACTCAAACTTGTCTCTCTCCAAGTACAATATAGTGGGAGTCAATTTATGCAACTCAAACTTGTCTCTTTCCAAGTACAATATAGTAGTAGTCAATTTATGCAACTCAAACTTGTCTCTCTCCAAGTACAATATAGTGGGAGTCAATTTATGCAACTCAGACTTTCTCTCTCCAAGTACAATATAGTAGTAGTCAATTTATGCAACTCAAACTTGTCTCTCTACAAGTACAATATAGTAGTAGTCAATTTATGCAACTCAAACTTGTCTCTCTCCAAGTACAATATAGTGGTAGTCAATTTATGCAACTCAAACTTGTCTCTTTCCAAGTACAATATAGTAGTAGTCAATTTATGCAACTCAAACTTGTCTCTCTCCAAGTACAATATAGTAGTAGTCAATTTATGCAACTCAAACTTGTCTCTCTCCAAGTACAATATAGTAGTAGTCAATTTATGCAACTCAAACTTGTCTCTTTCCAAGTACAATATAGTGGTAGTCAATTTATGCAACTCAAACTTGTCTCTCTCCAAGTACAATATAGTGGTAGTCAATTTATGCAACTCAAACTTGTCTCTCTCCAAGTACAATATAGTAGTAGTCAATTTATGCAACTCAAACTTGTCTCTCTCCAAGTACAATATAGTAGTAGTCAATTTATGCGACTCAAACTTGTCTCTCTCCAAGTACAATATAGTGGTAGTCAATTTATGCAACTCAAACTTGTCTCTCTCCAAGTACAATATAGTAGTAGTCAATTTATGCAACTCAAACTTGTCTCTCTCCAAGTACAATATAGTGGTAGTCAATTTATGCAACTCAAACTTGTCTCTCTCCAAGTACAATATAGTGGTAGTCAATTTATGCAACTCAAACTTGTCTCTCTCCAAGTACAATATAGTAGTAGTCAATTTATGCAACTCAAACTTGTCTCTCTCCAAGTACAATATAGTAGTAGTCAATTTATGCAACTCAAACTTGTCTCTCTCCAAGTACAATATAGTAGTAGTCAATTTATGCAACTCAAACTTGTCTCTCTCCAAGTACAATATAGTAGTAGTCAATTTATGCAACTCAAACTTGTCTCTCTCCAAGTACAATATAGTGGTAGTCAATTTATGCAACTCAAACTTGTCTCTCTCCAAGTACAATATAGTGGTAGTCAATTTATGCAACTCAAACTTGTCTCTCTCCAAGTACAATATAGTAGTAGTCAATTTATGCAACTCAAACTTGTCTCTCTCCAAGTACAATATAGTAGTAGTCAATTTATGCAACTCAAACTTGTCTCTCTCCAAGTACAATATAGTAGTAGTCAATTTATGCAACTCAGACTTGTCTCTCTCCAAGTACAATATAGTGGTAGTCAATTTATACAACTCAAACTTGTCTCTCTTCAAGTACAATATAGTGGTAGTCAATTTATGCAACTCAAACTTGGCTCTCTCCAAGTACAATATAGTAGTAGTCAATTTATGCGACTCAAACTTGTCTCTCTCCAAGTACAATATAGTGGTAGTCAATTTATGCAACTCAAACTTGTCTCTCTTCAAGTACAATATAGTAGTAGTCAATTTATGCAACTCAAACTTGTCTCTCTCCAAGTACAATATAGTGGTAGTCAATTTATGCAACTCAGACTTGTCTCTCTCCAAGTACAATATAGTAGTAGTCAATTTATGCAACTCAAACTTGTCTCTCTCCAAGTACAATATAGTGGTAGTCAATTTATGCAACTCAAACTTGTCTCTCTCAATATAGTAGTAGTCAATTTATGCAACTCAAACTTGTCTCTCTCCAAGTACAATATAGTAGTAGTCAATTTATGCAACTCAAACTTGTCTCTCTCCAAGTACAATATAGTAGTAGTCAATTTATGCAACTCAAACTTGTCTCTCTCCAAGTACAATATAGTGGTAGTCAATTTATGCAACTCAAACTTGTCTGTCTCCAAGTACAATATAGTGGTAGTCAATTTATGCAACTCAAACTTGTCTCTGTCCAAGTACAATATAGTAGTAGTCAATTTATGCAACTCAAACTTGTCTCTCTCCAAGTACAATATAGTGGTAGTCAATTTATGCAACTCAAACTTGTCTCTCTCCAAGTACAATATAGTGGTAGTCAATTTATGCAACTCAAACTTGTCTCTTTCCAAGTACAATATAGTGGTAGTCAATTTATGCAACTCAAACTTGTCTCTCTCCAAGTACAATATAGTAGTAGTCAATTTATGCAACTCAAACTTGTCTCTCTCCAAGTACAATATAGTAGTAGTCAATTTATGCAACTCAAACTTGTCTCTCTCCAAGTACAATATAGTAGTAGTCAATTTATGCAACTCAAACTTGTCTCTCTCCAAGTACAATATAGTGGTAGTCAATTTATGCAACTCAAACTTGTCTCTTTCCAAGTACAATATAGTGGTAGTCAATTTATGCAACTCAAACTTGTCTCTCTCCAAGTACAATATAGTGGTAGTCAATTTTAAAGACGTGTCTTACACTATATGGCCAGGGACGTACAATAATTATATGATAATTTTCCTGAACAAAGTTCGTTTTACCGTATTGTTGCACATTGCGAATGTAAAGAATATGATAAACACGGCGGTTGAAATGTCACCAAAAAACGCATTCAAATTGCTGTTTATTGTGTTTTACCGCTAAAATCTTTCAACACAATTATTATAAACTGTGTAGTGAGTCGATGTTTTCGCTACGGTTAGCAGATGCAAATAAATCCGATAAAAGTGGTAAAATAATTAAATTGACATTGTATCAGAATTTTCTGTTGGAAACCTTGTGAAATAATTGAGTATTTTACGTAATTAAAAAGACTGTCATTTGGGAGCGAGTTTAAAAGTAACCGATCAGTTCGAGTAGGACTTGGATAATAATCATCCTTTCTCAGCGAGTTTAAAAGTAACCGATCAGTTCGAGTAGGACTCGGATAATAATCATCCTTTCTCAGCTAGCTCTCGCACTTTTTCGGACTTGCTAAATGATATTTTGTGCTATAACATGAACCCTTCCAGCACTGATGCGTCTTGTTGTATTCGTAAATCACCAAAGCTCTGGTTTTATTGGTGTCACAAATAAACTTAAACCTTGTTTAATTAATGATGTTTGCCACCATGTGGTATCACTGTTTTTATCGAGCTCTTTGAACAAGTGCCGTGGTTAAGACATACTTACATGATTCTCTCAAACCAGACCATTGTTTATGTTATGGGATATATTGTAAGAGGCTGTCATCGTTTGCCTAAGAAAATGAGTGAAACGTATTGACAAGGTTGACTATCGTGTTGGATATTTTAGAATAGATAAGTAACTACATCAACTCTAATGGTTGGGTCTTGCACTATGATAAACCTATGAAGCTCTCCAGTGGTTTGTCTACACGTATACATGTACATGAAAATATGACAAATCGTCGGAATAAAGGCATAAGTTGACATACAACACGTAGATTTATCACATCATCGTTTAGAACACTTCGGGTTAGTTTAAAAGTAGGTGTGAAAAAAAAACAGTTATCTGGCAGAACTAAAGAAAATGTTGATCAATGATTCACTTTGGGTCCACTAATAAGAAAATACTAATGTGATGGCCAGCGCGATGGCCAGGGATTGAAACATAGCCCCTTGGGGTGACCACTCACTCTAAATACCTCACACAAAAGCAAATGTGTATGCTAACAATGAAGACTTAACATTGAATGACCCAAAACATTTACTATTTCTACTTTCCAGTGTCTCAGTATGAAAAATAGATGTAATTAGATGTTAATATGCAAAATATAGTGCACTTTCAAAATGTGGACACGCTAAATGCACCATACAAGACTTGAGTATTGTCTTTAAAATATCTAGGGAGATTATGTATATATATGTATGTAATATTGACTTCGAATACTCATTTCATTTGTAGCAACATTGCAATTCAACTGACAACAAGAACAAAAACGGTTTTGATATAAATGTTATTCGTTGACACCAGAATAGAATTAGCAAATATGATAACTCGTATAATACAATGGGAGACGTCTGGTTAATCCTAAACAAACTATATGGTTTACCAAATCAAAATATCAAAACACAATTACAGCAACATAGCCCAATAGTCACGCACAGAAGTGATATGATACCCAAATTGTTTACAATATAGCAGAATGTAGGGAAACTTGTACAAGTGGATAATACTTACATGTAACATTGGTTGGAAACAAAATAAATCATAAACAATAGTTTAAAACTACTTGTCAGTGTGCGCCATGGATATATATACATACACATATATATATATATGCGGTTTCAGGCAAAGTTTGCAATGCCGATTGCATGTCAAATGATGTACTGTGTCCATATATACATGTATGATTACTGGAATGATTACTGGAATCTTTGGGGAAATGAATGAGCCCAATACGGCTTGTTTGTCCTCACCAATACAAACATTATAATATAATACAATATTAAATAATGTCCAGCATTGCAAAGTATCCACAAAATACACAATCAGTGTTCAGTTAATAAATGGTAGACGTGTCAAATCGATAGTATGACCACAGTTTATTCAGACTTGACTTGAGTGAATTTACACTATCACTGTCTATGATGTACTAAGGGAGTGAATTCCAGTCGTTTACAACACGAACAGAGAATGACGGTTGGCGCATTGATCTGTGGCATCGGGGTTTCGATAACTTCCACTTATGTCCTCTGGTTCTAGATGTTGAAATCTCGAAGAATATTGAGTGATCAATGTTACATAAATTGTGCATTATTTTATAAATTTGTATCATATCTCCCCCTTCCGTCTTCTATACTCGAGAGTTGGCAAATTAAGCAGCGATAACCTCTCCTCATACGATAAATGGCGTAGATCGTTGATACAGCGAGTACTTCTGTGTACATTTTCTATTGCTCTGTTTCCCTTTTTTGTTGTCGGATACCATACACTGTCTCCATAATCAAGTTGAGGTCTTACCAATGCTTTATGGAGTTAAATAAATGTTTCTTGATCTAGATGACTGAAGCAGCGCCTGATTAGTCCACACATCCTGTTTGCTTGGTTTACAAGTTGACTATTATACACTCTAAATTTAAGATTGTCCTGGAACAAAACACCAAAATCTCTTTCTTCTGTTGCCATTTCAAGAGTAACCGCTCTACCATCTAGATTATACATACTGTATACACTATCACATTGCTCCTTCTTGGCATACTGTACTGAATTACACTTATTTGTCTGAAATTTCAATAACCAGTTCTGCGACCACTTACATAAACTAAAAATGTCATTCTGAAGCTCCATATGATTGGCTTCATTAAAATAAAAACTTGTACAATTTCGTATTGGCTGCGAAGAGTTTGTATACAGACTTTACTACACCAGGTACATGTAAATAAAGATAACGAATAATACTGGCCCGAGTACACTGCCTTGGGGTATACCACTTACCACTGGGAACCAGCTCGAATACTAAATATTGTTCTCGACAACACGCTGATGTATGTTGGATAAAAAGTCATCGATCCATTTTAACAGAGACCCTCCAAATCCATATGTGTATAGTTTAAGCATCAGCCTTTTATATATATATATATATATATATATATATATATATATATATATATATATATATATATATATATACAAAATACACAAGTTATGGTACGGCTCCGTACCATAACTTGTGTATTTTGTGTGATACAGCTCTACTTCTCAGTATTGAGCGCTTTTCCTTCAGTTTATGATTTACCTCTTACACTGAATTAGAGTGTATATACATGTATATATATATATATATATATATATATATATATATATATATATATATATATATATATATATATATATATATATATATATATATACTAGTATATATATACGTACGGTTGCAGACAAAGTTTGCAGTGCTGAAAACACGTCAAGTGTTATTTGTGGACCCCGTATAATAATGTCTAAAGTCATAAAAGTGTTACAAGCACATCATCATTGTGTAAAATATTCACGACACGGGATTAAAATTCATTAAACCACATGGGATCTCGGAATAATTCTGAATTAAAATCACTTAAACGCCAGGCACCTTGTTTGTTTCTACTTATGACCCTTACATCAACAATCTATAATTTGCATATCGTCGAGAAATTCTGAACACCGCGATTTCGTTTCTCTCCTTTTCGCCGACCATTCTCTACGTGACAGAGAACATGAGAGAGGTTTATTTTTTCAAGTTGCGATCGTCTACTTGTTCTTCATCGTATCTCAGATATCCTTATTTATTGGTCTGAGCTTACAGTTTGATTATACAGACGATCTCCGGAGAAACCCACTCGAGTAAACCGTAGTTGAATAGAACGTCTTGTCCGGTGGTGTAACATCCTCGACCTCTATCGATATCGTCACCGTTGGTAAAACGGACTACAATAAGCTAGTCTGTTGTACACATGCTGGAATAACACTTTACTATGACAAGATGTGAAAAATAGACTTAGAAATGTTTCGTTATAACAATATTAACCTGTCAGTTTGATTTGATTTGATTTGATTTGATTTGTTGTTGACGCAATGGCCAAACATTTTAATAAAATAATAAAATAATAAAATTAAACAATAAATGAGGAATGAATAAAATAAAAATGAACAAAAATGAAAATGAAATAGATTATATAATTTGATATAAATAGTTAGGCAGAACTTATTGCCATTTGGGTCTGGAATAAATAAATTCAAACAAACAAACAAACAAACAAACAAACAAACAAACAAAACACTCACACGTGTACATGTACACACACACACATACATACATACATACATACACACATACATACATACATACATACATACATACATACATATAAATAATACGAAATGTATTTCAAAATCCCAGTTTGGTAAATATTTTTTTAAGTTATTTTTTTTCAAATCGTGAATAGATTCACTGACATAATGACATTAAGAATATGCCAGGGATTACAACCGTGCCACTTTGAAATCGACGATCATTCTATCTTTGGCGGTTTCAATCAACAATCGTTGGGATCTACAGGGTCAGATTTGACCGATCGAATGGGTCACCCTTCCCGATCTCACCTCTGAAGCTAGAGTGTAAACCTCGGTACTCGAGGGATTGGGTTCATTAAATTTTCCCTAGCTGTTGCTGGTCAGATGGGACTCGTTCAGTCTGACCCTATCAACCAATCCATGTTTTCTTCACTTTTGAAGAATTACAATTTGTTACGGGTCACTGATCGGTGCAGAAGGCGGTCCGCTGCCGACTTTCCCGCCAAAACATGGAGGGTTGACATTGTATTTTTGTGCATTTTTTTCTGTTATCTTAATTAATTTTAGTCAATAATTGTGTTAATGGATTATTCAAATATGAAAAAAGACATGCATTGAAATGGAAGAGCGATCGATTTGTTTGGTAGCGAGGGCCTAATGGTTGATTTTCGTTTTTACCGTATGAATAAAGATAATAGTTTGATTATTGTGTCCAATATTTACTGGACTTCGTGATGAGAGATATTACACGAACTTTAACATGTTTTAATTAATTCGACAACTCATATCATACAGTACAGTAAGTTGTGTTTCATTCCATACTTCCTGTGACGTGTATGTGACAAAAGGTACATGCTCCCCAACAACTAACATAATTACCTGCAACGTACGTCGTACTGTTGGCCCAATCTATCGCTGTATGCATGTCATGTTAGACTTCGTTACAAAGTGGTTTGTAATGGCAACGTTTCACAAAAGCACAGACAATAGAAATGTGACACAGTACCTCCAACTCTAAGGTTTTCGTACACAAAGATCATTGGACACTTGAATATAGCGAAATAGTGTTGAGATCTCCCAAACTATTTAACAGTCAAAACCAATACCAAAAACGTTTTCTCTCGCGAACAGCATAGATAAAACAGACAGCTTTTCATATGTATAAAGTTGATTATATATTGTATTCACACAATAGGCACACAGTCCGGTAGAATTCGTTGTTGTGGTCCAATATGTTGTGGTCCAACTTTATGGGGTTTTGTGTTAAGTTTTTTTTTTAAATTTTTTTTTTGCTCACTCTATGCGGACATAACATGTTGAAATATGTCAAACAAATGGTACAACTATGTGTCATCTACAGTGACATAGCCTTTGGAGAACAAACTTATAATAAAAACACCATATCAACATGCAAATACACAGGCAGTCCTTTACCACGCTGTTCTGATGAGATGACTGGCTTTAGAATATTTTAGTTCGTCTGATGTATCCATATTTTGAAGAAAGGTTTTAACCAAAATAAGGCCTCAGTTACAAATTTCAGTCTGACTTCATTTCGTCAAAATGCACTTCTTTGTAAAACTCTAAAACGCTAAAGTACCCAACAATAACTCTAAAACTCTATATTATATTCTAACTAACAGTAACTCTAAAACTTTATACTATATTCTAACTAACAGTAACTCTAAAACTCTATACTAAAATTCTAACTAACAGTAACTCTAAAACTCTATACTATAGTGTAACTCACAGTAACTCAACTCTATACTATATTGTAACAAACAGCAACGATATAACTCCATGGTCAAACTATATTCCATTCAACAGTTTCGTGGCTTTCTAACAAAAAGTCGGGATTTTTAATACGGACACAAATGAGGTATTACAAATGCGATAAAATAACAGTAATTTACAGAACAAAATAGAAAAGTCATCTTAGCTCCAGTACATTAATTAATTGACTAATGTGGTTTCTCCGTAAAGGCTACTGTTCCTAATGATGACAATTCGAACCCAATTAAGACAGGTTTGTACAAACATGACACGGACCAACTTCTCAACGTGAAATAACAATTTACATTACAGCAATGTCAAAAGCTGCTTGGTGCCAAAGCACGCCAAAATAAACTACTGTTTATCTGCTTGATCTATGTGAAGTAATATCTCCTTACTATGTACACTGATTATACTCTTTTAATGGTAGAATTTGAGAAGACATTTTGCAATACTCGTTTAGTTGACGTTGTGAAAATAATAGTTGTGACGTTAGAATATGATGTATCATGTAGGTGTTGAGAATATGGAAAATGTAAATTTGATGTGATATGATGTGATGTGATGTGATGTGAAATGATGTGATATGATGTGATGTGATGTGATGTGATGTGATGTGATGTGATGTGATGTGCCGTGATGCGATGCGATGTGATGTGATGTGATGTGATGTGATGTACAAACTATTTATGACAAACTATTTATGACAATAAAAATGTTAAATTTCGTAATAGAATGCAACAACACAGGACTCCAACCAAATACATGTACACAGTAAATACTCGACACTGCAACACAAACAATATCACTTGGTCAATGTAATTTATACTCGGCATGACAGAATACAATTAATATAATGTAATTATTAGCATTAAAGGGTGACAAATCTGCTTTACTTGGATTTTATTGTGTTCCACGATTCCTGTTTGGTAGACAAGAAATATTATTAAGACGATTTACCGGTCGGGATCAAACTATTCAAATGTGGCTTTCACAACTACACATCAAATTTGTCGACCTCGAGATTTTGAGTTTCATTCAAACGAGAGAGAGAGAGAGAGAGAGAGAGAGAGAGAGAGAGAGAGAGAGAGAGAGAGAGAGAGAGAGAGAGAGAGAGAGAGAGACAGACAGACAGACAGACAGACAGACAGTCAGACAGACAGACAGACAGACAGACAGACAGACAGACAGAGACAGACAGAAAGCCAGACAGACAGACAGACAGACAGACAGACAGACAGACAGACAGACAGACAGACAGAATCAAAGAGCGAATAGAGCTTCGATCTCTAGAACAAGTGACATAGCAAAATAGTGAGAGAAAGATAGATGTTTTGACCCAATAGGTCAACATACTCCTTTCTAATTTAAGTGGATAGCTTCATTGCCGGCACCTGTGACGTGCATGTCAATTGAACGTGTCTAGTATTACAAGCTATTACCTACAGATAGCGATTTCCACGTGTACTCCTGCTGACATACACGTTAAACGAAATGTGAAGCATAGCCTTCGTCACTGTGATCAAAATTGGAACATTCTGGTGCATATCCCTTTGAGCTTTCCGTCAATTTATGTCTTCACAAAACACAAACAACATTATTTTATGTTGGTGTGCGCATATCGATGTATTGGATGTGGGTACATAGTGTGACTACAGCTGGAGATAAACAATTACTCGTTATCTGCATTGTATTCAAATTTAAGTTAATAGTCGAATAAAACAATATTGTGTAGCCTACGGATAAACACATATGGCGATGTATGTATCATGTATGTATGTATGTATGTATGTATGTATGTATGTATGTATGTATGTATGTATGTATGTATGTGTGTGTGTGTGTGTGTGTGTATGTATGTATGTATGTATGCATGCATGCATGCATGCATGCATGCATGTATGCATGTATGTATGTATGTATGTATGTATGTATGTATGTATGTACCTATGTACCTATGTATGTATGTATGTATGTATGTATGCATGCATGCACGTGTGTGTGGGGGGGGGGACTTGTCAGGTCAAATGAAATCTTGAGAATATAGTAAGCCTGGGTGAAGAGACATAGTAAACTACCCTACTCGTGATAAACTACCCTACTCATAGGCAATTGACGCTTTCCTTTCCAGAATGTTGGCACTTTGGAGCGATACATGGTATCGAAGCAACGATAGGCAATTTAAATAGTTTCAGTTTGTTTAACTAGCTTGTATCACGAGTTGTTACTCGGCTGTGCACTGACCAGCCCGCATGTTGACTCCAGAATCCATCCATGCCAAAACAGCTGTAGATAGCTGCCCTCTTGTTAATTAAGCTTAATTAGTTATGTTAGTAATTACTTATCTTAAACCAAATTATGCTTAATGGATTGTTTATTTGGATTAAGTTGGTGTGTTTACTTTAAGATAAGAAGTTGTATGTTTCAACTTGTGACCGGACAATGTCGGTAGATTTTGACAGCCTACACTTTTTCAGATTGATCGAATACTGTTGCTCTGCTGGTTGATCTCATTTTCTCCTCATCTATATATACTCGCTAACTTCATCACACCATTAATATATGACATTTTTAAGATATTTGTAAATGTGTTCGAGTTTAATTTTTGTTATTTGAGGCACTTGTCTCTCCGTTGGATGCCATAAAAGCCTCTGTTCCCGTCTAATTACACGGGTCATTTCTCGCATTACTGAACGTCAGTTATTTAATTCCCTTTCACATAATAAATATCGCAGCAGTACTCGTCACTAATCAAATACTTCAAGTGGTTTTTGAAATTAACTGTCTGTTTCACAAAGTTCAACTATGTGTTGATCTGCTGCGATTACCTGCCCTCTCCATTCCACGCCTAATCGCATCAATTGTGCTTAAATCCCTGAAGTTTGTCACAAATTAGTCAATTTTGTAAGGCTGGCGTGTTTAAGGTCGTGGTCTCACTACCGACAAGGAACCTTTCTGTTGTTTGTGATAATGTCCGTGGAATGAGAGATAAAAAAGATACTATATCTGTCTATTAACTGCTACAAATATACTTATTACATTGGTACAATTATATACGCGATCTAATCACAGACGTAATATTTGTCACGTGACCATTACAAATTGATGAATAATCCCACCATAAAATATCTTTATTAAAATTAAAAAGTTCACTTTTTCACCATGCATTACAGTTTTTTGTCGCATAACAATATAATGTAATGTAACATTACTAGTCAAAATGTATATACTAAATATTTTTACTCTTTTGTGCAATATTTCGTTATTTTACTTACAATCTATAAAATGTGTAGTAGGCTGGGTAGTCTGAAAGCTATCCATGGCTTCCATCTCTTTATCATGACATCATGGTAAATGTAACGTTTTAATTAAATTGAAAATATCACATTTTAAAATATCCGATTATTTTGACTACGATTTGTAGGATCAAATAATCAATATGGTACTACAGGCCATTAGAAACTATATTGTTGTACATATACACCTTAACATAACACTAATGTTACAGACTGGCATGATTGTAGATGTAAAAGAGAGACGACCAAGCCAGCTAAGTTTAATGACAGAAGATGACCGTGAATACTTTTATCTCGAGCATTAACGTTAGGTTCATCAAATCCTCGAAAATATCAACTGCATGTCAAATGAATTAATATTAACAGATTTACTAGTTATTATCTCTATAATTGAGAGGAATGTTTTAATGAAGTTGTAAGTTTTTCCTGACAAAGTATTCTCAATGTTATAGAATTGGACAAGTGCAATGAGAAGGATTGCATAACAATGAGAAGATGGCTAAACTCTGAAGTAGACAAAGATTAACAACTTAAATCTTTTGCAGTATATGATTAATTTAGGGCCATTTCACTCACTAAATGTAGTGGTTTTATACCAAATTTTCAGATTTATTGTAATGTCATAAAGGAATCTTGGCTCCACTGTTTTATTTTGTTTACAAAAACATGTAAGTGGACAAGAGATAAACATAAATACGAATCACAACCATCATTCAATGCTATACATGAGTCAACACAGCAGAATATTTCACATCAAATATCATGACTACCATTTTTATATTGCAGTGATGCAATATTCAAATAGATTCATCAAATGTAGTCATGACGTAACATCCTTTCCTAATCATTATGTACACTTGACTACCAGCATTTGTAAGTGGTGTACGTGGGGTCGGGTAGGATGGGTAGGGTAACAAAATGATCATGTATACTACGATGTACATCATAGGACAAATTTCTTACCAAACTGCATAGAAACGTAGACTTTGATATTGAATATAGCGAACTGGTTCGTTGTGTTGCATTGGTCATATGTATGTGTTACGATACAAGAAATGTAATTTTAGTAATGTTTGCTTATTTCTCTAAAAAGTAGCTAAACTGAGTACAATTCAACTAATTTATACATATATTAGTGCGGCTTGATATAACAATTCTTTATTGTCTTTTTGCCAGAATAAACAAAACAAGTCTAACTTGATGGTGATTTCATCACATAGGAAAGCTCATTGTCTATTTACCCGTAAACACCATTCGTCAAAAGTTGTAACAGTATTCATTTTAGTATTGTAAAGTGTTTCGGGCACAAATCTCGACCAATAGAATAAGTGGATTGACAATCGGTACACATCTTGACCAATAGAATCAATGAAATTCAAATAGCTCTACATTTCTACCAATCGAATTAGTGAAATTTAAAATACCTACATATTTCAACCAACTGAATCAATGATATTGAAAATAAGTACAGCTTATGACCAATCGAAAGAGCAAACAAATGGCACTATGTACATTCCAGTTAATCGAAACGGTAACACTGACAATTGGCATACACTTCAGACAATCGCTACCGCATGAGCAGGTATAATGAGAAATTAAGTTAGCAATTAAGTAAGACATGTACAATCAAATCACTTTCATTGAACACAGTGAAGCCTGAAAGAGAATGCCAATGGAACTACCACGTTAACTAAAATGCCACTCGACACAATTAATTGCGATGAACACTATCGAGTCAATTGAGATCATTCAAATTCAATCAAGAACTGATGATATAATGGTCGATCGAATAAGTGATGATGATGATGATGATGATGATGATGATGATGATGATGATGATGATGATGATGATGGTGGTGGTGATGGTGATGGTGGTGGTGTTGTTGGTGGTGGTGGTAACGTACATACTGAATTGCACGTATCCACCATACTTTCTCCACACACAATGCCAACCCCTCCCCAACCAACATATCGACTCCACCAGTCACATCTTCATTGTCTGTACAAGCGTATATATAATTATATATAATCTAGTTAATCCGATCAATGAAGATGATGCCTTAGCCAATCGATCTTTTCCTTCTTCGTTTCAAGAAAGATACATCTTACTGTTAGCTTGCTTGCTTGGTATTAGCGACACAAGTTTTGCAGCTGGTATACAGCTGACAACACACAAGATGTCCAAAGACATTCCGAAAGAGTAATACATATCGCTTTAGTTTTTACGGAGTTAGGTGTTAGGTGTTAGTTCAATACGTTGTATCCATGTGAAAAACTTGTCATTTGACGTAATGCTGTACCATGCACCGTATGAAACGAAGTCTTTGCGTGATGAAAGAGTATTTGGCAGTTAGTGTGAGTGGCTTGTCCATGCGCTATAAACTGATAGAGTGGGTGGGTGGGTGAGTGAGTGAGAGAGCGAGCGAGTGAAGAATGGATGAATGAATGAATGAATGAATGAATGAATGAATGCCAAATGACTGTATAATATCATACGACATTTGTTGACAGTTGTACACTGACATGGTTGGCATGCCAACATGGTCCTGTTAATTTACTTTCCAACTGTGTAAGAGATCTCCATTTTACGAGCGACGCTGTATTTTGTGCTATTTTCTCATGACCAGACAGACCCTGATGCTTAGCTCTGACGTCACAAAGATTAAAGTTACAATGATCGACGGTCGGTGCAAAACGCCGTTGCAGGCCAGGTGCAGTCAGGCCAGGTGCAGTCAGGCCAGGTGCACTCAGGCCAAGTATCGACTGAATTGTATTGTTATGTTCTTATTTAGATTCAAAGATTATGTTTTGTTGTAGATTCTCGAGTAGCTGTCATCAGGTAATGTTTTTTCTCAGCAATGTGCCATCAGTTATCTTTTTTATTCAAAATCTCCACGCCTGCAATTATTATCTCCTGTTCTAGGAATCACATTGTTCACATCAATCTCGTATTTGTTCTTGTATGTACTCAGTGCCTTCAACAGCAAAGTAAGATTTGCCAAAGCTAGGCAAGTGTGCACGGGACAACTACTGGCAGGTACTTTTAAAATATTACACGTGAAAAACAAAAAAAGATGGCAGACACTCAAATGAGAAAATAGTCACATTTTTTGTGTATTGGGGGATAGGGTCCCGCTAACGTTGTTTGCTTATTTGATAACCACACGTAGGTTGTAGACCGATGTGTCTGATAAAGAGTGCATAATATACTTGGATAGTGTTTTTAAATTATCATGGTGAAAGATACAGACCTTGATTTAATAATTCCTGTTGTCGGATTCGTTCATCACATACAGTGATAAGAAGTGATTAGAATTCGAAACTACCACTTTAGTGTTTCTCATCAGCTGCAATGGCTATCTCGAGTTTTCGTAAATTAATACATCAACAGTTTAATTAATATGCTGATCTTTTAATTATTGACATTAAATTGTATTAATCAACAACTCCTGGCAACCTTACATCGGTAGCGTTCCCACCTCATCCCCAGCATTAGTAACTACGACAACGTGTATTTTACATGTTTTCATATCCCTGATATTAAGTTTGAAATTGTGATGACAACATTGTTTATGTTCACTAATAACAATCTATCAGGATGTTCTTAATAATGTAAACTGTCATGACAACACATTATTTGAAATCGACTTCAATATATTTTCCGACGCCACTTTTCATCCCGTCAAAAACAAGTCTTATAAAACATATATTTTTTTACATTAAATTAGCATTTTGTAATTTGGAGAGTTTGATTACTGCACATATGAACAAATTAAAAAAGTTATTGAAAGAAAAAAAACAAGTGATAAACAAATAGTCATTAACGAATAGATACGCACAATAGAAAATGTAACTTGGTCAACTGCAGTTCACATTAACCTATGAAATCGTTATTAAAGTTGGGTGGTATTGGTCAGGTACAAAAATATTTTATTTCATTGAATAGTTGTATTTTATGGAGTATTATGATAAGATTACACCGGCTTTAATATTCCGCTTTCCTTGCTATGTATTTTTATATCCTTTAAAATATTCGTATTAGATATTTATGACGTTTTTATTCCCTGCTAAACTGGTATCATTTTACAAACTCTTTAATATCAAGCGCCTTTCTCATCAAAAAATAATTGAGCAAAAATTCTAGTACCTATTCAACTTTTTGTCAAGTTCAAAAATACTTATTTTCGATAGAACCACTTGTTATGGGTGAAGGTTTGCAATTATACTTAAACTAAAGATGATAGAATTCTTTAATATCAAGCTCTTTCTCGTCAAATATATTTTGAACACATTTTCTCGCCTTTCTTGAACTTTGGTGTAATACAAAAGACTTTAGACAGGAAACACGTTATCAATCGCCACTTATGACTTAATCTCAAAATTATACTTTAAAATTATCATTTTCAAATGAAAGAAAACAGAAATGGGAATTTCGATATTAGATGACGTGAAGGGATACATATTACCACGATAGTGTCGTAAAACAAGGAGAACCAAGTCTCCAATTTTACGTTTCATTTTGTGTACGTGTACAACGTCAACTGTAATACATGAATTGTCGTAAATGAGCACACCCCTTGACGACAATGGTATTAGAAAAGTGTCTAATTGCTTATTTGCCAGGTGTTAGTAGTAAAACCTACCTGAACCCTTGCTTCCGTTAGATCACAACGTAACGCCAGTTGTTCCCTGCAGTATACATCTGGATAGTGAGTTCTCTGGAATACCTTTTCCATCTCATCAAGTTGGAAACTAGTAAAAGTTGTACGGTTCCGTCTTTTCTTTCTTTTATTAGTGTCTGTATTTTCTGTGTTCTCCATACCGCCATCTTTGCTGTCTTCTTGATCAGTACTAACACTGTCTTTATCATTATCCTCTACCTCCTCAGCTGCTTCCCCACTGTTATTATTTTTATCCTCCATTATAAGTTTCTCTTTCTCCTTATGTTCCGTCATCTTTGTATCCGTTTCTGTATCTGGAAAGTGAAGACAAAAATACCATGTTACCATGGTAATATTTGATTGAATATCTCTTCATTGGAGGAGTAGCGGCCAAGACTAACTTGTGTGAAGCTAACGCAATCTTCATCCCGTTTTATCTTGTATAGTGAATGAAAATGAGCAAGATATCAGAATCCTTAGCACATTTCACGGTTCAAAGGTCAAGTTCCTTAACAGTCTTAATCCCGAATTCAAGAGAAAAACAATCCAAACTTCAACATTGTTAAAAGTGAGAATGACAGCCAAAAGTCTTGGTGTCATTTTATTCATTTACATAACGACTTTTATTCGACTCTAACATTATTGAAAAGCTACAAAATGTGAAATACACAACAACAAGTGTAATGACGAGAAATAATGTTAATATATCAAACATTTCAACGACAAATTTTATCTCGATTTATTGACATTAAATTTAAATAAATGAACACTTTTCTTTGTCAACAGGTTACGGGAAAGGATTAAGAGTTCAACTATTTAGCGAGAGACGTCTTTATTTCTAAAGATCTTTTTGTTGTTAATCCTCAAAGAATTAATTTATTAGTGTACAGAAAATAAAATTTACAGAATAAAGTGTTTGTGATCTGGTGATGACATTGAAATCAACACGATAGATTTAACCAAACGTTCTCGCTATATCTTGTGTTTGCATTGTTTACTTTGTAATACATTATTTTACAACATTAATAAATAATATCTACTCTTGGACTTGACGGCTACAAGTTCTCAGAAGTGCCTACATCTGATTGCCTTCTTTGTATTTCTGTTGGTATTACAAAATGTTTCTACTTCGGTATGAGGCATATATGCATGTGGTTCACTATTCCATCGTGTTGAATGTAACCAGACTAATTATAGACACTGAATCGCTAAATACTAATTACGTAGAACAGTGTTGGCACTGATTCTAAACCATTCCGAGTCTCAATACTTTCCCAGGTTAAATTCAAGTGCAATGCACGTGATTAACAACTTTTACGAAATCGATTCGTCATGTCGGTATGAGATCGGCACATTTGTGAGGTTAAATAGTTGACAACGAATCGATATATACTCTCAATGGACATTACAATTATGATCGACTGATTCAATCCCTGTTAAATCGTCTAGTAACTTGTATTGCTACAGGGAAGCTGTAACACGAAATCTGTCGCCACGGTAGTGCATTGGTTTATTACAACGATTGAACCTTCCGATTGCCTGCGGTCGGATAGATTTGATCTTTAGATTAGATTACATTGGATTGGATAGGATTAGTGTAGACCGTTCAGACGTTTCATGGTGAGAATTATCCCCATTTTGGTCATTTTCACAGCGGTTCCTGCAGTTTTCATATTTTTACCAGACTGTAGCGGAATGACAGCTCTAATCAAAATGCACGACAGCACATTGTTTGTTTTCAATTACTCGCTAGGATGGTTGAAGCTAATGTAAATGTGTCATTATATGCAGTTATACAGTATTTGCCTAGATCTAATTTCTCCATGGTGATTCCCTAATTTCCCGAGGGTAATTCCTGCACGATGTTGAATCACAGCGAGAAACGGATGACTAGGAACATGTGGGAAACACTGTGCGGACGTTTTGATGATAAGAATGCGAGTTAACGCAACGTGCTAGGAAGAAAAACACAATTGTTAAGTAGATGAAGTATAAAGAAGGTTTGTTTTGCTATGAACAGTGCGTACACTTACCGGGGTCTGCTAACAGTGTAACATGTGTCTATATTCCCACATCTGGTAGGATCATACTAATGTCTGTACTTGGTGTAATTTTAGAGTATTTCACTGAAAAGTGAGTTATGCAGAGAATGTTTCCTGTTAACATCATTTCCGTAGTCAGCATATTTATGTTGTCCCTAAGGAATTGCAGTTTGGTTTAGTGATCAAAACTTGATACATCCCCTCGCACTCTGTCCCTTAGCCGACATATCAAACTTAATGGTCCGTTAACAACTTGAGGAGGGGGACTGTACTTGTTATTTCATTTCTTTACCATAGAGACGATTTTATAAGTTGATGAGTTGATTGTCTTTTAATTAGTCACACTAGATTAACTGGAATTCGACAATTCTTTGTTTATTGTCATTTGTGTGTTTAATACGGAGAGTTGAACCGGGCGACACTTTCTCGTTTCGATGTCACCGTCTCAGATTAACCAGTGATGTAAACTTTTTAAGAAGATAAACAAAGTGATATCTAAATTGATTATGTTGTTTCATTTAACAACTACAAACATTTGTGCAGATAATTCGTGTTTACTATGTGCCAATTTGTTGGACTGGGTGCCGTAGTGTCATGGTTTATAAGTTGTGGCCTTCTATGTATCGATGTCAAAGAGCTGACAGTTCGCCACAAAAATGGTCATTAAACGTCAACCCGGTAAAACATAATTCCTATATTGTGGAGGCTTTTAGCAGATGTTCATCGCTAAAATTGCCCCAATGGATCATATTACAACAAGCCTTTCCTTCCTTGCATTGACTTCACTCATTGTGTTGATCAAAATAAATGTACTCACTTAAATCACGAATTTACAAACATTCACCGTTGGAGTCGATACACACGTGATGAATTCGAATTCTTGCTCAATTTGACAACAAACACTTGTCAACGTGATTGCAATACGGTGGATTTCCCAATTAGATAATTGCTTAGATGTTAAGACAGAATGGCGGGAAAATGCAGAAGTTGGATGTCTTTTAGACTGTCAATTAATCAACATAAGTGTAGACTGTATCAGGTATCGTGGGAGAGAGAGACTAATATGTATGTGTCATAGAGATCTTAACTACATCGTATTTAACCATCTGGCCAATGTGTACAACTCACAAGTCTGGTTTCTCAATTGCTATGAATATTTTTTCAATTCAATGTTTAACCAATTCTTGTCACCAATGGTGATACCAGTCTAATAATTAGTACATACTGCAATGTGTTTGGTCAATACGAATGTCTCATCAATTGTTCTTTGTGAGGCAATTGTCCAAATCTGTCAAGATGTGACACAATAAACGATTGATAAAGTACGATTCCCATAACGTGTAATTCATCAACAATCTAACTAATATATTATAATCTAATCTAATCTAATCTAATCTAATAGAATCTAATAGAATCTAATCTAATTCAATCTAATCTAGTTCGGTATAATCTAATCTAATCAAATTAATCCAATCCAATCAAATTCAATCGACCTAAGCCAACCTAAAACCAATTTAATCGCATCTAATCTATCCTGTTCTAAAATAATATATGATATACTCTAATCTAATATAATCGAATAAATTAAAATTGAATATAATATAATTTACTCTAACATACTGTCCATTATTCTCTAATTTCATATAATCTAATATAACATAATATGATCGAAGCTAATCTAACGTTTTCTAATCTTGTATAATCGGTATATAATCTACTACACTATCAAATCAAACATGCCTTAATCAAACCAAATCCAATCTAATCTAAAGAAAGAAAATGTCATATTATGTAATATGAAACACAATATTACCTCAAAACATGGAAGTAACAGTAAAAATATGGAGAGAGTAAAAATTGACGAAACAGGCATTTTTATTAACCAATTCCCTACATGTTTGCTTGTACACGATGTAGGCTTATAGTGGGATGTTGTGATAAACTAAACTACCCAGTGGTAAGTATGTTATACACCTAGTACAGAACTAGTATTGACACATCACATCACATCACATCACATCACACAGATATTCTATACAACATCCTTACCTTGTGTATGGTTTACCGAATGCGATGTTTTGATTTTAGTATTGCCCAAAATATCATCAATAGTATGGGTTGCTGGAACACTTAAACAATTATTAACGATCCTCTGCATTGCTGTACTTGGTATATTGTACTGGACGCCACCGACTAATTAGCACACTTGGAATAAAACCATGAATAGGCCAAGCTGTAACCGAAGTGTTATTCACAACGTGTTTGTCATAAAAGTGGTCCTCGGTCCCACTTCAGTCGGTAAATCATCCTAAGTATCTCATCAACTGCTACAGTGTCTTAACGTGGGTTAATCTACATATATGCTAATTTTATCCAATCACTGAATCTGGTTCAAATCAAGTAAAGGCTAATAAAATTACTTTACTTTGATGTTCACCGCTTTGCTTGTCTTTGGCATGACCAGGGAGAGATACGCCGCTGTGAGTTGTATGAACTTTAAATTGGATAGGGTATATTTTTAGTCGCATTGGTTCATGCGATACAGTCTACATTCACTGCAAGTGTTTCTGTAATTTCACCAATCTCATACCATATGTATAGCGGTGTGATTCCATAGAACTTCGTGCAGCCAGGCAGCTGTAGTCTGACGTTTCTTAGATGTTCAATTTACCGGGTGTTGTTGTCAGGTTTACCGCCACAACATCGAGATATCCCGTTCGGTATCGATCCTATCCCACGCCAACTTGTGAACAGCTGGCAACACTTCGTTAACACATACTGTGAACGAAGTCCATCATCACAACGCTCTCCCCTCTTAGCTTTTGTGCCGCCTCAGTTGATATTAGTTGTTTAGATAGCGTGGTTTATCTCGTTCTGGTGTGATTCTTTAATTAAACAGTCTAAATTGACAGGGAAATCTTCAATGTAAATTGTAAATTGTGTTGGCAACTTTCACTAACTATGTCTTGGTTCGGAATTTTAATCGAATCTGAAGTTACTGTAATGAACGTTAGTCTCCCCGATGTTTGTATTCCTTGTAATTGAATTTATTAAGTAGTTAAGAAGTCAGCTTCCATCCCGCTAGTTGTTAATATATTCTGTGTCATGACAGTGTTGCCTGCTGTGACTATATTCTACCCCATACAAACAAAATCCAATCATCACACGCCATGGGACGCCAGGCAAGACTTGACAGCATATGTGCACGCATTCCCCAACAACAAAAATCAAAGGTATCGATATCAATGATGAAAAACAAGTCGCGGAAAATTCCTCAGAGGTCTATAAGGATGGGTTGTTGCGTTGAGTGCACTGCTGAAATATTTAATGGTTGCAATTTATTAAGAAATAGAGTCAACATTCCCAAAATAACACTTATAAATTGGATTATGGGTGGATATGTGATACTTAGCAGCAACAATAGCATACTTGTCAATCTTGAACTTTGACAAACTAATATTTATTTTGATCAAAATAGAATGTGAAGCATTATGAAAATAATTTACCAAGCTGAAAGTGTCAGTTATATATATACATAGGAACGTTAATGAGATAGATAAAGATATATAGGAAGACTGTCTTATAATGACATGGCTAGATTTATTGTCCGCAAACTAGAAACATCTTTACTGTTCACCACATGATTACATTTGATCAGTCAACAATATGTTATATCCCAATTGACTAGTAACAAATAAAATACTGCCTTTAAGAGCTTACAAAGCTATAGAACAGTTAATAAGGCGTACTACTAAACTGTGACTGTTTTGAGCGAATGGTAAATGTATTTTGACGTTTATGCTCTCATCTAGTTTGGGACAATCGAATTTTCCTTAAATTAGGCATGTCAACCGTTTTGGGATATAAAGGTCCACTTGAAGGATTAAGATTACGTTGATTTAAGATTATGTGGATTGCAGGGATCAACCATTTTAGTTCTCGTCCAACAAAAACGATTTTACTTTTAACTGAATCTGTTGTATTCCTAAACACAAATATTTCTATTTAACATGTCAAGTTGAGAAATTGAAGAATTCTGTATTCATAGTACTATATACTAATTTGAAATGTCAAGTTGAGAAATGGAAGAATTCTGTATTCATATTACTATATACTGATTTGAAATTAACTTTGCTTTCTGAAACACACATGTTGGCCAATTAAAGTTAACTAACAGTTTTGAACAAAAATGTCCACTATTTTAACGACAGGGCCTCAACGTACAAGTTGATAGAATATAACCAAATAAAAAACTCTTTAAAATATCATAAAAAACGAGGTTGCAAATGATGCTGAGTTGGCTTACTAAAACTAGACTTACTTTTAATGACCACAAAGATCTCATTTTTGGAAAGAAATTGAAGGATACTAGATCATATTGTTTAGGTTTTACGCAATCGACTGTTATGAATACAACATTTTGTGTTATCTGAATTAGGCAGAACGTCTCCATGCCATTTTGCTAGAGAACATAAATGTATACTTATATATGAATCAAACGTTGGATATATACAAGCATATACAAATCACTATTCTGATATACATATATACATATACAAATCACTATTCATATATGCGATTCGCCATTTTTATTCGAAATAAAGGCAACGTAGCTGTCATTAATTTTAGAATTTGTCTTTTGTCGGATTTTTTTTTATATTTTACGTGAGGGAGGTCTCGTGTAAAGGGAGGCTGCATTTGTTATGATCCGGAAATGCAGATAATTCATTTCAGTAGAGACCTGCTATAAAATGAAAATCCAGGCCAACATTGCCCAGGTAGTGATATTTTGACAATCCCCATTCAATATCCAAATCTGAAAATGTAATATACGTACGAATGACGAACCTGAAAGAAGGAGTTTGATTGGAATATGTTAGTAGATTGTCCTGTTCGGATAATGACCGTGGTTTTCAACAACACCCATCGTGATCTGAGGTTTCGTCTTTACTAAAGTTGAAATAACGTTTCCATGGTTACATGATGTAAATAATACGTTGACATGTTTCAACGTATTTTCTTCTCTCGAACGACATAACACACATACATAACTAAACCCATGTTGATCGTGCACAATCCAAAAGAGTGCCGGGAGAAGGCTAGGCTGTGTGCATCTTGGATTCAGCAAGGGATACTATTTAATAATATATATCGGCTACATATACTCACAATTTATTATAAGAATAAAACAGTTTCCAGACATTTACTGTTCAGCAAAAACCCCAGACGCGTGTGAAAAATGCAGAAAGTGAATTTCACAATAACTGTGTACAAAAACTATTGGAATGTCAGACTAGTTTCGTATCTCACAGGAACTCAAATCTATCATGATAAAATGTTATGAAATATTTGCTGGCGATTGCTTGAATATTTGACATCAATTCATATATTTAGGATTGTTCTCAATTTAACAATACGGTCCAATTGCTTTATTTACACCCATTTCCTTCGAACATTGTCGTTTGTTTTCAATTTATTTTGTTCTAGGAGTGATAACTGACTCTTGCACTCTTTGATTTAGTTTTATTTCTGTCTGTCTGTCTATCTGTCTGTCTGTCTGTCTGTCTGTCTATCTGTCTGTCTGTCTGTCTGTCTGTCTGTCTGTCTGTCTGTCTGTATGTCTGTCTGTCTGGCTGTCTATCTGTCTGTCTGTCTGTCTGTGTCTATCTATCTATCTATCTATCTATCTATCTATCTATCTATCTATCTATCTATCTATCTATCTATCTATCTATCTATCTATCTATCTATCTATCTATCTATCTATCTATCTATCTATCTATCTATCTGGCTGGCTGTCCGTGTGTCTTTCTGTCTTCATTCTATTTTGGTATCCGTTTTTGTCCGTAAATTATATATATTGTATGAAACTTCAAGCTGACATTCTCTGTTGCGGTCTGCCAAAAGAAAGGACCGTCCTAGACACCTTTATAGTTCGATTGATTAAAGTATTACATAAATGGACAGATTGCTTTCACCCTAATCTAAAAAGTCCGATCATCAACATCTGAAATCTTAGCCTTTTCACATCACTGAATGGTATGACAACTAACGGAGTAACACAACAGTCAGTGTCGTTACTGTACCTAGTTATAAACATTGCACCATTTTTTCTCAATCTACCAAACATTGCACTATTTTTTGTCAATCTACCAAACATTGCATAAAACATGCTTGTCAATCATTCTGATCAGTTGCATTACCTTTCTACTAGTCGTTGATACCGGTACTATGTACACTGTCCTGATGTCCGTGTGTAAACATTTTTCAAATGACGTATGTAGTTTATCAAGAAATTGTAAATGTGTGATGATATTTATAGAGTTTGATCCATATTATAAGGCACAACTAAATGAATGATTAAGTTACAGACATTGGGACTTTAAACAAAAATACGAGAAGAAATGTAAGATAACGTCTCTGCTTTGACCTATTACAAGTAACAACATGATTTGCAGAGGAGACTGGGAGTACGTTTGACAGTTATAATAGTAGAGGTTTACTTGAAAACAACAGAATTTTCGTCCTGAACTCTAGGAGGTAACTTAGCAAGAGAAATAAATGATGCCAACCAAATCAGTCATTTGATATGTTTGGTTCCCTTTATTCATATGATTTTAGTATTTTAATCAATACACAGAGTTACAATATAGTGAGTGGGATTTACATAGGTTGATTCTTACTACGGTGGAAACCTAGCTATCGGCTTATTAAGATAGTAACAAACTAAAACTGTTGTTGTTCGATGTGGTAGATGACACAAGTGGGTGATAGCAATGACTCACCCTGTAATCAAAATAATAGAAATATGGGAAGTCCCCAGAAAGGTACTTTGCAAGATCATGTGAGAACAACCTGCCTTATGTGACCACTGTTCATTCTGTTACTACAATTAAACAACTGTCCATTCAATAGCTATATTATCGCAGTCATTGTTTTACTTCGTGTCTATTCTAGTTACTTCAAAGCTTGCTTTCCAGCGTCGTAATCTGATCATTATCTATATGACAAAAAACAACACCATGTGATCAAAATAACCCGCTGGTCATATTAAAACCCTCGCCACAATAAATAACCACCTTACAAGCATTGCCAAGAATAGAACACAAATGAAAGAAACAAAATAATTACAAAGGAAAACATGATACAATAAAATTATCCACATCCATAACTGTATTTCAATTCCGTGATTATCATAATTCATTTTCGGGTAAAAATAAACTAGAACACTTCAACTTACTGGGCATGCCCAGTTAGTTATCACTATTTTCAACACTGAGTCTCTAGAAAGCATGTGCAACTATGACGTAATAATATTCTAGAGTGAAGACATTACGTCATTTTTAATTTTATCCAATGGTGATTGTCAGTTTTTCATTAAGTAAAATAATGTGTCACTGTAAAACAACGCCATATGAAAGTGAAACACCTAATAGTACACATAGTAGAATATATAGTATAACAGTAGTGGTTATTATGTTGGTAAAGTACAGGTGAGGACTTAGATAATATTAATGTGGTTATTCGAGATGAGAGAGAACAATAACATAAATATGTATTGTCTGCAGGATTATTGGTATTTATCAGGAATTTCTTTCTCTGACATCAAGCGAATTTCTTGTTGTCCAATAATCAATACTTGACGGTCAAGGTCCACAATCGCCTTAAAGAAAAAACAAATATTTTAAAAAAATAAATACACATTTAACTAATCACATGTACCAACTACAAGGCCTGCATGGCAATGACGTCATTGATATTTTAATGACAAGGGTGACCTTATTTCTAAATGTTTCTCATTATTTTTTTTGAGCAACTATGGGTTTTATTGGCGATTTCTTTTCCCAAAAAATAAAAAATTCCTCTTCATGTTTCTCTGCCTCCTCTCTATCTCCTTATTATTGGTTTCCTGGTAACAAGCTCTTTCTCAGCTACTCTACACAATTGTCACACGTTCTCACGCCTCCTACTTGAATGCTCTGTTCATGAATAATTGTCGTCGCTGCTGCCATGACTGTAGATGACGTCGACAGTCCAGACACCAGAAAATACTAAAGGGCAGGCGAAACTAAATATACATTGTTTTTACGTCGGAGCTGAAAATGTGGGTCCGTCGGGTAATGAGAAGAGAAATTAATAGCGTCACCCTTACAAACAATAGGATTGTATAAAAGTGGTGAAAATATCCAACTGATACTAAGTAATATCAAAGTATAATCCCTAATAAATTTAATAAAGGGTGATCAAAAAATGTATGAGGTAGGTTTTGTTTACAAAACTCAGAAATTATTTTAGCCAACTCTACATACACGACATTTATACAACATAGCCTGAGATGTTAGATTCTACATTCTGACATTGTTTACAAATACCCGTTAGACTACTCATTCTAACACAACATTTAAACAACTCTTCTCAGCAAGATTTGTCAAAATATTCATAGTTCTGTTTCAGTTAGGTTGCACCTATGATTGTCAGTGTAAAAAAAAATCATGTTTTTTTAAGACGAATTCAGCAATGTTTGCGATCAGTATGTAGTGCAGATTACAGCTTGGAGAGCGCCACCAATGGCGGTATTTTACTGTTAGTTATTGACATGCGCAAAGTAGTTCAGCGGTTAAAATAAGTTATATATTCTTACCTTACTAATACGTAAAGTGTCTAAGCCAATCAACAACTCCATATTGTCATCATCTGTAATGAAAGATTCGATACTTTTATGTACAATTAAAATGATAGAATATCACAATTCGTCTCAATATCACTTTGGGACTTGTATATTTTTAATGAACTGAATCCTTACAAAGTGTACATTAAACGCATATGGTAGTCATGGCGACAGTTTCTATGAAGGGAGTATAGAATCTCCAGATAATGTTGACAGTTGTATATAATTCTGTATATGCAGCTTTTCTACGATCCTGATGTAAGTAACAATGTTGGAAGTAATCTAAATGTTATCCATGGCTTTGAGTCTTAAGATCTCTCTTCACCCCGTCTAGCTCAATCAGAAATCATCAAACAAAGGTTCTCCATAATAATAATAATACACAAACATACTCATTTAGAAAATTAACAAATAAATTATTAATTAATAGACAAAGTTGAGGCTGTAAGATGCCACTATTATCAATCTAAAGAAAGTGAGAGTGATTTGTCATCTGATGACAGTGACAGTGAGAATGATGATACATCTAGTTCCAACTCTGATGAAGTTGAAGGAGAAATTGGGTCTGATGATGATGATGATGACAATGCCATGTTTATATACACAAGATCTGGAAGGAGAGCTACCACTTGGAAATCAAAAATTTAAATAAACACATTCTGAGACTTTGTTTAAAATCCTGCATTTACCTTTGTAATCTAACGTCAAAACCAGTCCAATAATCAGGCTCTTACAAGGTAAATGTTACCAGGTTCATTAAGATATACAATTACTATGATAATAGAGCCATCTTAATTATCATTACCACTAATATATATCACTTGATTCCTATTCTGTTAAATGAAATGTGGCTGGCATTTTTGAGTCATACATTTATTTTCTTTTGACATTATATTGAACTAATTTACATCAAACAAGAACGGGATACATGACAATGCAGTTTTTTCAGTGTTATTTAGACCAATTTGATTTCTTCTAGCACACATTTAGGAAACTGAACTGGAACAATACAGTATAAAACTCTCTTTAGATAACATGTGCATCACAATATTTGCAAATACAACTAAAATGACATTCAACTGTAACACTACTAGTATAATGTACTAATACAATATTGAACAGAAAACAAAGACTCGGTTGGTCTGCTGATCATTTTACAAGAGTTATTCAAAGTGTAATTCATTTACAAGTATATGTTGTTTTTTGGAAAGGCAATGCACTGGTTAACATAACATTTTGTTTTAACTGGTGTTTGTGTATATATATACACACAATATACAAATTGATTATATATATAATGGACAAAGTTGGTATTAAGTGTATTATGTACAGTTTTGTACTTGGTATGGAATGTTAACGCACAGGAAGAGTATTACAAAAAATTTTTATTCGGGTGGGGGGGTACTTGAAATATTTGGGGCTTTGGCGGGGGGGGGGGGGTACTTGAAAAAAAAATGGAATATGGCAGGGGGGGTACTTGAAAAAATTAGAGTTTTACAAAAAATCCCCCCCCAACAAGTTTTTGTGAAAGCAGCCTTACTGGGGTCCAGTGAACACTAAATGTACACATTTCACTGTGATTACTGGGGTCCAGTGAACACTGTATTGTGTACATTTCACTATGATTACTGGGGTCTAGTGAACACTACATTGTGTACATTTCACTGTGATTACTGGGGTCCAGTGAACACTAAATGTACACATTTCACTATGATTACTGGGGGCGATTGAACACTGTATTGTGTACATTTCACTGTAATTACTGGGGTCCAGTGAACACTAAATGTACACATTTCACTATGATTACTGGGGTCCAGTGAACACTAAATGTACACATTTCACTATGATTACTGGGGTGCAATGAACTCTGTATTGTGTACATTTCACTGTGATTACTGGGGTCCAGTGAACACTGTATTGTGTACATTTCACTGTGATTACTGGGGTCCAGTGAACACTAAATGTACACATTTCACTATGATTACTGGGGTCCAATGAACTCTGTATTGTGTACATTTCACTGTGATTACTGGGGTCCAGTGAACATTAAATCATAGTAAATGTACACATTTAACTATGATTTCTGGGGTCCATTGAACATTGTATTGTGTACATTTCACTGTGATTACTGGGGTCCAGTGAACACTACATTGTGTACATTTCACTGTGATTACTGGGGTCCAGTGAACACTGCATTGTGTACATTTCACTGTGACTAGTGAACACTGCGTTCTGTACATTTCACTGTGATTACTGGGGTCCAGTGGATACTACATTGTGTACATTTCACTGTGATTACTGGGGTTCAGTGGACACTACATTGTGTACATTTCACTGTGATTACTGGGGTGCAGTGGACACTACATTGTGTACATTTCACTGTGATTACTGGGGTGCAGTATGAAGTGATCAAATAACAATTTGACAATGATACAATTACAAACAACACAAGTATATGATCGTAAACATCAACTATCATTTTTACCCTGTACCTAATAAGTCACAGTGAACACGGTAAACCAACACGTTGAATGCTTACCTGTCACAAGTAAGTCACAATGGATGAGACAACCACCAAGATTAATCTCAGCACCTTCAATCTGACCTTTGACTTTCCATCTAGCATCTGGAAAAGCAGTTGCCATGCCGACATCACTATGGTTACTGGATTCGACCAACCTTGAATGAAATAAAAGAAGGCAATATACCATAATTATTGAAAGGGTTTCAATACGCGCACATACTTGTCAAACTGAGACAACTTATTCAAGATTTCCTTTCGTAGATTTAAAAACCAACAACGGGCGATTATTTCGATACCTGGTCCTACTAGATGGCAACTTGTTTATATATACAATATATAAAACTCTTCTAGTGTTATATTCATGTTGATGTGTGCCTGTAACGTTAATATAAAAGCGACCCTATACGCAATGTTATGATATCAATAACGTATTCTTTAATCCTAATGATTCCAATAATACTTTACGATACACCCACAAATGACGTCATTGAATAATTATATAATTGTGTTCATTACGTTGGCCCAAATGCAGTGTATAGATGTATCGTCCAATGACGTCGTCAGTATATCGTACAAATTTACACCAATCTAACACTGTGCAAAAATGATAAGATGTGGACCGTGTCCCCTGTAGGTACAACATACAAATCAGTATAAATGGCAGTATCACATTTCAGATTTCATGTACTCTAAAATGTATTATTCATGTTGGCAATACACACTGAATGTCGCTACTAGTATAAACAATTGAGACGACATGGATGGATTACTTTTCATCTCAAGCACTAGCTGTCACCATGGAAACTATATATATATAAATGGTTCCTAATTTATTCATAGCCTAGCAAGCCACAGGGATACCACGCTTTGAATATGGTTGTATGCATGCATGCATGTATGTATGTATGTATGTATGTATGTATGTATGTATGTGTGTATGTGTGTATATTTGTATGTATGTATGTATGTATGTATGTATGTATGTATGTATGTATGTATGTATGTATGTATGCTTAATATTTTCAAGACATTGTAAACATCAGTGTTTCTCTTGGCATATTTCCTTGCCAATGTCACTTCTTGTGCGAGCAGGAGGGTGGGTAGGTGGTTGAGTGGCTAGATAGGTAGTTAGGTAGGTAGGTATGATTTAGCACACACTGTATACGACTTATAATTATTAAAGTGAGCTATTTAACATCCAACATGATAATAACATATTTCTATTCCCAAAAATGATGTGCAGGTTAATTGATAATTAGGAGTACATGGTGTATGTAGGATTAAAACACATGGAACAGCAATTATACATGTGAAGATTTACTAGCAAATAACAACACGACGAAAGTTCACACAAAACGTTGGAAGTGTGACAGCGGTTAATGTCACCTTATGTGTACACATAGTGAACTAGCTGATAACAGCTATTAACACCTTATGTGTACACATAGTAAACTAGCTGATAACAGCTATTAACACCTTATGTGTACACATAGTAAACTAGCTGATAACAGCTATTAACACCTTATGTGTACACATAGCAAACTAGCTGATAACAGCTATTAACACCTTATGTGTACACATAGTAAACTAGCTGATAACAGCTATTAACACCTTATGTGTACACATAGTAAACTAGCTGATAACAGCTATTAACACCTTATGTGTACACATAGTATCCTAGCTGATAACAGCTATTAACACCTTATGTGTACACATAGTAAACTACCTGATAACAGCTATTAACACCTTATGTGTACACATAGTATCCTAGCTGATAACAGCTATTAACACCTTATGTGTACACATAGTAATCTAGCTGATAACAGCTATTAACACCTTATGTGTACACATAGTAAACTAGCTGATAACATCTATTAACACCTTATGTGTAGACATTGTAAACTAGCTGATAACAGCTATTAACACCTTATGCGTACACATAGTAAACTAGCTGATAACAGCTATTAACACCTTGAGTGTACACATAGTAAACTAGCTGATAACAGCTATTAACACCTTATGTGTACACATAGTAAACTAGCTGATAACAGCTATTAACACCTTATGTGTACACATAGTGAACTAGTTTAGTTTAGTTTAGTTTAGTTTAGTTTATTTCAGTAAAACAACAAGATCGACAGTGCAGATATACAAGTAAAAACTGGTACAAATTGTTGAATTACTTGGATAACCCACGAAAGTCAAAGACTTGTTTCCAGTGGGGTCCGTACAGTGATTCAAGAAAGTGGCAGGATTAGCATAAGTATTTGACTACATGGAATGGGAAAGAATAACAGATGAAAAGGAAAGCTATCGAGGCAAACTAGCTAATAGGGAATAAACACGCTGTTTCCAGTATTAGTGGTCCCTTAGTGTACTGGACAGATATGATTTGACTGCTTTTTTGAAGACATTCCTTTGTGATATCTGTTTTATCGATACTGGTAGATTATTCCAGTCCTTGATAGCATTAGCGTAAAATGTATTTGCAGCCTGACCTTTAATCATTGGCTGGTGAAAATTGTACCTACTTCCCCTAGTACCATAGTTATGAACAGAGGATACTTTGGTAAACTGATGGGACAAGTACTCCGGGCTGGAGTTATTGTATATTTTGAAAGCATGGTTGAATCGGAGCTGGCTCACTCTACCCTTGACATCCAGCATACCCAGGGCATCAAACTGATCAGCACCTATGTGTGATCTTGGCTCCATAGAAAGGATGAACCGTATCATTTTGTTTTGTGCAATTTGGAGTTTCTTTTTGAGAGTTGTGGTAAGAGCAGAGTACCAGGATGAACATGAATAATCAAAGTGACATTGGATCAGAGCAGAGCAAAGGGTTTTACGGGAGTATTGGTTGAGAAAATTTGCTTGTCTGTAAAGGAACTTAAGCCTTGAATTGGTTTTCTTAATGATATTCTGAACAATTTGGAGCCCTGATAGATTTTGATCAAGATCGAGCCCAAGGTATTTGACAGATTTGCTGGCATGAATATCATGTTGATTACAAGTTATTTTGAATTCAGAAACCTTACTTAGTTTGCGTTTCGAGCCGAATAGAATGAGTTCTGTTTTCCCGAGGTGGAGAGAAAGCTTATTGTCAATCAGCCATTTGTTACATGATTCAAGTTCTTTGCCCAACTCCGAGGCAATGTGATGCACGTCCTTATGTGACACTAAAATGGCACTGTCATCAGCATAAAGTAGGAGTTTACATTTGATGGAAATTTCCATATCATTCACATAGCATAGAAATAATAATGGCCCTAGAATACTTCCTTGCGGAACACCACAGTGAATATCCTTGATATCTGAATTCGTTTCATTTACATTAACTAACTGTTTTCTGCCAGTTAGATAAGACTGGAACCATTGCACTGATTCTATACCCATAAGGTTAAGCTTTTTGCACAAAATAATGTGGTCAACGGTGTCAAATGCTTTTTGAAGATCTAATAGAAGCATGCCAGTGTAATTTCCAGAAGCTGTTTGGGATCTGATATAGTCCTGCAAATGAATTAAACAGGTATCGGTGGAATAGTTACCCCTAAAGCCAGATTGTAGGTGATAAATCATGCTATTATCGCTAAGATATTTTTCAAGTTGTACATAAACTGCCCTTTCGAGAATCTGAACTAGCTGATAACAGCTATTAACACCTTATGTGTACACATAGTAAACTAGCTGATAACAGCTATTAACACCTTATGTGTACACATAGTAAACTAGCTGATAACAGCTATTAACACCTTATGTGTACAGATAGCAAACTAGCTGATAACAGCTATTAACACCTTATGTGTACACATAGTAAACTAGCTGATAACAGCTATTAACACCTTATGCGTACACATAGTAAACTAGCTGATAACAGCTATTAACACCTTATGTGTACACATAGTAAACTAGCTGATAACAGCTATTAACACCTTATGTGTACACATAGTAAACTAGCTGATAACAGCTATTAACACCTTATGTGTACACATAGTAAACTAGCTGATAACAGCTATTAACACCTTATGTGTACACATAGTAAACTAGCTGATAACAGCTATTAACACACCTTATGTGTACACATAGTATCCTAGCTGATAACAGCTATTAACACCTTATGTGTACACATAGTAAACTAGCTGATAACAGCTATTAACACCTTATGCATACACATAGTAAACTAGCTGATAACAGCTATTAACACCTTATGTGTACACATAGTGAACTATCTGATAACAGCTATTAACACCTTATGTGTAGACATTGTAAACTAGCTGATAACAGCTATTAACACCCTATGTGTACACATAGTAAACTAGCTGATAACAGCTATTAACACCTTATGTGTACACATAATAAACTAGCTGATAACAGCTATTAATACCTTATGTGTACACATAGCAAACTAGCTGATTAACAGCTATATATATATATATATATATATATATATATATATATATATATATATATATATATATATATATATATATATATATATATATATATATATATATATATATATCCTTATTGATCATAACAATGGTCAAAAACATTATCTAATTTTCACATATATGATTGTAGTTCTCTTTGATTGAAATACTACATCCCGAGTAATTAACTCTTTGAGAGATTATACACTTTCAGGGCCAATGGCCGACCGCAGGTGAACAAAACCATGAATGGAACAACTTACCCACACTTTCCTGCTCGTTTTGATGACACAATAGTGTAGCGACTTCCCGTGTCGATCAACGCTTCAAACTCTTCTTTATTGCACTGGAGTAAAGAAACATAAATGATGACATCGATATATCACATTGCGTGTCTGTACATGTTAGATACGCCATTTATGTTTGCCACCACCACCCCCCCCCCCTCCCAAGAAGAGGGCAGGCGTAGGGGAAGTATTACAATGGGCTATGTCTATCAGTCTATGTGTATGCGCGTCTGTAATATGCCATTTCTCTGACGTGTAATATCCGATTTCAATCAAACCTGGTGCAAATGTGATATGTCGCAATGGTTCATGTGCACGTCACTATGTTTTACGAGATGTGCCCATTTGACAGAATGATGGCTATATTTGTTGTTAAAAATCAATATTAATAACGTAACTCTAAAACTGAAATATCTATAGACTCCATTCAAGAGTCTACTCCAATATCATCAGGTGCAAGCTTATTTCCTCAAGACATTGAACTTTCACCTTGAGCGTCATAGTCAGTTGTAAAAATTAAGCCATGTATTGCATATCACAGACACTTTATAGTAGTTTGTTGTTGCCACTTTCTTAAAAACCATGTTTACCGATACTACAGAAAGAGAAGTATACACAAGACATTCGGTTTACTTTTTACTCAATAGGTCAGTTTATTATTTTACCAAAGTCAAGTTATTTCGTGCATATGGCAGACACTTAGTGGTATCCATATGTAACCAATTTGTTGTAATATCTTGAGCACAGATAGTAAAGAACAAAGGGAAGGGAGGAATGGAGAGAGAGAGAGAGAGAGAGAGAGAGAGAGTGAGAGAGAGATGGAGAGAGTGTGTGTGTTTGTGTGTGTTTGTGATAGTTAGGCAGATATATACATAAAAGGAAAATAGTGATATAATAATTAAATACGTTGTAGAGAGTCTTATAGGAGGGAGAAGGGGTAGGGGAGAGAAGGATATATGAATTAATCAAATATTGAATATGTAGGGGAGTGTGCTGAACGAGTTGATATTTGATTGGAAATCAACTTACCTGACATTTAACCATCAATGGTAAATGTTTAGATTTGATAACTTGTTCAGCTGTAGTTTCTTTGATTGAAGTAAATTGTCCTCCTTTGTTACCACTTATATCAAGTCTATGTAGATCACCTTCAACTTGTTTCTTTTGTACAAGGACGTGTGGTTGCTGCATGAATTGAATCAAACCAAATATATTATACTCTACTTTACGGGCCGGATATGGGTTTACCGGACCGAGGTTGTTCGGTGGAAGAGCTTGTTACAACTGGTTATATAGTAAAAAAATGATAATGTATCAACCCAATATTGTAGTAAATATTTAGCGATACTGCATCAAAATTAACCGAATAATGTATCAATTGACGGATAATGTAGTAACTTTTGTTACACATAGAGTAGTGTAAATATTTACCGATACTGTAGTAATTTCTGGTACTGATAATGTAGTAAAATTTACTGATTTTGTGTACTTTGCGATTCAAATGAAATCGAGGACGAATACAATTTCCTATTGAAATGTGATTGTTTTGCAAACCTTAGGTCAAAATACACCCCGCAATATTTCTATGAGCTGTTACCTTTTGAAAAGTTTACTCAACTGTTATCACCTGATCAAACAAGTGAATTACTGAGACTTGCAGACTTCATTTATCACTCATGAAATATCAGGTCAGAAGCAAATCATTTAACGGAACTGTAACATTTTTGGTTAGATAAGCTTGAAATTGTTGTTTGGGCCTATGGACTTTGACTACTATAACGTATAAAGTAATATATGATATATATATATATATATATATATATATATATATATATATATATATATATATATATATATATATATATATATATAACTCGGTGAGTATCAATCTGCTAAGACAGTGCTCTATACCGCAGTGGCAGAGCGTAATAGTTTTGGTAGTACTGGAACTCTGAGTGTCTGATGATCGCACTATGCGTGAAACTCCGAGTTACAACCTAGAAAGAGTTCCAGTACTACCAAAACTATATATATATATATGTATATATATATATATATATATATATATATATATATATATATATATATATATATATATATATATATATATATATATATATATATATATATATATATATATATATATATATATATATGTTACACCCAATCTGTGAAATTGCCCAATTCATGAAATTGGTGGGTAACTTTGCCCAGTTCATGAAATAGTCAATCGTGTTGCCCAGGTTATGAAGTGGGTATGGTAAGATATGCCCAGTACATGAAATGAACATCTTTTATAGGACACACACAAAATAGAATAAGAATCAAACAACTTTATTATCATGTATTTACAAACTCATCACTTCACAATTCTTATTTTATTATAATTCAGTGTAGCTTGAGTTTTTAATACAGTTCGATAATCAACATCCCAGTTCAAAACTCTTGCCCCAAAAATTTAATTTCGCCCTTTTATATCGTAATCTATACTCTCAATTGCATAAGGTAGACCATTTCATGAACTGGGCAAAATTACATTGCACATTTCATGAATTGGGCAGTTTCACGGATTGGGTGTAACATATACACACCCTCTACTCGAGTCAACCTTCATTGTGAGAAATAAACCAATGGTAGGTAAATGCATGTATGGCCAGTACCGTAGCCTGCGGGGGGGGGGGGCAAGGGGGGCAGCTGCCCCCCCCCCTGAGATTTTGGAAAAAAGAAAGAAAAAAGGCTACTTTTTGAATACATAGCGATGTTATTAAAATCGTTATTTACGTGACGATTCCTAGCATGCGCCATTTAAATTGATAGTTCACTATTGACTGTACACTAACTCCTCGCTTATATGTATCTTATATCTCTATTGTACGCTGGCTTAACTTTGAATAAAAATGTGTCCACTTAAAAATTGTAACTTTTTGCAGCAAATTAAAAGAAGTGCGCACATGCACTGTGCATTTTCCTCGAGTAACAGTAGTCTTGAAAGTCTCCTTCATTTGAAGATATCAAGTCGCAATTATAATGTCAGCGAGTGAAACTCATCAAAAAGACGGAAAAAGTCGTTCAATGTGAGGTCGCCTGTTATTTCATACTGATAAAACGGCAGATCTCTTTTTGGAATATTTGGTGGCCCTGAAAAACTATTAAACTAGGTACGCAGTTTAAGATCCACTCTTTGAATTGAATTGAAGATCCACTTTCAATAATTGGTATGACAATGACAAGGAAAATTCACTGAGTTCACCCTGGGTTCCGACATAAACGCGACAATAAAAGTTTTAGTAGTTGGGTAAAGAGAATGATTATTTTGTTGTGTTACTTATTTGAGAAAGCACCGTCCATTTTTTTTACTTTGAATGTGACATCTTTTCGGCAACTACTTTGAAAGATACGACATTAGGCCAGAGAAAGTGAAAAAGCTGTTCAACCTACGCGTATATTGTTTCTGGTGATGGGCAATATATCCTCATGCGGGCTTCGCATTTTTTTTTCAAAATTAATGATATTTCAATGGTTCATGTAACAATACACATTTGGGTCTATTCCAAATTATATAACATCTTATACAATGGTTATTTGGCTCTGGTGATGCAGACAAACATGAATTGAGATTAGATTTAGCTGTTGCATATCCAATGTACACTAAAACGAATTGAACAAAAGTTTACGACCATTGGAGTGGGCTGAGCAGTCATTGGGCCATCAAAAGTCTGAAAGTTTTGAAATGTTTTGGCTTTGGGATTTTTTGGAGCCAAATTAAACTTCAGGAGAAGTCATTTACAAAGTGCACATCCGCAAAATATCTTTCAGCTTTGCCACAACAAAATGCACTTCCAGATAATATGTAATGCATAGCATAAATGTTTCAATTCTGGTATTTTATTACAATATTCAAGCATTGTAACACTTTAGATTAAGTCTATGGTTTGATATTTTATGCCTCTAAATGGCCTCCTACGCTGTCTTTTTTCAGGTTTTTTTTTCACCCTTGGAGTTGTCTCCTTCCAATCAGTAGCAATCAAGGTGATAATTGTCTTTCTCCCAAAACAAGATGGAAGGTTTCTGGCTAAGTACCCCCCTGTATAGGTTAGAGCTAATTAGAGACATCTCCTTATGCACGTGAAATCCACATTCTGTGTAAAGTAATCTCGTTAGGAATATTATTGTAGTTGGCTATCGCTTATGCATCACTGTACCATATGATCTCCACTGTAGTGTAGGTGACAGAAGGGGTGGCTAAAATAATGCTTGAGTTTCATTTGGCGAGGCTTAACATTTTTTGGAGAAGAGAGAGTGAGAGGAACTACACCATTTGTTTAACCGTAAATTGTGTACATTTCCTAACTGTAGCTATGCAGACAAATTGCAAGAGATAGTATCAAGATAACTTCTATCTAAACTCGACCTGAAATATTTTGCTATCATTATATATGGTTTGTTTTTACATCCTGTCAGGCATTGTGAAAAGATTAAATCGACCTACCTACCCAATGTGAAGAGTTAGGTTACCCGTTGACCAGCATTTTTTATTTTTTCTGGCCTTACACATGATATTTAATTGCGTATGCTAAAATAGATATTATGTAAATTGTATGCAAATTAGCACCTTTCTAAATTTTAAACGCATGATTTCACCAAGACAAAGTACTGCCCCCCCCCCCCTTGGCAATATGGTCAGGCTACGGCTCTGATGGCACATACATGACCGCGTACCGACGTCCGTGAGAGATTATGTGAGGTTATGTCGGCTGACGCGACGTCGGTCAAATCAGATCAACTATTTAAGCACTAAAGGGGAACAAAATAAAGGAATTTGTCCAGGCTATACATATTGAGTAAAGTACTGCGGCTAAAGTAACCTTTTTCGCATTGAAAGTTCAATATAATTTGTTCTTTCTACTATATACAACAATGCAATCAGTTCATATCAGGCAGTGTACATCATTACAATCAGTTCGTATCAAGTATTGTACAACAATATAGCCTGTTATTATGAAGTATTGTACAACAATACAACCAGTTCATATCAAGTAATGTACAACAATACAACCAGTTCTGTTTACAGCGTCTTATACCCCTGTAGGACTGGGTATAGTCGTTTTATTTACAGCGCCTTATACCCCTGTAGGACTGAGTGTAGAGTGTAGAGTGGTATTTATAGTTGGGTTATATCCCTGTAGGACTGGGTATGAGCGTTGACTTGTTCTGTATTAAAATGGCCATGGATAAGGATTGGGTATGTAGTTTTCGACTTTTAATTTTGAGACAATTTTATCATGTCCTTCTACTTGAAAGCACAATGTGAAACAATATCGACAAGTCCTTCTTTGTTACTCAGTAATTGCCAAAGATTAATAAATAAATGTATACAATGTTTGTTATTGTACATGTACGTATAGTAACAAACGTTTTGCAATGTATTAAGTTACAAACAGTATGGTTTGTCACATTGATTTTTCAAGTAGGAAGTCATCATGTTAAAATGCTTTTATAAATCACAACTAAATACCCAATTCTCATCCTTATGGCAAGTTTGAAACAACCATCACACTAACAGCAACATATATATATTCTCGTGTCGGCATTAATAGAATATGCATGTGTGTTATCTTATGGCCGTAGGTACGTAGCAATGACTATTTAACATAATACCTACTTTAAATAGTAATATATCACTCGATGAGTTTAAATTACTGTCACAGTTGGTAAACGAACGTTTTAGAAGAATTCTACAGTGATAGATTTCATTCGTATAATTTTACATATTTTACATTTTTAGATATACCTGACATTTTGAAATGAAGTGAGTCATGGGTTATTACCATCTATCTAACACGATACATCTGCCCACGTCTGACCTTCATGAAAACGTGACAGTCTTAGAAAGCCATCATTATTTACGGCTTGAGGGTCTGAGGAACAGTCATGAAACACTTGAAATCCATAAATACGAGTGACACCTGCCTAGCTTGAGATATTCGAGCGACCGCCGCCCTTAGGCTGCAATCACAAACACCTTGGGTGGAAGGTCGGGAGATTTTACACCGGCAATTCAATTTTTCCCAAATACCCCTGATACACTCAAAGAAATTGAAATACCACCCTCCCTAGTTTCAAGAGTTTTGAAGTAACCCCCCCCCCTAAACCTGTGAATGAAAAATATTACATGTGAAATAATTACTGTTACATGTATTTTATATTACTCCGTCAGTTTTACATTAATTTTACTATTAAGTTATACAAATTTCTGATCAAAATTATATTATAAACATTATAGAATTTGTGGATTATTTCTGTTTATGTTATCTTTACAAACATTCACAAGAATACATTCAGCAACTAATTGGGTTTTTTGATAACAATACTATTCTAAATACGACAGTTTATGTGCTTACAACAGTTGTAGTATTTGGGGAAAATTAACAGTACACAACACATACACTGCATAGGTTATTTTGTTCATATACAATTGGGGTACCTAAAGTAGTATGGACTTTTATACCACCTCACAGAAACTTAAGATTGTTCTTAAAAGGTGTTGTATATTGACATTGAGAATAATCTTCAAGTGGTTATAATAAAATATGTATTCAAAGAAACATTGGGAGTTTGGAGTTACTGATCCATACAATACATTTATGCTTTGAATAAATGCCAGTCTGCACTGTCTTCTTCTAAACCAATCTCTTCTTCCACTATGTCTAAATCACAACTACTGTCTGTACTGTCACTGTTTTCTTCTACTATGTCTAAATCACAACTACTGTCTGCACTGTCACTGTTTTCTTCTACTATGTCTAAATCACAACTACTGTCTGCACTGTCACTGTTTTCTTCTACTATGTCTAAATCACAACTACTGTCTGCACTGTCACTGTTTTCTTCTACTATGTCTAAATCACAACTACTGTCTGCACTGTCACTGTTTTCTTCTACTATGTCTAAATCACAACTACTGTCTGCACTGTCACTGTTTTCTTCCACTATGTCTAAATCACAACTACTGTCTGCACTGTCACTGTTTTCTTCCACTATGTCTAAATCACAGCTACTGTCTGCACTGTCACTGTTTTCTTCTACTATGTCTAAATCACAACTACTGTCTGCACTGTCACTGTTTTCTTCCACTATGTCTAAATCATAACTACTGTCTGTACTGTCACTGTTTTCTTCCACTATGTCTAAATCACAACTACTGTCTGCACTGTCACTGTTTTCTTCCACTATGTCTAAATCACAACTACTGTCTGTACTGTCACTGTCTTCTTCCACTATGTCTAAATCACAACTACTGTCTGCACTGTCACTGTTTTCTTCTACTATGTCTAAATCACAACTACTGTCTGCACTGTCACTGTTTTCTTCCACTATGTCTAAATCACAACTACTGTCTGTACTGTCACTGTCTTCTTCCACTATGTCTAAATCACAACTACTGTCTGCACTGTCACTGTTTTCTTCCACTATGTCTAAATCACAACTACTGTCTGCACTGTCACTGTCTTCTTCTAAACCAATCTCTTCTTCCACTATGTCTAAATCACAACTACTGTCTGTACTGTCACTGTTTTCTTCCACTATGTCTAAATCACAACTACTGTCTGCACTGTCACTGTTTTCTTCCACTATGTCTAAATCACAACTACTGTCTGCACTGTCACTGTTTTCTTCCACTATGTCTAAATCACAACTACTGTCTGCACTGTCACTGTTTTCTTCCACTATGTCTAAATCACAACTACTGTCTGCACTGTCACTGTTTTCTTCTAAACCAATCTCTTCTTCCACTATGTCTAAATCACAACTACTGTCTGC
This sequence comes from Glandiceps talaboti, assembly GCF_964340395.1. Lineage (NCBI taxonomy): Eukaryota > Metazoa > Hemichordata > Enteropneusta > Spengelidae > Glandiceps > Glandiceps talaboti. The sequence goes on along the minus strand of NC_135565.1, from coordinate 3,130,945 downwards.
ACTGTCACTGTCTTCTTCTAAACCAAATTCTTCTTCTACTATGTCTAAATCACAACTACTGTCTGCACTGTCACTGTTTTCTTCTAAACCAATCTCTTCTTCCACTATGTCTAAATCACAACTACTGTCTGCACTGTCACTGTCTTCTTCTAAACCAAATTCTTCTTCTACTATGTCTAAATCACAACTACTGTCTGCACTGTCACTGTTTTCTTCCACTATGTCTAAATCATAACTACTGTCTGCACTGTCACTGTTTTCTTCCACTATGTCTAAATCATAACTACTGTCTGCACTGTCACTGTTTTCTTCCACTATGTCTAAATCATAACTACTGTCTGCACTGTCACTGTTTTCTTCTACTATGTCTAAATCACAACTACTGTCTGCACTGTCACTGTTTTCTTCTACTATGTCTAAATCACAACTACTGTCTGCACTGTCACTGTTTTCTTCTACTATGTCTAAATCATAACTACTGTCTGCACTGTCACTGTTTTCTTCCACTATGTCTAAATCACAACTACTGTCTGCACTGTCACTGTTTTCTTTCACTATGTCTAAATCACAACTACTGTCTGCACTGTCACTGTTTTCTTCTACTATGTCTAAATCACAACTACTGTCTGCACTGTCACTGTTTTCTTCCACTATGTCTAAATCACAACTACTGTCTGCACTGTCACTGTTTTCTTCCACTATGTCTAAATCACAACTACTGTCTGTACTGTCACTGTTTTCTTCCACTATGTCTAAATCACAACTACTGTCTGCACTGTCACTGTTTTCTTCCACTATGTCTAAATCACAACTACTGTCTGCACTGTCACTGTTTTCTTCTACTATGTCTAAATCATAACTACTGTCTGCACTGTCACTGTTTTCTTCCACTATGTCTAAATCATAACTACTGTCTGCACTGTCACTGTCTTCTTCTACTATGTCTAAATCACAACTACTGTCTGCACTGTCACTGTTTTCTTCCATTATGTCTAAATCATAACTACTGTCTGCACTGTCACTGTTTTCTTCTAAACCAATCTCTTCTTCCACTATGTCTAAATCACAACTACTGTCTGCACTGTCACTGTTTTCTTCCACTATGTCTAAATCATAACTACTGTCTGCACTGTCACTGTCTTCTTCTAAACCAATCTCTTCTTCCACTATGTCTAAATCACAACTACTGTCTGCACTGTCACTGTTTTCTTCTACTATGTCTAAATCATAACTACTGTCTGCACTGTCACTGTTTTCTTCTACTATGTCTAAATCACAACTACTGTCTGCACTGTCACTGTCTTCTTCTAAACCAAATTCTTCTTCCACTATGTCTAAATCACAACTACTGTCTGTACTGTCACTGTTTTCTTCTACTATGTCTAAATCACAACTACTGTCTGTACTGTCACTGTTTTCTTCCACTATGTCTAAATCATAACTACTGTCTGCACTGTCACTGTTTTCTTCTACTATGTCTAAATCACAACTACTGTCTGTACTGTCACTGTCTTCTTCCACTATGTCTAAATCATAACTACTGTCTGCACTGTCACTGTTTTATTCCACTATGTCTAAATCACAACTACTGTCTGTACTGTCACTGTTTTCTTCTACTATGTCTAAATCACAACTACTGTCTGCACTGTCACTGTTTTATTCCACTATGTCTAAATCATAACTACTGTCTGCACTGTCACTGTTTTCTTCCACTATGTCTAAATCATAACTACTGTCTGTACTGTCACTGTCTTTACTGATATCACTTTCGTCTACACTGCTTTTACATTAGTGACAATGTCTTCTGTTGCTTCTATTTTATTTGTCTTCCTCATTTTTCAAGTGCCCCCACGTTAATGAAGCTTTAGCGAGCCTTTAGTAATTACAGGGGGGGGGGCATTTTTTAGCACAATTGATTAGGGGGAGTGTTACATTTTATGCCGGCATGCCACAGACCGAGCTTGATTTCCCCCGACCCTCCCCTTGTAATTACTGACGGCTTCCTTACACATGATGTTTTAGTAAGCCAACCCAAAAATATTTCTTAAAGATAAATAAATAAATAAATAAATAAATAAATAAATAAATAAATAAAATAACAAAAGTCAACAAATAAATAGTCATTTATATACTGGATGATACTTAATATGGATATCTTTTAAATTAATACCTGGTGCATTTAGCCTTTTGACATTCCAGTGTACATCAATTCTGTAATAGTTATATTAGAGAAAGAGACATTAGGGAAGAACCATTCGATTTCAGGTGGGTGGGTGGAGGATTTTAGGAAAAATTGTCGGCAGTTGAAGGAGAAAAAAAATAATTTGATCCTGTAATGGGTTGAGAAAAAAATTGTTCCAAAAGACAGAAGTAAAAAAAAAGTGTTGCGATGTGCTGAAATCAGCAAAATTTGGGAATCCGATTCTCTCATTTTCTCTGGAGGTGCGCTGCCTAAGACAGTGCTAATATTTTCAATATTTGTGAGCAAGCCCTATGTTACTCCCCAGATCAGTCAGCTCCTCATGGATTTTTACCAGCTATCTCTTGTACATAAAATTTAAATAGCAGAAGCATGGATTGTACACTGCTACTTATTGTTACTTACACAGAACAAGTTAGTTGTCAGTGAACCAGTGACATGTAGGTATAGTTATGAACCGCATTTAACAAATTTGTAAACGAGAAAAAAAATTACATTGCTTCTGCATATGGAAAAAATAATTTGATGCAGGAATGACAATATAAAAAAATTGATGTCACAGTGATGGGAAAACAATTGCTGCCATACACACTTCCTCCACCCCACCCCCCCCCCCGAAATGAAATGGTTTTCCCCTTAAGGCAGACACACGTGTTCATGGTTGTCAAAATTAAACACAAGTAAGTGAAGTTTACATTATTGCGGCAAAGCCACGAACCTTTTGACAGGGGAAGCATGACTCTTTAAATTCCATCTTATGTATATGAGTGTGTTGTATATTTGAATATATGTTTGTGAAATATAGTAGCCATCCCCATTCACTCCTCAATATTTGAGTTACCCCACCCCTTTATAGTTTTGCACATTTTTAAAGTAATCCACCCCTCAGATCCCCCCTCCGCCGTATATTTTGACCAATCTCTTACAACTTTGGAAATAACAGCGTTGCGGTTGCTTGCTTGTGGCAATGAAGAATGAGACAAGTTTCAAGCAAAGACATACAATATAATCAGTGTCGGTAACTTTTCAAAGTATAAACACCACAGGATCCCCGGTGACACACTCTGTTTACTGATTAGGACACTGCATGTGATAATGATCAAATGGGACAGTGTGGCTCATACCAGAGGCTCATACCATTATGAAGTATAATATTAAATTCAATTTCGTATACAACAACAACAACAACAACAACAACAACAACAACAACAACAGTAACAACTTCATCTTATTATAATTCAAGCTACATACAACATGTTATTTGTTGATCACTGAAATCAGTATTGAAATGGATTTATTATTTTGTCTATTCATGTACTTCGAATGATTTATTTTGTTATCCAGCAGGCACACACGTAGCATTACTTTTACAAAATGAAGTCATCCCTCGGAAAATGGTTCATGTAAATTTACGCTCAAAAGTTGTGAGAGTTGGAACAAAAATACTCGACATGTTATCAATTTATCATTATTTCAAACCCAACTGCTTGTCCGACATGTAGATAATCGACTTTGGCTTTCCCATCGGCATGCAAGGGTAAACAATGCCTTCTGTAAACATGCTATACCAAATCATGTACTGTTGTCCTCGCTTGGTACATGTAATTCCGACATCTTTGCTACCTCTGATTTGCAAAAAGATGACTTCAATTCTGGTCGACACATTATGTGACTGTACAAATACGTGTGTGGTGTACGGGCCTTAGTTTGCTGTCAGTATACGTAAGTTAACAGTATCTCTCTTCCCATCGCTCATTCCATTTTGGCTGTGTGTTGTGTCGGCATTGATAATCTAATGTACGTATATCGAAGTAATAAATGCTATTTCTTGCCAATTATTTTGTAATAGACTAAACATTCCATAATCAAAAATACACACCACTCGGTTTCATTTCACCAACATTAAGATGTAACATTTCAAAATTCAAAGACCAACCCTACCGAGAAATGGTATATGCTATGGTTCGTCTTGTACAATCTTATTTAATGTTATCAGCAGTAAAAGGAAGTCACGTTGACGGCATGAACAGTCCTAGAACACCGTGGGAGTTTATTTTAGAACATGACAGATATAAACAAAGTCATAAAGCTTTCCGTCGACCGACATCAGAGGCACCGGCTGTTGTTTTGTGTCAGTTATCTTGTTGTCTTTACCTAAATTGTCTCTACTTGAAGCTCACTTCATGCAAGCAACCGCAACGCTCTATATTCCATAGTTGTATTATTGTGCCCCGTGCCCATGCTGAATTTCTGTCCATCTCTCTCTGACTGTTAGGTTTGAGTATTATAATATTTGTGTTTGTCTCTCTGTGTCTCTCAATCTTTTTGTTTCTGTTACAGTATGTCTTTCTGTTTATCCCTGTTTGTCATTCTCTCTCTCTCTCTCTCTCTCTCTCTCTCTCTCTCTCTCTCTCTCTCTCTCTCTCTCTCTCTCTCTCTCTCCTGAATAATGACGTCGCAACATGTGACTGTGTCTTCAGATGTCACTGCTAAAGTGCTCTTATAAATATCAAAACCTTTGTCAATATGATATCGCGTACTCACCGCATCTTTAGAAGTACCAACACGCATATCCAACGGCAGCAAATCTTCCGAATTTTTATGAGTAAATCCAACACCTGGTTGTCGTCGTTTTGGTTGTCGGTCCATGATATGTGTTGTTTAGTTGTACTGACACTACATCTGATTGCTACAAATGGAGTTGCTTTTCAAATAGCCAAGATAACAAGGTCCCTGAAGGTCTAAACGTAACAAATGAGACAGCTGTAATGAGAAATTTTGAACAATTACACGTTACAGCACATATGATCTCCTTTTACTGTTTGTGAACAACTCGTTGTAGGCTCTAAATGACGTCGATGCAAGGTTTATAGAAAGCAGCTAGTAGATGAGTAGATGTGTCGCTTATATTCAGTGAATATTACAGTCTAGAGTTCATGCCAAGCATGACGGTCATTGCACTGATGTATGTTTTATGCATAGGCTACAAACAATATCATATCAAAACATTTCATAGATCAACACAACATGATGAGGAATACAGGGAATTGCGTATACTGGTAATTGTTTTGTCAATTTCAAAGGGTACATTCACCAATCTGTACATACATACATACATACATACATACATACACACACGCATACACATACATACATACATACATACACGCATACATACATACATACATACATACATACATACATACACACACACATACATACATACATACATACATACATACATACATACACACATACACACATACACACACATACATACATACATACATACATACATACATACATACATGCATGCATGCATGCATGCATGCATGCATGCATACATACATACATGCAGGCAGGCAGGCAGGCAGGCAGACAGACAGACAGACAGACAGACAGACAGACAGACAGACAGACATTTTACATAGATGAGGAGAAAAGATGCATTTTCACTAATAGCTTGCCAGTCGTACACAACTATGGTACGTTTTAAAAAACATTTAAAAAAATTTCCGTTTTCATTATCACAAAATATTATACGAATACTTTGATCTGTGAAATGTACACCAATGTTCATGGTCACCAATCCTATTATGGTGTAACAAAAAGATTTTCTTCAAGATTGTTATCTTCGAAATATCTTATCTTTTAAGATACAAAACGATGCGCCGTAAAGTGCATGTTGTTGAGAGCGCTTCGAGGTACCGTTACGTTATTTATGGACAGGGGTGTGAAGTGCCATGCAAGGAGAACAGGTAACTGTGTAAAACTAATAACAGCGATATATGTAAAAATCTGATGTAGTGAATACAGCTAAATTTCTTTATTTACCGTCATGGTGACCTCCCCGTCATTTGTTTATTGTAGTTTATTTTTCGAATTTGTTGTTCCGGGAGTGATCTCGTTCAAATCTCGCGTTCAGTAGCTAATCAGGACGAAACATACTTGCAGACGGAGTAAGTCAGCACTCGATATATATGTACTTATTTCAGCATGTCAGTGTGCATATCTGGTAACGTACGTATTCACGACATCAGATTTTAATTACTACGAAGGGGTACCATTTTTCTTAGCTTGGTGTTAGTCTTCTGAATTCAAATATCAATTGTGATCAGGCAGGTTATATTGTTATCACTTGAAATGTTGAAATAACACCAGATAGCACTCTTTTATTCCTTGAATTTCAGAAATGTCTAGGGGTGAGAGGGAGGGGAATTCCACTCCCGTACCCACCCCTACGCTGCTCTCTTGTATTTATATTCCAAAGTTTAACTAGTATTGTTGCCACTTTGACATCTTTATAGCATCACAAAGCATTCATTTAGTTCTTGAATTTCAAGACATTTCTAGGGATACCCACAGCAAACGTACTCCCTTGTATTTTGATTCAACGTTTACCTGGTATTCTTACTACATTGACATGTTAAAATAGTACCACAAAGCATTCTTTTAGTCCTTGGAATTCAAAAATCTCCAGGCCTCCTCACATACCCCCCCCCCCCCACTTGGCTCTCTCAAACTTCTGTTCAACTTTTACTGCCTACTTTCCAATTTTACTAGCTACTTTGGGAATAAGCTGCTGTCATTGTTACATCATACTTTTGAAATAAGCTAAATTCATCATGTATATCTCCTGTTATGAGAAAATTCATTTTCAAAAGTAAAAAGTGACACGACGCGACACGACGCGACGAAAAGTCAAATTTAAATCATATATTTAAAACAAATGTGCTGTACTCCTCGTTGACAAAACAAGTTGCTATCTAGTTGCCCTCAAAACATTTGCTGTCATAGTGGTTGAAAATAAATTGCTGTTGGGTCCAAATCATCGTGCCTCCCCCGACATCAAATGGTTTACCCCTAGTAGATGGATTTCTAGATATCTGTCGATGCGTTCCTACTTAAATACGTGACGTTGATAATGAATACACCGGTAATTGCATTCAAAAGATATCTAAAGGAGAGTCTCATGTTACCAATCATGGCTAATCAGGAGGGCTCATTCCGTTGTCTTTTTTCGTCACGTGACTATTGCTATCAGCCGGACTCATAATACCGAGTGTGCTCGGTTATTTCCCGTGGTTGCCATAGCAACAACTGATTTAAAATGAAGACGTCTGATGTTTGAAGAGTCAAATATTGAGGTATTATGAATGGAGACCTAGACAACAATGAGCTGTCTGAAGACGTTAATAGGCTGACAAGGGGACAGAGAAATGTTAGTGGACAGCAGACTTAAATTAAAGGATGTAGTGACAACATTATAATGTGGCAAAATAACAAATTAAGGCTTTATTTGTGGAGCGTAGGTTGCAATACACGAAAAAAAAATTGTCACGCTGGCAGCAAGAAATCTTAATGTAACTGTGCCGTGTTTATAACGTTAACGTTTTATCATCCATTCTCCGCCCTTGTCATACACTCCGTCTTAGATTTGTATCATTGAAGCAGATTTGCTGCACGCCAGACCGTGTGATAATAATAAATACTAGGTTAACTTGCAATTTAGAAAACCAATTATCATTTCATTTCACTTCAGTGACTTGGACTAAATCCATGCATATCATATGATTACGTCACTTTAAACACATCACAATAATCCGTTAAAAGCGTGATATTCTATATTACAGGTGGTCATACCAAACCATATATAGAATATGTTCGATTTCCAGAGCAGTATGATGAAAAATGCACCTATCGACACCGATTATGTCGATATTGTATTCAGGTGTTATCGTGTACGAATTTATCTGATACACGACCTCTGTGAATTTTTCAGAAATACGAATTGCTACTCAATACTATATATATACATGTGTGTGTGTGTGCGTGTGTTTGTGCGTGCAATGATTGTTGTTCCAATCATGTGCGACTAGTGAAAATAATTTGTGCCTAAGTATGATAGGTTGAGACAAATGTTGACATCCTTACCTTGATAACATAAAACACAGTGACTTACCATGTCAACCCTCACCTCAGTTTAAACTGGCGCCGTCAGCGTTTCAAGACGTCACGTGATCGGCAGATATACTGATCGTCAGCAAGGAAACGATAAATAATTGTTTGATTGTCACATGCAACGGCTACAAGTTACAGTCTTGAACGACTACAACACGTAATTACGTGTACGTAATTAATGTGATAGCTAAGTGTACGTAGTCAATGTGAGAGCAGCGTGTACGTAGTAATTAATGTGATAGCTAAGTGTATGTAGTAATTAATGTGATAGCTAAGTGTACGTAGTCATTGTGATAGCTAAGTGTACGTAGTAATTAATGTGATAGCTAAGTGTACGTAGTAATTAATGTGATAGCTAAGTATACGTAGTAATTAATGTGATAGCTAAGTGTACGTAGTCAATGTGATAGCTAAGTGTACGTAGTAATTGTGATAGCTAAGTGTACGTAGTAATTAATGTGATAGCTAAGTATACGTAGTCAATGTGATAGCTAAGTGTACGTAGTCATTAATGTGATAGCTAAGTGTACGTAGTAATTAATGTGATAGCTAAGTGTACGTAGTCATTGTGATAGCTAAGTGTATGTAGTAGTTAATGTGATAGCTAAGTGTACGTAGTAGTTAATGTGATAGCTAAGTGTACGTAGTAATTAATGTGATAGCTAAGTGTACGTAGTAATTAATGTGATAGCTAAGTGTACGTAGTAATCAATGTGATAGCTAAGTGTACGTAGTAATTAATGTGATATCTAAGTGTACGTAGTAATTAATGTGATAGCTAAGTGTACGTAGTCAATGTGAGAGCAGCGTGTACGTAGTAATTAATGTGATAGCTAAGTGTACGTAGTAATCAATGTGATAGCTAAGTGTACGTAGTAATCAATGTGATAGCTAAGTGTACGTAGTCGTTGTGATAGCTAAGTGTACGTAGTCATTGTGATAGCTAAGTGCACATAGTAATTAAGGTGATAGCTATGTGTACATAGTAATTAATGTGATAGCTAAGTGTATGTAGTCAATGTGATAGCTAAGTGTACGTAGTAATTAATGTGATAGCTAAGTGTACGTAGTCAATGTGATAGCTAAGTGTACGTAGTAATTAATGTGATATCTAAGTGTACGTAGTAATTAATGTGATAGCTAAGTGTACGTAGTAATTAATGTGATAGCTAAGTGTACGTAGTAATTAATGTGATAGCTAAGTGTACGTAGTAATTAATGTGATAGCTAAGTGTACGTAGTAATTAATGTGATAGCTAAGTGTACGTAGTAATTAATGTGATAGCTAAGTGTACGTAGTAATTAATGTGATAGCTAAGTGTACGTAGTAATTAATGTGATAGCTTAGTGTACGTAGTAATTAATGTGATAGCTAAGTGTACGTAGTCAATGTAATAGCTAAGTGTACGTAGTAATTAATGTGATAGCTAAGTGTACGTAGTCATTGTGATAGCTAAGTGTACGTAGTAATTAATGTGATAGCTAAGTGTACGTAGTTAATGTGATAGCTAAGTGTACGTAGTAATTAATGTGATAGCTAAGTGTACGTAGTAATTAATGTGATATCTAAGTGTACGTAGTCAATGTAATAGCTAAGTGTACGTAGTAATTAATGTGATAGCTAAGTGTACGTAGTCATTGTGATAGCTAAGTGTACGTAGTAATTAATGTGATAGCTAAGTGTACGTAGTAATTAATGTGATAGCTAAGTGTACGTAGTAATTAATGTGATAGCTAAGTGTATGTAGTCAATGTGATAGCTAAGTGTACGTAGTAGTTAATGTGATAGCTAAGTGTACGTAGTAGTTAATGTGATAGCTAAGTGTACGTAGTAGTTAATGTGATAGCTAAGTGTACGTAGTAATTAATGTGATAGCTAAGTGTACGTAGTAATTAATGTGATAGCTAAGTGTACGTAGTAATTAATGTGATAGCTAAGTGTACGTAGTAATTAATGTGATAGCTAAGTGTACGTAGTAATTAATGTGATAGCTAAGTGTACGTAGTAATTAATGTGATAGCTATGTGTACGTAGTAATTAATGTGATAGCTAAGTGTACGTAGTCATTGTGATAGCTAAGTGTACGTAGTCATTGTGATAGCTAAGTGTATGTAGTCAATGTGATAGCTAAGTGTACGTAGTAGTTAATGTGATAGCTATGTGTTCGTAGTAATTAATGTGATAGCTAAGTGTACGTAGTCATTAATGTGATAGCTAAGTGTACGTAGTCAATGTGATAGCTAAGTGTACGTAGTAATCAATGTGATAGCAAAGTGTACGTAGTCATTGTGATAGCTAAGTGTACGTAGTAATTAATGTGATAGCAAAGTGTACGTAGTAATTAATGTGATAGCTAAGTGTACGTAGTAATTAATGTGATAGCTAAGTGTACGTAGTAATTAATGTGATAGCTAAGTGTACGTAGTCAATGTGATAGCTAAGTGTACGTAGTAATTAATGTGATAGCTAAGTGTACGTAGTAATTAATGTGATAGCTAAGTGTATGTAGTAGTTAATGTGATAGCTAAGTGTACGTAGTAGTTAATGTGATAGCTAAGTGTACGTAGTAATTAATGTGATAGCTAAGTGTACGTAGTAATTAATGTGATAGCTAAGTGTACGTAGTAATCAATGTGATAGCTAAGTGTACGTAGTAATTAATGTGATAGCTAAGTGTACGTAGTAATTAATGTGATAGCTAAGTGTACGTAGTAATTAATGTGATAGCTAAGTGTACGTAGTCATTGTGATAGCTAAGTGTACGTAGTAATTAATGTGATAGCTAAGTATACGTAGTAATTAATGTGATAGCAAAGTGTACGTAGTAATTAATGTGATAGCTAAGTGTACGTAGTAGTTAATGTGATAGCTAAGTGTACGTAGTCATTGTGATAGCTAAGTATACGGAGTCATTGTGATAGCTAAGTGTACGTAGTAATTAATGTGATAGCTAAGTGTACGTAGTAATTAATGTGATATCTAAGTGTACGTAGTAATTAATGTGATATCTAAGTGTACGTAGTAATTAATGTGATATCTAAGTGTACATAGTAGTTAATGTGATAGCTAAGTGTACGTAGTAATTAATGTGATAGCTAAGTATACGTAGTAATTAATGTGATAGCTAAGTGTACGTAGTAGTTAATGTGATAGCTAAGTGTACGTAGTAGTTAATGTGATAGCTAAGTGTACGTAGTAATTAATGTGATAGCTAAGTGTACGTAGTAATTAATGTGATAGCTAAGTGTACGTAGTAATTAATGTGACAGCTCAGTGTACGTAGTAATTAATGTGATAGCTAAGTGTACGTAGTAGTTAATGTGATAGCTAAGTGTACGTAGTAATTAATGTGATAGCTAAGTGTACGTAGTAATTAATGTGATAGCTAAGTGTACGTAGTAATTAATGTGATAGCTAAGTGTACGTAGTAATTAATGTGACAGCTCAGTGTACGTAGTAATTAATGTGATAGCTAAGTGTACGTAGTAGTTAATGTGATAGCTAAGTGTACGTAGTAATTAATGTGATAGCTAAGTGTACGTAGTAATTAATGTGATAGCTCAGTGTACGTAGTAATTAATGTGATAGCTAAGTGTACGTAGTAATTAATGTGATAGCTAAGTGTACGTAGTCAATGTGATAGCTAAGTGTACGTAGTAATTAATGTCATAGCTAAGTGTACGTAGTCATTGTGATTGCTAAGTGTACGTAGTAATGAATGTGATAGCTCAGTGTATGTAGTAATTAATGTGATAGCTATGTGTTCGTAGTAATTAATGTGATAGCAAAGTGTACGTAGTAATTAATGTGATAGCTAAGTGTACGTAGTAATTAATGTGATAGCTAAGTGTACGTAGTCAATGTGATAGCTAAGTGTACGTAGTCGTTGTGATAGCTAAGTGTATGTAGTAATTAATGTGATAGCTAAATGTACGTAGTAATTAATGTGATAGCTAAGTGTATGTAGTCAATGTGATAGCTAAGTGTACGTAGTAATTAATGTGATAGCAAAGTGTACGTAGTCAATGTGATAGCTAAGTGTACGTAGTAATTAATGTGATAGCTAAGTGTACGTAGTAATTAATGTGATAGCTAAGTGTACGTAGTAATTAATGTGATAGCTAAGTGTACGTAGTAATTAATGTGATAGCTAAGTGTACGTAGTAATTAATGTGATAGCTAAGTATACGTAGTCAATGTGATAGCTAAGTGTACGTAGTAATCAATGTGATAGCTAAGTGTACGTAGTAATCAATGTGATAGCTAAGTGTATGTAGTAATTAATGTGATAGCAAAGTGTACGTAGTAATTAATGTGATAGCTAAGTGTACGTAGTAATTAATGTGATAGCTAAGTGTACGTAGTAATTAATGTGATAGCTAAGTGTACGTAGTCATTGTGATAGCTAAGTGTACGTAGTAATTAATGTGATAGCTATGTGTTCGTAGTAATTAATGTGATAGCAAAGTGTACGTAGTAATTAATGTGATAGCTAAGTGTATGTAGTCAATGTGATAGCTAAGTGTACGTAGTAATTAATGTGATAGCTAAGTGTACGTAGTAATTAATGTGATAGCTAAGTGTACGTAGTAATTAATGTGATAGCTAAGTGTATGTAGTCAATGTGATAGCTAAGTGTACGTAGTAATTAATGTGATAGCTAAGTGTATGTAGTCAATGTGATAGCTAAGTGTACGTAGTAATTAATGTGATAGCTAAGTGTACGTAGTAATTAATGTGATAGCTAAGTGTACGTAGTAATTAATGTGATAGCTAAGTGTACGTAGTAATTAATGTGATATCTAAGTGTACGTAGTAATTAATTTGATATCTAAGTGTACATAGTAGTTAATGTGATAGCAAAGTGTACGTAGTAATTAATGTGATAGCTAAGTGTACGTGGTAATTAATGTGATAGCTAAGTGTACGTAGTAATTAATGTGATAGCTAAGTGTACGTAGTAATTAATGTGATAGCTAAGTGTACGTAGTAGTTAATGTGATAGCAAAGTATACGTAGTAATTAATGTGATAGCTAAGTGTACGTAGTAATTAATGTGATAGCTAAGTGTACATAGTAATTAATGTGATATCTAAGTGTACATAGTAGTTAATGTGATAGCTAAGTGTACGTAGTAATTAATGTCATAGCTAAGTGTTCGTAGTAATTAATGTGATAGCTAAGTGTACGTAGTAATTAATGTGATAGCTAAGTATACGTAGTAATTAATGTGATATCTAAGTGTACGTAGTAATTAATGTGATAGCTAAGTGTACATAGTAATTAATGTGATATCTAAGTGTACATAGTAGTTAATGTGATAGCTAAGTGTACGTAGTAATTAATGTGATAGCAAAGTGTACGTAGTAATTAATGTGACAGCTAAGTGTACGTAGTCATTGTGATAGCTAAGTGTACGTAGTAATTAATGTGATAGCTAAGTGTACGTAGTAATTAATGTGATAGCTAAGTGTACGTAGTAATTAATGTGATAGCTAAGTGTACGTAGTCAATGTGATAGCTAAGTGTACGTAGTAATTAATGTGATATCTAAGTGTACGTAGTAATTAATGTGATAGCTAAGTGTATGTAGTAATTAATGTGATAGCTAAGTGTACGTAGTAATTAATGTGACAGCTAAGTGTACGTAGTAATTAATGTGATAGCTAAGTGTACGTAGTAATTAATGTGATAGCTAAGTGTACGTAGTAATTAATGTGATAGCTAAGTGTACGTAGTCATTGTGATAGCTAAGTGTACGTAGTAATTAATGTGATAGCTAAGTGTACGTAGTAATTAATGTGATAGCTAAGTGTACGTAGTAATTAATGTGATAGCTAAGTGTACGTAGTCATTGTGATAGCTAAGTGTACGTAGTCATTGTGATAGCTAAGTGTACGTAGTAATTAATGTGATAGCAAAGTGTACGTAGTCATTGTGATAGCTAAGTGTACATAGTAATTAATGTGATAGTTAAGTATACGTAGTAATTAATGTGATAGCTCAGTGTACGTAGTAATTAATGTGATAGCTAAGTGTACGTAGTAATTAATGTGATAGCTAAGTGTACGTAGTAATTAATGTGATAGCTAAGTGTACGTAGTAATTAATGTGATAGCTAAGTGTACGTAGTAATTAATGTGATAGCTAAGTGTACGTAGTAATTAATGTGATAGCTAAGTGTACGTAGTCAATGTGATAGCTAAGTGTACGTAGTAATCAATGTGATAGCTAAGTGTACGTAGTCAATGTGATAGCTAAGTGTACGTAGTAATTAATGTGATAGCTAAGTATACGTAGTCAATGTGATAGCTAAGTGTACGTAGTCATTGTGATAGCTAAGTGTACGTAGTAATTAATGTGATAGCTAAGTGTACGTAGTAATTAATGTGATAGCTAAGTGTACGTAGTAATTAATGTGATAGCTAAGTGTACGTAGTAATTAATGTGATAGCTAAGTGTATGTAGTAATTAATGTGATAGCTAAGTGTACGTAGTCAATGTGATAGCTAAGTGTACGTAGTCGTTGTGATAGCTAAGTGTACGTAGTAATTAATGTGATAGCTAAGTGTACGTAGTAATTAATGTCATAGCTAAGTGTACGTAGTCATTGTGATAGCTAAGTGTACGTAGTAATTAATGTGATAGCTCAGTGTACGTAGTAATTAATGTCATAGCTAAGTGTACGTAGTAATTAATGTCATAGCTAAGTGTACGTAGTAATTAATGTGATAGCAAAGTGTACGTAGTCATTGTGATAGCTAAGTGTACATAGTAATTAATGTGATAGCTAAGTGTACGTAGTAATTAATGTGATAGTTAAGTATACGTAGTAATTAATGTGATAGCTAAGTGTACGTAGTAATTAATGTGATAGCTAAGTGTACGTAGTAATTAATGTGATAGCTAAGTGTACGTAGTCATTGTGATAGCTAAGTGTACGTAGTCATTGTGATAGCTAAGTGTACGTAGTAGTTAATGTGATAGCTAAGTGTACGTAGTAATTAATGTGATAGCTAAGTGTACGTAGTAATTAATGTGATAGCTAAGTGTACGTAGTAATTAATGTGATAGCTAAGTGTACGTAGTCATTGTGATAGCTAAGTGTACGTAGTAATTAATGTGATAGCTAAGTATACGTAGTAATTAATGTGATAGCAAAGTGTACGTAGTAATTAATGTGATAGCTAAGTGTACGTAGTAGTTAATGTGATAGCTAAGTGTACGTAGTCATTGTGATAGCTAAGTATACGGAGTCATTGTGATAGCTAAGTGTACGTAGTAATTAATGTGATAGCTAAGTGTACGTAGTAATTAATGTGATATCTAAGTGTACGTAGTAATTAATGTGATATCTAAGTGTACGTAGTAATTAATGTGATATCTAAGTGTACATAGTAGTTAATGTGATAGCTAAGTGTACGTAGTAATTAATGTGATAGCTAAGTATACGTAGTAATTAATGTGATAGCTAAGTGTACGTAGTAGTTAATGTGATAGCTAAGTGTACGTAGTAGTTAATGTGATAGCTAAGTGTACGTAGTAATTAATGTGATAGCTAAGTGTACGTAGTAATTAATGTGATAGCTAAGTGTACGTAGTAATTAATGTGACAGCTCAGTGTACGTAGTAATTAATGTGATAGCTAAGTGTACGTAGTAGTTAATGTGATAGCTAAGTGTACGTAGTAATTAATGTGATAGCTAAGTGTACGTAGTAATTAATGTGATAGCTAAGTGTACGTAGTAATTAATGTGATAGCTAAGTGTACGTAGTAATTAATGTGACAGCTCAGTGTACGTAGTAATTAATGTGATAGCTAAGTGTACGTAGTAGTTAATGTGATAGCTAAGTGTACGTAGTAATTAATGTGATAGCTAAGTGTACGTAGTAATTAATGTGATAGCTCAGTGTACGTAGTAATTAATGTGATAGCTAAGTGTACGTAGTAATTAATGTGATAGCTAAGTGTACGTAGTCAATGTGATAGCTAAGTGTACGTAGTAATTAATGTCATAGCTAAGTGTACGTAGTCATTGTGATTGCTAAGTGTACGTAGTAATGAATGTGATAGCTCAGTGTATGTAGTAATTAATGTGATAGCTATGTGTTCGTAGTAATTAATGTGATAGCAAAGTGTACGTAGTAATTAATGTGATAGCTAAGTGTACGTAGTAATTAATGTGATAGCTAAGTGTACGTAGTCAATGTGATAGCTAAGTGTACGTAGTCGTTGTGATAGCTAAGTGTATGTAGTAATTAATGTGATAGCTAAATGTACGTAGTAATTAATGTGATAGCTAAGTGTATGTAGTCAATGTGATAGCTAAGTGTACGTAGTAATTAATGTGATAGCAAAGTGTACGTAGTCAATGTGATAGCTAAGTGTACGTAGTAATTAATGTGATAGCTAAGTGTACGTAGTAATTAATGTGATAGCTAAGTGTACGTAGTAATTAATGTGATAGCTAAGTGTACGTAGTAATTAATGTGATAGCTAAGTGTACGTAGTAATTAATGTGATAGCTAAGTATACGTAGTCAATGTGATAGCTAAGTGTACGTAGTAATCAATGTGATAGCTAAGTGTACGTAGTAATCAATGTGATAGCTAAGTGTATGTAGTAATTAATGTGATAGCAAAGTGTACGTAGTAATTAATGTGATAGCTAAGTGTACGTAGTAATTAATGTGATAGCTAAGTGTACGTAGTAATTAATGTGATAGCTAAGTGTACGTAGTCATTGTGATAGCTAAGTGTACGTAGTAATTAATGTGATAGCTATGTGTTCGTAGTAATTAATGTGATAGCAAAGTGTACGTAGTAATTAATGTGATAGCTAAGTGTATGTAGTCAATGTGATAGCTAAGTGTACGTAGTAATTAATGTGATAGCTAAGTGTACGTAGTAATTAATGTGATAGCTAAGTGTACGTAGTAATTAATGTGATAGCTAAGTGTATGTAGTCAATGTGATAGCTAAGTGTACGTAGTAATTAATGTGATAGCTAAGTGTATGTAGTCAATGTGATAGCTAAGTGTACGTAGTAATTAATGTGATAGCTAAGTGTACGTAGTAATTAATGTGATAGCTAAGTGTACGTAGTAATTAATGTGATAGCTAAGTGTACGTAGTAATTAATGTGATATCTAAGTGTACGTAGTAATTAATTTGATATCTAAGTGTACATAGTAGTTAATGTGATAGCAAAGTGTACGTAGTAATTAATGTGATAGCTAAGTGTACGTGGTAATTAATGTGATAGCTAAGTGTACGTAGTAATTAATGTGATAGCTAAGTGTACGTAGTAATTAATGTGATAGCTAAGTGTACGTAGTAGTTAATGTGATAGCAAAGTATACGTAGTAATTAATGTGATAGCTAAGTGTACGTAGTAATTAATGTGATAGCTAAGTGTACATAGTAATTAATGTGATATCTAAGTGTACATAGTAGTTAATGTGATAGCTAAGTGTACGTAGTAATTAATGTCATAGCTAAGTGTTCGTAGTAATTAATGTGATAGCTAAGTGTACGTAGTAATTAATGTGATAGCTAAGTATACGTAGTAATTAATGTGATATCTAAGTGTACGTAGTAATTAATGTGATAGCTAAGTGTACATAGTAATTAATGTGATATCTAAGTGTACATAGTAGTTAATGTGATAGCTAAGTGTACGTAGTAATTAATGTGATAGCAAAGTGTACGTAGTAATTAATGTGACAGCTAAGTGTACGTAGTCATTGTGATAGCTAAGTGTACGTAGTAATTAATGTGATAGCTAAGTGTACGTAGTAATTAATGTGATAGCTAAGTGTACGTAGTAATTAATGTGATAGCTAAGTGTACGTAGTCAATGTGATAGCTAAGTGTACGTAGTAATTAATGTGATATCTAAGTGTACGTAGTAATTAATGTGATAGCTAAGTGTATGTAGTAATTAATGTGATAGCTAAGTGTACGTAGTAATTAATGTGACAGCTAAGTGTACGTAGTAATTAATGTGATAGCTAAGTGTACGTAGTAATTAATGTGATAGCTAAGTGTACGTAGTAATTAATGTGATAGCTAAGTGTACGTAGTCATTGTGATAGCTAAGTGTACGTAGTAATTAATGTGATAGCTAAGTGTACGTAGTAATTAATGTGATAGCTAAGTGTACGTAGTAATTAATGTGATAGCTAAGTGTACGTAGTCATTGTGATAGCTAAGTGTACGTAGTCATTGTGATAGCTAAGTGTACGTAGTAATTAATGTGATAGCAAAGTGTACGTAGTCATTGTGATAGCTAAGTGTACATAGTAATTAATGTGATAGTTAAGTATACGTAGTAATTAATGTGATAGCTCAGTGTACGTAGTAATTAATGTGATAGCTAAGTGTACGTAGTAATTAATGTGATAGCTAAGTGTACGTAGTAATTAATGTGATAGCTAAGTGTACGTAGTAATTAATGTGATAGCTAAGTGTACGTAGTAATTAATGTGATAGCTAAGTGTACGTAGTAATTAATGTGATAGCTAAGTGTACGTAGTCAATGTGATAGCTAAGTGTACGTAGTAATCAATGTGATAGCTAAGTGTACGTAGTCAATGTGATAGCTAAGTGTACGTAGTAATTAATGTGATAGCTAAGTATACGTAGTCAATGTGATAGCTAAGTGTACGTAGTCATTGTGATAGCTAAGTGTACGTAGTAATTAATGTGATAGCTAAGTGTACGTAGTAATTAATGTGATAGCTAAGTGTACGTAGTAATTAATGTGATAGCTAAGTGTACGTAGTAATTAATGTGATAGCTAAGTGTATGTAGTAATTAATGTGATAGCTAAGTGTACGTAGTCAATGTGATAGCTAAGTGTACGTAGTCGTTGTGATAGCTAAGTGTACGTAGTAATTAATGTGATAGCTAAGTGTACGTAGTAATTAATGTCATAGCTAAGTGTACGTAGTCATTGTGATAGCTAAGTGTACGTAGTAATTAATGTGATAGCTCAGTGTACGTAGTAATTAATGTCATAGCTAAGTGTACGTAGTAATTAATGTCATAGCTAAGTGTACGTAGTAATTAATGTGATAGCAAAGTGTACGTAGTCATTGTGATAGCTAAGTGTACGTAGTAATTAATGTGATAGCTAAGTGTACATAGTAATTAATGTGATAGCTAAGTGTACGTAGTAATTAATGTGATAGTTAAGTATACGTAGTAATTAATGTGATAGCTAAGTGTACGTAGTAATTAATGTGATAGCTAAGTGTACGTAGTAATTAATGTGATAGCTAAGTGTACGTAGTCATTGTGATAGCTAAGTGTACGTAGTCATTGTGATAGCTAAGTGTACGTAGTAGTTAATGTGATAGCTAAGTGTACGTAGTAATTAATGTGATAGCTAAGTGTACGTAGTCAATGTGATAGCTAAGTGTACGTAGTAATTAATGTGATAGCTAAGTGTACGTAGTCAATGTGATAGCTAAGTGTACGTAGTAATTAATGTGATAGCTAAGTGTACGTAGTCATTGTGATAGCTAAGTGTACGTAGTCATTGTGATAGCTAAGTGTACGTAGTAGTTAATGTGATAGCTAAGTGTACGTAGTCATTGTGATAGCTAAGTGTACGTAGTCATTGTGATAGCTAAGTGTACGTAGTCATTGTGATAGCTAAGTGTACGTAGTCATTGTGATAGCTAAGTGTACGTAGTAGTTAATGTGATTGCTAAGTGTACGTAGTCATTGTGATAGCTAAGTGTACGTAGTAGTTAATGTGATAGCTAAGTGTACGTAGTAATTAATGTGATAGCTAAGTGTACGTAGTAGTTAATGTGATAGCTAAGTGTACGTAGTAATTAATGTGATAGCTAAGTGTACGTAGTAATTAATGTGATAGCTAAGTGTACGTAGTCAATGTGATAGCTAAGTGTACGTAGTAATTAATGTGATAGCTAAGTGTACGTAGTCATTGTGATAGCTAAGTATACGTAGTAATGAATGTGATAGCTAAGTGTACGTAGTAATTAATGTGATAGCAAAGTGTACGTAGTAGTTAATGTGATAGCAAAGTATACGTAGTAATTAATGTGATAGCAAAGTGTACGTAGTAATTAATGTGATAGCAAAGTATACGTAGTAATTAATGTGATAGCAAAGTGTACGTAGTAGTTAATGTGATAGCAAAGTGTACGTAGTAATTAATGTGATAGCAAAGTGTACGTAGTAATTAATGTGATAGCAAAGTGTACGTAGTAATTAATGTGATAGCAAAGTATACGTAGTAATTAATGTGATAGCAAAGTGTACGTAGTAATTAATGTGATAGCAAAGTATACGTAGTAATTAATGTGATAGCAAAGTGTACGTAGTAATTAATGTGATAGCAAAGTATACGTAGTAATTAATGTGATAGCAAAGTATACGTAGTAATTAATGTGATAGCAAAGTGTACGTAGTAATTAATGTGATAGCTAAGTGTACGTAGTAATTAATGTGATAGCAAAGTGTACGTAGTAATTAATGTGATAGCAAAGTGTACGTAGTAATTAATGTGATAGCAAAGTGTACGTAGTAGTTAATGTGATAGCAAAGTGTACGTAGTAGTTAATGTGATAGCAAAGTGTACGTAGTAATTAATGTGATTGCTAAGTGTACATAGTAATTAATGTGATAGCTAAGTGTACGTAGTAATTAATGTGATAGCTAAGTGTACGTAGTCAATGTGATAGCTAAGTGTACGTAGTAATTAATGTGATAGCTAAGTGTACGTAGTAATTAATGTGATAGCTAAGTGTACGTAGTCAATGTGATAGCTAAGTGTACGTAGTAATCAATGTGATAGCTAAGTGTACGTAGTCAATGTGATAGCTAAGTGTACGTAGTAATTAATGTGATAGCTAAGTGTACGTAGTAATTAATGTGATAGCTAAGTGTACGTAGTAATTAATGTGATAGCTAAGTGTACGTAGTCAATGTGATAGCTAAGTGTACGTAGTAATTAATGTGATAGCTAAGTGTACGTAGTAATTAATGTGATAGCTAAGTGTACGTAGTAATTAATGTGATAGCTAAGTGTACGTAGTAATTAATGTGATAGCTATGTGTTCGTAGTAATTAATGTGATAGCTAAGTGTACGTAGTCAATGTGATAGCTAAGTGTACGTAGTCAATGTGATAGCTAAGTGTACGTAGTCATTGTGATAGCTAAGTGTACGTAGTAATTAATGTGATAGCTAAGTGTACGTAGTCAATGTGATAGCTAAGTGTACGTAGTAGTCAATGTGATAGCTAAGTGTACGTAGTAATTAATGTGATAGCTATGTGTTCGTAGTAATTAATGTGATAGCTAAGTGTACGTAGTCAATGTGATAGCTAAGTGTACGTAGTAATTAATGTGATAGCTAAGTGTACGTAGTAATTAATGTGATAGCTAAGTGTACGTAGTAATTAATGTGATAGCTAAGTGTACGTAGTCAATGTGATAGCTAAGTGTACGTAGTAATTAATGTGATAGCTAAGTGTACGTAGTAATTAATGTGATAGCTAAGTATACGTAGTAATTAATGTGATAGCTAAGTGTACGTAGTAATTAATGTGATAGCTAAGTGTACGTAGTCAATGTGATAGCTAAGTGTACGTAGTAATTAATGTGATAGCTAAGTGTACGTAGTAATTAATGTGATAGCTAAGTGTACGTAGTCAATGTGATAGCTAAGTGTACGTAGTAATTAATGTGATAGCTAAGTGTACGTAGTAATTAATGTGATAGCTAAGTATACGTAGTAATTAATGTGATAGCTAAGTGTATGTAGTAATTAATGTGATATCTAAGTATACGTAGTCAATGTGATACCTAAGTGTCAATGTAGTCAACACAACATGACACAACACAATACAACACATTACAACACACCACAGCATAGCACAGCACATCACAACACAACACGACACAAAACAATGCAACGCAATGCAATGCAACACAACACAACACAACACAACACTAAACGACACAACACAACACGACACGACACAACATAACACAACTGAACACCACAACACAACACAACACAACACAACACAACACAACACAACACAACACAACACAACACAACACAACAAAACAAAACACAATAGAGCACAGCACAGTACAACACAGCGTGACACAGCCCAGCATAGCACATGGCATGACACAACATGACACAACAGTGTGGCAACACAACACAACACGACATGACACAACACAACAAAACACAACACAACACAATACAATACAGCACAGCACAGAACAACACGGCGTGACACAGCGCACGACACAACATGACACAACAGTGTGACAACAAAACATAACAACACAACACAACACAACACAACACAACACAACACAACACGAACACAGCACACCGCAGTAATGCAACGCAACTCAATCACAGTAGAGTACACCACAACACAACACGATACTACATAACACAACACTGTTACAACACAACACAATGCAATACAATACAACACGATATAACACGACACAACACACCACAACATAATACAACACATGACAGTGTGACAACACAGCACAACACAACACAACACAATACAACACAGCACAGCACCCACGACACGACACGACACGATACACCACACCAGGACACGACACACCACAACATGACACACCATGCCACACCACTCCACACCACACCGCACCACACCACACCATAGCAAAGCACACCACACCACATCACGAAAGCCTGTTGTACTAGAATGTGTATCAGACCACTGTTGTACTAGAGTGCATAAGACCACTGTTGTACTAGAATGTGTATCAGACCACTGTTGTACTAGAATGTGTATCAGACCACTGTTGTACTAGAATGTGTATCAGACCACTGTTGTACTAGAATGTGTATCAGACAGCTGTTGTACTAGAGTGTATCAGACCACTGTTGTACTAGAGTGTATCGGACCACTGTTGTACTAGAGTGTATCAGACCACTGTTGTACTAGAGTGTATCAGACCACTGTTGTACTAGAGTGCATAAGACCACTGTTGTACTAGAATGTGTATCAGACCACTGTTGTACTAGAATGTGTATCAGACCACTGTTGTACTAGAATGTGTATCAGACCACTGGGTACTAGAGTGTATCAGACCACGGTTGCACTAGAGTGTATCGGACCACTGTTGTACTAGAGTGTATCAGACCACTGTTGTAATATTGTGTATCAGACCACTGTTGTACTAGAGTGTATCAGACCACTGTTGTACTAGAGTGTATCAGACCACTGTTGTACTAGAATGTGTATCAGACCACTGTTGTACTAGAATGTGTATCAGACCACTGTTGTACTAGAGTGTATCAGACCACTGGGTACTAGAGTGTATCAGACCACGGTTGCACTAGAGTGTATCGGACCACTGTTGTACTAGAGTGTATCAGACCACTGTTGTAATATTGTGTATCAGACCACTGTTGTACTAGAGTGTATCAGACCACTGTTGTACTAGAGTGTATCAGACCACTGTTGTACTAGAATGTGTATCAGACCACTGTTGTACTAGAGTGTGTCAGACCACTGTTGTACTAGAGTGTATCAGACCACTGTTGTACTAGAATGTGTATCAGACCACTGTTGTACTAGAATGTGTATCAGACCACTGTTGTACTAGAGTGTGTATCAGACCACTGTTGTACTAGAGTGTATCAGACCACTGTTGTACTAGAGTGTATCAGACAGCTGTTGTACTAGAATGTGTATCAGACCACTGTTGTACTAGAGTGTATCAGACCACTGTTGTACTAGAGTGTATCAGACCACTGTTGTACTAGAATGTGTATCAGACCACTGTTGTACTAGAATGTGTATCAGACCACTGTTGTACTAGAATGTGTATCAGACCACTGTTGTACTAGAGTGTGTATCAGACCACTGTTGTACTAGAGTGTATCAGACCACTGTTGTACTAGAATGTGTATCAGACAGCTGTTGTACTAGAGTGTATCAGACCACTGTTGTACTAGAATGTGTATCAGACCACTGTTGTACTAGAATGTGTATCAGACCACTGTTGTACTAGAGTGTATCAGACCACTGTTGTACTAGAATGTGTATCAGACCACTGTTGTACTAGAATGTGTATCAGACCACTGTTGTACTAGAGTGTATCAGACCACTGTTGTACTAGAGTGTATCAGACCACTGTTGTACTAGAATGTGTATCAGACCACTGTTGTACTAGAGTGTATCAGACCACTGTTGTACTAGAATGTGTATCAGACCACTGTTGTACTAGAATGTGTATCAGACCACTGTTGTACTAGAGTGTGTATCAGACCACTGTTGTACTAGAGTGTATCAGACCACTGTGGTACTAGAGTGTATCAGACCACTGTTGTACTAGAATGTGTATCAGACCACTGTTGTACTAGAGTGTATCAGACCACTGTTTTACTAGAATGTGTATCAGACCACTGTTGTACTAGAATGTGTATCAGACCACTGTTGTACTAGAGTGTATCAAACCTCTGTTGTACTAGAGTGTATCAGACCACTGTTGTACTAGAATGTGTATCAGACCACTGTTGTACTAGAGTGTGTATCAGACCACTGTTGTACTAGAGTGTATCTGACCACTGTTGTACTAGAATGTGTATCAGACCACTGTTGTACTAGAGTGTGTATCAGACCACTGTTGTACTAGAGTGTATCAAACCTCTGTTGTACTAGAGTGTATCAGACCACTGTTGTACTAGAATGTGTATCAGACCACTGTTGTACTAGAGTGTGTATCAGACCACTGTTGTACTAGAGTGTATCAGACCAATGTTGTACTAGAGTGTATCGGACCACTGTTGTACTAGAATGTGTATCAGACCACTGTTGTACTAGAGTGTATCAGACCACTGTTGTACTAGAGTGTATCAGACCACTGTTGTACTAGAGTGTATCAGACCACTGTTGTACTAGAATGTGTATCAGACCACTGTTGTACTAGAATGTGTATCAGACCACTGTTGTACTAGAGTGTATCAGACCACTGTTGTACTAGAATGTGTATCAGACCACTGTTGTACTAGAATGTGTATCAGACCACTGTTGTACTAGAATGTGTATCAGACCACTGTTGTACTAGAATGTGTATCAGACCACTGTTGTACTAGAGTGTATCAGACCACTGTTGTACTAGAGTGTATCAAACCACTGTTGTACTAGAGTGTATCAGACCACTGTTGTACTAGAATGTGTATCAGACCACTGTTGTAGTAGAATGTGTATCAGACCACTGTTGTACTAGAGTGTATCAGACCACTGTTGTACTAGAGTGTATCAGACCACTGTTGTACTAGAGTGTATCAGACCACTGTTGTACTAGAATGTGTATCAGACCACTGTTGTACTAGAAT
This sequence comes from Glandiceps talaboti, assembly GCF_964340395.1. Lineage (NCBI taxonomy): Eukaryota > Metazoa > Hemichordata > Enteropneusta > Spengelidae > Glandiceps > Glandiceps talaboti. The sequence goes on along the minus strand of NC_135565.1, from coordinate 3,105,396 downwards.
GTGTATCAGACCACTGTTGTACTAGAGTGTATCAGACCACTGTTGTACTAGAGTGTATCAGACCACTGTTGTACTAGAATGTATCAGACCACTGTTTAGTCTATCTGCTAGACCTCGGATGTTCTTCCGATAGAATACGACACACGACCGATCGGCCTCTGGCCTCGGGAAATAGCATGTGATTCTGGTAACTCACAGTCCCTCGGGTGTAATAAACGGGTGATATAGCCCTCATGGCCAGGCAATATGTGTTCAATATGATAGGAACGTTGAAGGAAGCGCGAAGCGAAGTACTATGAGGTCAATGTGACGTCTCGTGATGCATGATGCAATGACAACATGACGTTTGCGTAGAGTAGAACTAAATGTTTTCTAAACTTCAGTGGAAAGAAATTTTGTCGATCAGACACTGACTATTTTCAAATTCTTAAAACTTCTGAGAAAACTGAAGAGAGGAAGCAAAATGTGACACTGACAGACAAGATAGACGTACGGTACGTGTACAGATCGGAGGCGAGGCACACCATGTGGTGCAAACTGGACACCGATCGTGTGTGTCACGTATATGGCATCAGATGTAATACATGTGTAGCTAACCAAATATTCTTGGAATGTAGTCTTTCTTGTAACAACTATTGGAAATTGTCAGAAACCTGAGGATTTTATGACTGAATATGTTTCGATCAAGAATTCCCATACTTTCAGTTAAATTTTCTGATGACCGGGAAGCAAGACGTTTTTGAAACATTTAGTGCAACATTTGATACTGATAAGCGACGTTGATGACGGGTACAGTGATATAATTCATAAACAAATCTAACGTTGGCAACTCTTTTATTTCTGTAATGATCCTCAAATCTCAAGGACAACTGCCTATGTTGTACACATAGATCAAACATCACTGCCTAGTCCAGTTCCTATACCTGTCGACTGTTCTCTACGATCTCTAGCTCTGTGCATGTTGTGGAGATGAACGTAACGCGAACTAACTAGACTACAAGTACAACCGTGGCGGCATCAGAAAATATTTGTTTCATTCGAATTTGAGAGTTGAGAAATCGTATTAAATTCTTTCCAGATTTCTCAAAAATCATTACCATATGTTTTGGCACTATCCGGCATTAACCCTCGTCATGTAAATGATATCGTAGTCAAACATACGGAGACAGAGCGGAGACCAAACTAGAGTCGGTACTCACCCCACCACGACGTATGCATTTTTGCGTTTGTTTTGAAATAGCTGGGGTGGTACTCGTACACATCGGGATAACAGGGAGAAGCATATGTTTGCATGGCCGTAACCTGACCAAACTGCCAGGGGGGGGGGGGGCGCAGAACTTTGTTTTGGTGCAATCTTGCATTTAAAATTTAAAAAAGCGCTAATGTACATAAATTTGCATACAATTTACATAATATATATTTAGCATACGCAATTAAATATCATATGTAAGGTCAGAAAAAAAAATTCTGGTCAGCGGGTAACCTAACCCATCACATTGGGTAAGTAGGTCAATTTCATTTTTTCACAATGCTTGACAAGGATAAAACAAACCATATATAATGATAGCAAAAATATTTCAGGTCGAGTTTAGATAGAACTTATTCAGTCATCTTGATACTATCTCATGCAATTTGTCTGCATAGCTACAGTTAGGAAATGTACACAATTTACGGTTAAACAAATGGTGTAATTCCTCTCACCCTCTCTTCTCAAGAAATGGTAGGCCCCGCCAATTGAAACTCTAGCATTATTTTAGCCACCCCTTCTGTCACCTACACTACAGTGGAGATATAAAATCATATGGTACAATGATGCATTGGAAGGAGACAACTCCGAAGGTGAAAAAAATGAAAATAAGACAGTGTAGGAGGCCATTTAGAAGCATAAAATATCAAACCATAGACATAATAAAATACCAGAATTGAAACAGTTATGCTATGCATTACATATTATTTGGAAGTGTATTTTGTTGTGGCAAAACTGAAAGATATGCGGATGTGCACATGGTAAATGACTTCTCCTGAAGTTTAATTTGGTTCCAAAAATCCCAAAATAAAGAACAAAACATTTCAAGACTTTCAGACTTTTGATGGCTCAATGGTCGTAAACTTTTGTTCAATTCGTTTTAGTGCACATTGGATATTTAATCTCAATTCATGCTTGTATGCAACATCAGAGCCAAGTAAACCACTGTATAAGATATTATATTATTTGGAATAGACTCAAATGTATATTGTTACATGTACTATTCAGAAAATATAAAGAAATATCCTTAATTTTGAAAAAGAAAATGCGAAGCCCGCATGAGGATATATTGCCCATCACCAGAAAAAAATATATAGGTAGATTGAACAGATTTTTCATTTTGTTCGGGCCTAATGTCGTATCTTTCAAAGTAGTTGCCGAAAAGATCGCGCATAGCTAGCTACCTAGTGTACAGTATAAGTATGGAAGTGTAAAGCTTAGTCCGCTGTGGTCCGTGCGATACTTGTGAAGTTAATTTTGAAGTTTTCCCGATTATGTTGTCCAAACACGAGACCAACATGTAATCTGTAATCTGTAAAACAAAATTGTCATCTATCTAACGCTTTTGGTGTTTTCAAATTTACGTAACGATCGACCAAATGCCGACGCTAGTGTACCTGTGTAACTGTAATAGTATCTTGTACAAATGATACGTAAGTAAGTTAGTTCGTACCCAAGAATATCAGTTTACAATTTCAATTATACAAATTTGGATGGTGTTGGAACAGGTCCCTCAAAATATGATTTTCTCGGTCAGTGTTTCTATGGAAACAAATACTACAATAAATGTTCACAATGCACTGTACATCTAATAGTTATCTTTATGTGTTGATACATTTTTTCTCTATAGTTGTCCAGTGTGTCTGTGTCTGTGTCTGTCTGTCTGTCTGTCTGTCTGTCTGTCTGTCTGTCTGTCTGTCTGTCTGTCTGTCTGTCTGTCTTTGTTTGTTTGTTTGTTTGTTTGTTTGTTTGATTTCTGTAAAAAACACCTTAGTTGCCACAGTTTTGATCATTTAAAGGCCAACACCACTCCAGGAAATAAACATATTTTTATAAACTTTGGTTCTTGAGAGAGTCATTTCATGATTTCACCTCACATCATTTTTCACTTGGTTGCCAAGAACCATCAAATTGAAATTTGTTCATCTATATTATATTCTTTCAGTGCTTCACTATTGCATCATGGCTCTTGGTAGACATGACTATTTATTAGATGAAAAATATACATCAATTCATGACTAAAAGAAGCTCATTTAAATACTACCAACTCAGAACTCAGTTTGGACAGACAGCAAATTGAGCAAGTTAATAGCCTCGATCACTTGGGAGTTCACATAGACAAAAATAATGAACTTTGAGGCACATATTAATAACATTGTCAATAAAATTAATAGAGGTCTTGGTATTCTCAAGAGAATAGCGCAAATGGTACCTCTAAATATTCGAGTAACCATTTACATTACATTAGTTCTTCCATATTTCGATTTTTGTAATACTGTGTTTTCCCATGCTAGTGAGACCAATATTTTGCGGCTGCAGCGGCTGCATGCAAAACCGTGGCATGCGTATTATTTTGAAATGTCACTATAGAAAACACAGTGTTGATATGTTAACACGTCTGAAGTGGATGTCAGTGAAGCAAAGATTTTACTTCTCTAAATGTGTTTTAATGAAGTATAAGATCAACAGCAATCTAACTCCTCATTACCTTAACAGTTCAACCAAAATAGATAAAGTTCATAATTACAGAACCAGGGCTCGTGCCAGAGGAGATTTCTATCACAATGACTGGCATAGAAGTTCTTTGAAATATATGGCATCCGATATTTGGAATAGGATTCCCAGATCTATAAGAGATCTGGAATCTCTGAATGGTTGTAAACAGACATGTGCCCGACACGTACTCAATGTTTTGTAATCGTTTCTTGAACTGTATACATGTTTTAAATCTTTAGCGACAGTACTCGACTTTGTACTCTGTTTGGGACTCAAAGAGGGGGGGTCACCTTATTTTCAAAGACTGAACAAAATTATGAACCCCCTGCTGTACATTTCCATACATCAAATATATGTGCATATAATAAACCATATACCAATGGCTATAAATATACGTTCAAATATAACATATACTCTTTGTCTCTTGATACATCCCAAGCATATGACATGGAGACATAACATTGCACCTTTTAAGCAACAGTTTTGTTAGAAATGACTTCTCAATATTGCAGGCCATTATTAGATGCATTGTGTCATCATGTGGTATAAAAACTTGCATGTGTAGCTGTACACATAACACAAAGGAAATGAGATACCTTGAAATTTACGTCCTGGATGGATTGACTCTAAATTCTGTGCCGCCATTGACCTGAACATGTGGAATTGCACACAAACATAGCCAATAGAGACACACTTTCAAATAATTTAATGAATTTGTATCTCTAAATGGTAACTGACCTCCACTGTGCATGTTTTCCCAAATGTTCTCACTTTCTACTTGATCTTTTTTATTATTATTTGTGTCAATATGACCTAAAACGATTTAAACTTTGAAACCCTAAAATTAGTGATACTTTTATGATATAACTATATAAAAAGGTTGTGTTTTATTTCTGAATGGTGCTCTAAATGGCCCCCAAAGGGTGTTCTTTGCTCTGACCATGCTCTTACCATGGGAGGGACGACACCCCCTCTCCCCAACACCTGCATAGCAGGCGGGGCACGACTTGAAATAATTTAAACTTTAAAATTAGAGATACTTTTCTGATATAACTAAGTTGTGTTTTACTTCGAATGGTGGTTTAAATGGCCTCCAAAAGGTGTTCATTTTCAAACAGCTCTTCCCCCCCCCCCTGCTTGTATAGCAGGCACACACGCACGTAGCGTGCACTTCTCCCAACACTATTTCAAGTTCTCTCCCTAATTTGAAACTTACTGAAACCCCTAGGTTTACAATTATATTAACTCCATTTCTAATATTGTACTTTACAATTAGCTGAATTATTCTATAATGGTAATAGTTCACTCAATCTAAGAGATATCCTAAAACTTTTGGTTACTAAACCATAAATAATTTGCATGTCCATGAACAGACAATCATACTTCTCATAGGGTTCCTGTCTAAATACGTTTATATATGTGAGGCAATGGATTTGGGATAGCAATTTACCAGATACACTTAAAATTAATTACTGTAAATGTAACAAGTAAAATTAACTATGCAGTTTGTGCTGTATTGTGCTTTGAGAATCTAGAGTGTCTTTTGCAAGAATAAGAAGAATGTTTCTTGTCAACAGATGTCGGGGGGGGGGTCCGTGTTTTTATCATTTGTCGGGGGTGGGGGGGTTGGATTGTTTTGTGGATGAATCACAGGGGTCACTATTTTTAAGTACAACATGAACAAGAAGTCACTGGCCCATCCCGGCCGCAAAAAACTGATCGCTCCCTAAACCCATTCATTGATTCAGTCTTGTTACTTGTCTGTAGTGTGGTTGTCATCGTCGGTGTCTCTTAGAGACCGGTCAGTTTCTTCGGCCTGGGGTGGATTTGAGGGGGGGGGGTTACCCTGTTTTTGAAATTGGCAGTAGAGGGGGTCATGCTGTTTTGAAAATTGTGGAGGGGATGGGGGGGGGGGTAATTGTGTTTTGGATTGTGATGGAAGACCAAAATCCTTTTCTACAATGGCATATAGCCTTGTCTGAAATGTGTGACATGTCAATATTTGTTCTTGTCCCTGTTTCTTACATGAATTCTTTAATATTATTTATTAGTTCAATCATAACTATACATATACATATACATGTATTACCTAGCTACCACACTAGTTACAGAACATGTCATGTAAATGCTTGGCTGTTTCACAATCAATGCTTCACTTATATTGCACTTTGTGGCAAAAGTGAACTTGAAGGTTTCGTTATGGTAATCTTCGTAGATAGTTTATACAAGAAGTTAATCTAAAATGTTCTACTCGTCAGTATGAACTTGTCAGAAGGGATTAATAACACTTTCTATTTTTGACACTATATGTTATTGACACTACAAATCACCACATCTCATCAGATTCCAATTTTTATTATACGCTAGGTATGACCACCTAAAGTTCTCTAACATACCGGTGACTTTACTATACATGCAATATTAATGCCCCTATACCAATATTACGGGCCATTTTTATGTGACATAGGAAACTCATTTAAAACTCACATTTACGTTAGCTATTCAAAGCTTGAAAATATTATCGCAAAGGCTATGAATAACCTAAACATTGCCTTAATAGAAGAAAACACTGTAGATCTGCCAGGGGGAAAAATCCAAGGACTCCCTCACCCCAGAGGTCACTCATGCTTTCAACCAACAATCACATGCACCAACAACCTTTTTACTGTGCTAATGGTATTAAACCTTTCTTAAATATTTTCACCCTATTCTAATTTGAGATAATATTTCTTTTAAAGATTTGAAACGTTTACCAAGATAGTAAAAAATTCCCTTAAACTCCAAATCTCCCCTACCAATGATACTATCATTAGATATGCTCACCTTTACTACATTTATGATGATGTCATTTAACTTTTTAGGAACATATTTCAACCCAATGTAAGTTATAAAGAATAGTTTCTGATATTTGATGGTGTTGTCTTGTAAAGCATGGATTAAGTTATTGCTTGAAAGGATCTGAATAGCCTAAATATTCGCTTCAAGAGTAAAGATCCTTCAGGGCTTCTAGAGGGAGACCCCTAGGACCCCCACATGAGGTGGACATATCCCAGTCCCAAGCTCTTCCCCTCTGTCAAAATGCTACCAAGTATATTTCAAGTATTTCAACCATATGTAGTTGCTATTTACATGTTGGTGCTGTCTTGTAAAGCTTGGAAATTATTTGTCTGAAAGGGTCTGAATAGCCTCAACATTGACTTTTCAGGGTAAAGAACCTCCAGGACTTCTAGGGGGAGACCCCTAGGACCCCTATAAGAGATGCACATATTCCCTTCTCAAGCTTTCCCCTACCTTTCAGTCAAGATGCTGTTAAACTCCTTTTAGAATATATATTTAACCTGTGTCGTCAATAATTATAATTATGATAGTGCTAACCAAGGATCTTATAAAGTAGATGCAAGACAGTCAAGTAATCCACACTGAGTCACGATAAAAAACCCTGTCATGTGAATATTATATATGGGGGGGGGGGGATTATCATGTTTTAGAATTAAGTGATGGGGGGGGGGGTCAGCCTGTTTTTGGTTTTACAGATGGGGGGGGGGGTCAGTGACATTATCTCGGCCCGATTTAAGAACCCCCCCCCCAAGCTGGAGAAACTGACCGGTCCCTTATCCCGGTTTTAATGGGATTCACAAGGTCTGTAATTTTTTTTTACAAATGATGAGACGGGAGGTTAGGTAGACAGAAACAGTGATAGGCACAGGCAGATATACAGAGAAATTAAACGGCGTTGCTCTGGTATTGATTATTGATACGACATTGTGGGCCGTGTAATAAATAAATAAATGCACAGTTTCAAATTGATGTGCACTCATGAAATCCCTTCATTATGAGATATTCATCCTTTTTAAAATGATATTGTCTATAAATGGGAAACTGTACATAGAGCAAAAAAGGGTTCTAAAGGATTCAGTGATCTTCAATATGGCAGCCACATTGATTGATTTCAAATAGATGTTAATACTGTATACATGCTGTGTGGTAGATAAGATATCATATTTAATATTAAGGATAATGTCCTGGAGTAGAGATAATGTTGACTCGGTCCTGATAATGTAGGGAATGTGCCCATTTAGTCTTTGGCAGTTTTAGCCTTCCCTCAGCTCAGTCAATTAGATCCAAACACGAGTATTGATTAATGTACTGTCATCACAAACATTTCCATAGTAGTGGGAAACAACCATTTGCCTTTAAAACTGTCAATGCGGTGGCAGCGCAGGGATCAAGCCCAAATCACCTAGTCAGGAGTTCTTCTCTTCTCCATATCCAACAGCATTTTAACTTATGTTTTTAAAATATTTTAATAGAAGACTCACTATTAGTCAATATGGGCATAGGCACTTGAAAAGTGTTCCTACATTACATCTCCAACGTTATAATTCATATTATGAACTTTTACAAATATAGTCACCATTCGGCCATAATTTATCAGTTGCAAACCAAAGTGATGTGCACGTGACTCACATAGTATAATACCTTTTCGTCAAGTTTATCATACCAGAGTTATGAGGGTGAACACACTGATGGGACACACACATGGCACCCGATATAATAGTCTCCTCTAGCTGGTGCTCTATGGGGACTGAAAAGATGTTAGGCTGCGCAAATTAAAATCTGTGTTTGACATCACCCTGAGATTGGAAAATCAAGGAGGGGCGGCGGTTTACAAACAAACTAATTATATATTCCAAAATATGCAAATTCAGACTATTACAAGTGTGGCACCCATACATTTGACAAGATTAAGGTGAACATAAACAAAAAACATTTTTGTTGTAGTTTATTACATATACATCTATGTACATTATACATGTCAACTCAGTGGACTATATCCATGGTCCTCACCAGGAATATTTTGCTCTTCTTCCTTTCATTTTCTTTTAGTTTTAGAGTAATTATTAGCTAGAAGTAATTTTGTCAGAACTTGTAGCTTATTGACTTATTTGCTTTTCCTGCTCCTCTTTTTTTTCTGTTATGTACCCTTTGTACAATTTCTGGTGAAATAAATAGAAAAAAGTCTTTACCATCCGATGCACACTTGAAGTTGTATTTGATTGATACATACATTGTGTTGTGTGTGTAGTCATATTAATGTCCATTCATAGCTTGACTTGATCAAGTAAAGGGAGTGATCACTTTTTACAGCCTGGGGTAACATCACTAGCCATGTTATACTAATGACGACAGTGTCAACACCGAGTCTTTACCACATACACATGGAGTCCACACTGAATCAAAAGTTGTATGTGATTTATCCATACACTGTATTGTGTGTGTAATCATATCAATGTCCATTCATAGATTGACTAGATCAACAATATATACAATTATTATAATAGTTTTATTTTGTGTCTTTCTAAACTTGTCAAAATTGATCTCACCAAAGTAATCTATTACGTTTACTTACATCCATGGGCTTCACACAGAAACAGACATCGTTGACAAGCTGCAACCATATTGTTTTAATATCAGACTCTACATGCAAGTACAATACAATAATCCATACAAAAGTGGTTACATTACCATTTCTATAACAACAGGGGTTACTAAGGCATTGCTAACCCAAACTTAGCCCCGCACTAAAAACCAGAGATAAAAAATATTTTAAAAACTCTGGAAAAGCATAGGCATATATCATAATTGCATCCATAAAGTACATCCATCCCCTAAATAATATATAATACTCTCCCCTTAATAAAAAGTACATCCATCCCCTAAATAAAATATTTCTCTCCCCTTAATATAAAGTACACCCATCCCCTAAATAAAATATTTCTCTCCCCTTAATATAAAGTACACCCATCCCCTAAATAAAATATTTCTCTCCCTTTAATATAAAGTACACCCATCCCCTAAATAAAATATTTCTCTCCCCTTAATATAAAGTACATCCATCCCCTAAATAAAACATTTCTCTCTCCTTAATATAAAGTACATCCATCCCCTAAATAAAATATTTCTCTCCCCTTAATATAAAGTACACCCATCCCCTAAATAAAATATTTCTCTCCCTTTAATATAAAGTACACCCATCCCCTAAATAAAATATTTCTCTCCCCTTAATATAAAGTACATCCATCCCCTAAATAAAATATTTCTCTCCCCTTAATATAAAGTACACCCATCCCCTAAATAAAATATTTCTCTCCCCTTAATATAAAGTACACCCATCCCCTAAATAAAATATTTCTCTCCCCTTAATATAAAGTACGTCCATCCCCTAAATAAATTATTTCTCTCCTTAATATAAAGTACATCCACCCCCTCAATAAAATCTCTCCCCTTAACATATAGTACATCCATCCCCTTGATAAAAAGTACATCCATCCCCTTAATATAAAGTACATCCGTCCCCTAAATAAAAATATCTCACCCCTTAATAAAAAGTACATCCATCCCCTAAATAAAATATTTCTCTCCCCTTAATATAAAATACATCCATCCCTTAAATAAAATATTTCTTTCCCCTTAATATAAAGTACATCCATCCCCTAAATAAAAAATATCTCTCCCATTAATATAAAGTACATCCATCCCCTCAATAAAATATTTTTCTCCCCTAAATATAAAGTGCACCAATCCCCTAAATGTAAAGTACATCCATCCCCTAAATAAAATATTTCTCGCCCCCTTAATATAAAGTACATCCATCCCCTAAATAAAAATATCTCACCCCTTAATAAATAGTACATCCATCCCCTAAATAAAATACTTCTCTCTCCTTAATATAAAGTACATCCATCCCCTAAATAAAATACTTCTCTCTCCTTAATATAAAGTACACCCATCCCCTAAATAAAATATTTCTTTCCCCTTAATATAAAGTACATCCATCCCCTAAATAAAAATATCTCACCCCTTAATAAAAAGTACATCCATCCCCTAATAAAATACTTCTCTCTCCTTAATATAAAGTACATCCATCCCTTGAAAAAAATATTTCTCTCCCCTTAATATTAAGTACATCCATCTCCTAAATAAAATATTTCTCTCCCCTTAATATAAAGTACATCCATCCCTTAAATAAAATATTTCTTTCCCCTAAATATAAAGTACACCCATCCCCTAAATATAAAGTACATCCATCCCCTAAATAAAAATATCTCACCCCTTAATAAAAAGTACATCCATCCCCAAAATAAAAATTTTCTCTCCCCTAAATAAAAAGTACATCCATCCCCTAAATAAAATACTTCTCTCTCCTTAATATAAAGTACATCCATCCCCTAAATGAAATATTTCTCTCCCCTTAATATAAAGTACATCCATCCCCTAAATAAAAATATCTCACCCCTTGATAAAAAGTACATCCATCCCCTTAATATAAAGTACATCCATCCCCTAAATAAAATATTTCTCTCCCCTTAATATAAAGTACATCCATCCCCTAAATAAATTATTTCTCTCTCCTTAATATAAAGTACATCCATCCCCTAAATAAAATATTTCTCTCCCCTAAATAAAAAGTACAACCATCCCCTAAATAAAAAGTACATCCATCCCTAAATAAAAAGTACATCCATCCCCTAAATAAAATATTTCTCTCCCCTTAATATAAAGTACATCCACCTCTAAATAAAAAATATCTCTCCCATTAATATAAAGTACATCCATCCCCTCAATAAAATATTTCTCTCCCCTAAATATAAAGTGCACCAATCCCCTAAATGTAAAGTACATCCATCCCCTAAATAAAATATTTCTCTCCCCTAAATAACAAGTACATCCATCCCCTAAATAAAATATTTCTATCCCTAAATGTAAAGTACATCCATCCCATAAATAAAATATTTCTCACCCCCTTAATATAAAGTGCATCCATTCCCTAAATAAAATATTTCTCTCCCCTTAATAAAAAGTACATCCATCCCCTTAATATAAAGTACATCCATCCCCTAAATAAAATATTTCTCTCCCCTTAATATAAAGTACATCCATCCCCTAAATAAAATATTTCTCTCCCCTTAATAAAAAGTACATCCATCCCCTTAATATAAAGTACATCCATCCCCTAAATAAAATATTTCTCTCCCCTTAATATAAAGTACATCCATCCCCTAAATAAAATATTTCTCTCCCCTTAATAAAAAGTACGTCCATCCCCTAAAGTTTTATTTCTCTCCCCTTAATGTAAAGTGCATCCATCCCCTAAATAAAATATTTCTCTCCCCTAATATAGAGTGCATCCATCCCCAAAATAAAATATTTCTCTCTCCTTAAAATAAAGTACATCCATCCCCTACATAAAATATTTCTCTCCCCTTAATATAAAGTACATCCATCCCCTAAATAAAAGGTATATCCATCCCCTAAATAAAATATTTCTCTCCCCTTAATATAAAGTACACCCATCCCCAAAATAAAAGGTACATCCATCCCCTAAATAAAATATTTTTCTCCCCTACATATAAAGTACATCTATCCCCTAAATAAAAAGTACAATTCTACCCTCTAAATGAAACTTCCCTAAATATAAAGTACATCCATCCCCTAAATGAAGAGTACATCAATCCCCTATATCTATATGAAAAGCATTTTCATATAGGGGAGAGAGATACTTTTCATTTGGGATGGACATACTTTACAAATACTTTGTATGAAGAATGGCAGTGGTAATACAAAGGGTATAGTAAAGTTTAAGCAACCAAATATGAACAACCAACCCATGTGAAAAAACCCACAATTATATGAAGGATAAACAAACATATAACCTGTGTGACTCCCCATAAAGTGTTGTTCAGTAAATCCCACAATTATCATTGTACAAATACTAGACAAGTTGCCTGGTTTCTTTGCGCAAACTTAATGACCACCAAAAGATAGAGTTACTTTTATTATATATTAATTGGGATTAATATTAGTGTTAGTGTTAGTGTTAGTGTTAGTGTTAGTGTTAGTGTTAGGGTAAGGTTATAGGTTAAAGGTTATAGTTCAGGTTAAGGTTACATAAAGAAGGTTAAAGGAGTGATCAAAGCTTGCACAAATTAAGCAACAAAGTCTATCATTTGAAGTACAATGAAGATTTGTATCATGTTACTTAAATTTCACAATTTTCTGACGTAAATAGTTCCTCACCCAACTGTATACTAATCAGCTGGTTCTAAAGTTCTTATAACCATTCAATCAAAAATTTCAATTTTCAGATGACTTTAATCCTCATTCTCCCAGTGGCTGTAGGATATTTGTTTGTATACAACCAACTACTAATTGGGAGAAAGAGGATTAAATATATCTGATCATTTCGCAGTGAACATAAATTTATAATTACACCAAAGTATTACCATTACCTAACTTAACAAACCAACTGGCCTTGTGATAAAAACAAACAAACTAGTTGTGTTCTATTATGTTCAAGGACAATAGCCCAAAATTAAATGCAGGAATTTAATGTTAATCAGTGTCCAAAATCTGTTCGTACAAGTTGATGGTAATTAAGTTCATAATATCCTGACAGTCAAGGGCAAAGGTCAGTTTTACACAGAAAGCTCATCTGAAAGGTATGTTTACAATATACTTAAATTTGTATGTACAAACTATTAACAGTATGGAGTAAATTGCTAGCTGACCTTGAATATGATGGTCAAAGTCATATCAATCAATCAATCAATCAAAATAATTTGTAGAGCGCCAAAATCTAGGTGATGTTCTGTTCAGGGGCGCTGGATGGTTAATCCACACCATAGGCTTTACAAAACAAATGTGTCTTCAGTTTTCTTTTGAAACAATCAATCGTTGGTGCAAGTTTAATGTCAGTTGGCAGTGAATTCCAAAGCTTTGGAGCACTGCATAAGCGAAAGAACGTCCACCATAGTTGATTTGCTTGTAACTTGTTGTCGTAAGAAGGTTTTTGTCCTTTGAGCGTAGGGTGCGAGCTGGTATGTATACTTGTATAAAGTCGGAAATGTACTCCGGTGTAAGACCATGAATTGCTTTGTAAGTCAGGAGTAAGATCTTGTAGTCGATTCTAGAACGAACTGGTAACCAATGGAGTTTGATGAGTTATGTGTTCATATTTCTTTGACCGGGTGATGATTCTTGCAGCTGTGTTTTGTGTGCGCTGAAGTTGGTTTGTGACTGATTCAGTCATAAAGTCATAGGTTACTGTCTTTGATAATATCTAGCATGGTACATGCCTATGGCTCCCCTCCAGGCTGGCATGCATGTTGATATGTTTTCATGGTGATGAATCAGATGTCTATGATAAGTGGACCTATGTACAATCTTTGGTACAGTTCTTTAAGTGCAGCCCATTCGAAGTGCTCATGAGAGTTTGTTGATTCCTGCAATCGAAAAATCATTGACATAATTCAATATTAATTCACAGTAAAGCTCATGCAAATATTATTCCAAATTACAAATAATAAATACAAAGATGTAAATGAATGGACATTCCTTCCATCAATAAAACTTTAAAGATTAACACACTTCTTTGCAAGCTCTTATCTGGTCCATAGCCAGTGTCTTAAACCAACAGCTGGCTACTCTATTCAGTACAGGCAGTAACCTTTGGGTTATTTTCAAGTGGAATATAGACAACAATTCAACTGATAGCAAGTTGTCAAACTTACTTCATCCTGTTTTCTTCAGATTTCTTCTTCAATTCCAGTAATACAAAATCCTGACGTACAAGTACAATCTGAAATACCAGGAGAAACATTTTATGAACTGAACAGAACTGAAATACAACTCAAAAACACCTGTTCTCATCTTTTTATATGATCCCATGACAGGAACTTCCATCTGTAATTCTGAGTAAATTACCTTCCAGACTTTTATATCAACTACATAATCAACTGAAATGGTACTAAAAATCATCAGATGTAGAATGATGAACACAGGTATTTGTTTATTTACACGTATGCTGATCCAACAATGGTGAATTCAGATAAATATAGAAAGTATTGCAGGACTCTTAACCGAGATTTTCCCTCAACACAAACCTCAATAAAACATCTATCAAGAAAACAATTTCCTTATGACTGACAAGTACATAAAATAAGAAGATTATTACCAAACTGCTCAATAAAATACTTGCTTTTCTCTTCTTTCTCTGATAAAAGCTTTTTTCGACAGCTTTGAAGTCATAAATTGTGGTAATACATTTTCTTGGCAGCATTGGCATGGTCTAAAATCAAGGAAACACATTATTAACAAGTCTTGGTCAAAAACGTAACTTTCCCTCTATCAGGTCAATATTCTGACTTCAACAATAAATATGACTGCCATCCAACTCGTATTGTAAAAGTCATCAAACATAATTACATGCATATGTGGACTACAGTATACAACATTTGTGCTAGATTTGGTTGAAAGTCGTCCATGAATCTCAAAGGTGTAACCCCCCCCCCCCACCCCCCACCCCCTCTTATAATTTGGGCAATTTGACTTTAGACATTGTGATAAAGATCAAGGGTCTGGGTTATGAAGACAAACTTTGATGAGATTGCAAAATTGGAAACTTACCTATGTCGGCTTCTTGTTTGATATCTTTCTGTCATATTTTTCATGGATGTTACCTGGAAACAAATAAAACATTACTATAGCTGGATGGCCATTGGATGTCAGAGGTGTACATCCACACTTTGAATAATTTTGCCTTTTTCACTTTGAACATCAGCATCAAGATCAAGGGGTCGGGGTTATTAAAACAAACTTTGAAGAGATTACAATATTTGACACTTACTTATGTCTTCTTCTTCTTGTTTGATGACTTTCTTCTATAGCATAATCCTCTTCAATTCTGGTCACATTAGTTCTTCATGGGTAAGATCTGTAAACAAAGAAAACATTACTATGAACTGAATTGAACAGAATACCAAGCACATTTAAACTGAATGCCTTCCATAAGGGCAAAGTCTTTAGATTTTTGTTCCTACACACAATAATTGTTTGAATGCAACATTAACAGCTATACAATTAGTTATGTTTGAAGTATGTACCAAATTTAATTGAATTAGGAGAGTGCATTTACTAAAGTAGAACTAGTGGTCACCAGTTGCAAACTGTTCTGCTTGTCTGTTCAAACTAAAAAAAGGCTAGCAACACTTCAATTTGAATTCTATGTGACTGAACATAACAAGAATTTACTGGCAAGAAATAGATACTTATGCAGGAAATGGCTGCATTTCAATAACCGACCTCTTTGGTCAACTTTGTGCATGTCCCAGTTGACATGTCACCTTTGTGCCAGTTTTGAAAGAAATTGGATACGGCATGTCTGAGAATTGATGTATTACGCACAGACAGATGCATGCAGGCATGGACAAAAACGGTGGGTGGATCCCATTCTAATAGTCCCCCTTTTAGAGACTAATGATTCATTTTAGGAGTGATTAGAATATCAAGATTGCAAAATAAGGAACTAACTTGTCCTCTTCTTTTAATAACATTCTTCACTAGCTTTCTTCATCGTTCCTGGGTGTGATCTAAAAAATAAGGCAAAGACATTATCAAATAAACTGAAAAGAAATAATATATATATACATACCTCTCATATATACACACTTGCTCTCATAATTTTATATCAATCCCATGTCAGAAACAATAAATGAGTAAATCTAAGGAAACGTGGTCAATAGGCCTATATATATAGATAGAAGTAGTGGTACAGTGTTCTCCACCTAGAGTTTTAGCAGGGCGTGGCACCCTGCTATCCACACCTGGCATCCTCCTACAGACGCCAAGCGCCATGTTTTGATGTTTATTTAAAAACCATTTGACCAAACCCTCTAAGCACACAAATGCCCTAAAACAAATCGTTCGTTCACACCTTTTCCGAAGTAAAGTGATGTGGGTATTATCTAAAAATAAAGAAACAAATAACTTGTACAGAAATATATAGTTATTTACTTTTGATATTCTTTTCCTTTAGACTTTCTTCAGTAGTGTTTTCTTCAATGTTGAGTCAATTGTGTTACCTGAGTAGAAGTGAAATACAGATTTACATGGATTATTTATATCTATGGTGATCCAACAATTGTGTTTTCAGATCTATAAAGAAAACATTTTGGCTCTCTTAACCACCACTTTCCCTCTACACAATCTTTGATAACACCTTCAAGTAAGAAAAAATTTCTTCATGACTTAGAAAATCATACATTTTGAAGAGACTGTAAGACTTGAAACTTACTATCTCCTTTATCTTCTGATAACTTTTTTCTTGAGCTTCTTTCATTAATTCTGGTGATACAAGTTCCTGGGGTATGAGCATGATCTGGAATACAAGCACAAACTGCTTGTTTTATGAACTGAACAAGTCTTCAGAGAAGACCCCCCCCCCCCCAAATACATTTGTACTTTACTTCTTTGTGACAGAATGGAGTCATTATTTAAAAGAACTTGGCTACAAATATGGCTGCCATTCAATAGAAATTACATAAGCACCAAAGAAAATGTCTAATTCTTTTTACTTCACATTACTTGTAAACATGATTTAAAAGAAATTGGCAATGTGTAAACACTACAATGTGTGTGATAGGTAGGAATTGGCTGGCTTTTGATAATTGGCCCTGAAGGTCAAGGTCTCCAAACATAGCTTGAATCTGATAATATGGGGGTAGACACTTGAATGAAGTGTCATGGGTATTGCAGTTTTTGAGTTATGCAGTGTTTATTTTTAACTACAAATATTGCCGCCTGAGAAATGGTGTACTACACACAGACAGCAGATGCAGGCGTGGAGCCCATTGGAATAGTCCCCCTTTGAGAGACTAATGATTGATTGTATCAGAACATCAAGATTGCAAAATAAGAAACTTACTTGTCCTCTTCTTGTAATAACATTCTTCGCTAGCATTCTTCATCATTCCTGGGTGGGATTGAAAAATAGGGTAAACACATTATCAAATAAACTGAATAGAAATAATATATAGATACATACCTCTCATATTTTTTTCTTTTAATAAAGTTTCTTAAGCAGCATCCTTCTTCATCAATGATGACTCAATTGTGTTACCTGACAAGAGAGAAGACAAATACTGCATTCTATGGTTTATTTAAATGTATATGGTGATCTAACAACGGGTTATTTAGATATATAAATATAAAAAAGATTTTGGGTCTCTCAACCATCATTTTCCCTCTACACAAGCCTCAATAAAACATGTACTGAGAAAACATTTTTGTCATGACTGACAAAAACATAAAATTTGAAAGGACTCAAAGATTTGAAACGTACTTATATGCTTCATCTTCTAATAACTTCATCAGCTTTTCCAGTGATCTGAAAAAAACGAGGAAAAAACATTAAAAATGAACCAAATTATATGGGTACTTGCCTTTGATATTCTTTTTCTTGAAATCTTTCAGCGGTAGTCCTTCTTCATTGTTATCTGTGTAGAGAAAAAGAGAAAAGGAGATTTATACGGGTATTAACAAGTAAAGCCATTGCTTTACTCAAACAAGACTTACCTTCTTTATAAGACAGTAGAAAACCAGATTCGCTGCGCTGCATCTGTTCATCGAAAATAGCTTGCATAATGGCTTGCAGTTTATAACTGACCACTATAGCAAGACATATTTACATGTAGAACAGATAGAAAAATCATTCAAGATTTCTGTGAACCAATAAGGTTTTAGCAGTTTGCAACCAAGTAACACCACGTGTTTGATCAGTTTGCAAACTATACGCAATTGTGCACGCGTGGTAATCTGCAGGTTACATACGCTGATGCAGCCATTGACCAAAGTGTGTACTCACTGCTTGACCAATGACCATCTGATTATCACGATTTGGTGGATGTCCAATCTTCAGTCCAGTATTCCTCTTCTAGCCAGTGTATGATAACTGACTTGGTGAACTTCAATTCCGAGAGATGTCTTCTGCAGTTATGACAGTAGTCTGGTATATGTGATGTACTTAGTTATCACATATTACTACCGTTAGCAGAGTAGTGGTATCCTTTGTTGTCATCTAGGGGATATCCTCATAACATACATCTAGGGGTAACATGAGTTACACTTCCATGTTACAACTCTTCATTTTAACTTTAGTTCAAACAGGTTGTAACCCAGTGGGCTGGTTCTTCTTGTCCTTTCAATCACCTTGATATTTTTCTTTTCACACATTTTATAATATGTCCTATTTATCACTACTTCACTTTCTTTTATACAGGTTGCTGTGAATCTTCTATATGTATTTCTTTTGCTCACACATCATTTATTGTGTCGTTTATGTCACTCCTCCTTTGTCCAGTGTTCTTGTCCTTTGTCGCCTATTAGCCTGTTTGTAAGGTTGACACTATGTCCGTTGCATATCAGTGTCCTCTTTATTTACATGTCGTTTTATATCGCCACATTCTGTGTTTCGCACTGTGACCTGTTTCATTTTGTGTCCACGCTAGTGTACCAGTTTTGCACTGTAGGCTGTTTTTAATGTCATTTTATATCAGCATTGTCTGTTTTCAACGTGTCCTCTCACTTGTCACTTTTCTTGTTTCGCACGTACTGTGGCCTGTTTTATTTTGTGTCCACACTAATATGCCAGTTTCGCACTGTAGACTTGATTTTTATTGTCCTTTTATATCGACATTGTCTTTGTTTTCAACGTGTCCTCTCACTTGCCACTTTTCTTGTTTCGCACAGTGGTCCATTTCATTTTGTGTCCACACTAATGTGCCAGTTTCGCACTGTAGATTGTTTTGTAATGTCCTTTTATATCACTATTGTCTGTTTTCAACGTGTCCTCTCACTTGCCACTTTTCTTGTTTCGCGCGGAGGTCCGCTATATTTTGTGTCCACACTAATGTGCCAGTTTCGCACCGTGAACTGTTTTATAATGTCCTTTTATATCGCCATTGTCTGTTTTCAACATGTCCTCTCACTTGCCACTTTTCTTGATTCGCACTGTGACCAGTTTTATTTTGTGTCCACACTAATATACCAGTTTCGCACTGTGATCTGTTTGTTAATGTCCTTTTACATTGCCATTGTCTTTGTTTTCAATGTGTACTCTCTCACTTGCCACTTTTCTTGTGTCACACTGTGGCCTGTTTCATTTTATGTCCACACTAATGTGCCAGTTTCACACTGTGGACTGTTTTTTAATGTCTTTTTATATAACCACTGTCTGTTTTCAACGTGTCCTCTCAATTGCCATTTTTCTTTTTTCGCACTGTGGCTTGTTTCATTTTATGTCCACAATAATGTGCCAGTTTCACACTGTAGACTGTTTTTTAATGTCTTTTTATATCGCCATTGTCTGTTTTCAACGTGTCCTCTCACTTGCCACTTTTCTTTTTTCGCACTTTGGTCTGTTTCATTTTATGTCCACACTAATGTGCCAGTTTCACACTGTGGACTGTTTTTTAATGTCTTTTTATATAACCACTGTCTGTTTTCAACGTGTCCTCTCAATTGCCACTTTTCTTTTTTCGCACTGTGGCCTGTTTCATTTTATGTCCACACTAATGTGCCAGTTTCGCACTGTGGACTGTTTTTTAATGTCTTTTTATATAACCAGTCTGTTTTCAATGTGTCCTCTCAATTGCCATTTTTCTTGTTTTGCACTGTGGCCCGTTTCATTTTCTGTCCACACTAATGTGCCAGTTTCGCACTGTGGACAGTTTTTAATGCCTTTTTATATAACCACTGTCTATTTTCAATGTGTGCTCTCATTTGCCACTTTTCTTGTTTCGCACCGTGGCCTGTTTCATTTTCTGTCCACATTAATGTGCCAGTTTCACACTGTGGACTGTTTTTTAATGTTTTTTATATCGCCATTGTCTGTTTTCAACTTGTCATCTCAGTTGCCACTTTTCTTGTTTCGCACTTTGGCCTGTTTCATTTTATGTCCACACTAATGTGCCAGTTTCGCACTGTGGAATCTTTTTAATGTCTTTTTATTTAACCACTGTCTGTTTTCAACGTGTCCTCTCACTTGCCACTTTTCTTGTTTCGTACTTTGGCCTGTTTCATTTTATGTCCACACTAATGTGCCAGTTTCGCACTGTGGACTGTTTTTTAATGTCTTTTTATATAACCACTGTCTGTTTTCAACGTGTCCTCTCACTTGCCACCTTTCTTTTTTCGCACTTTGTCTTTGGCCTGTTTCATTTTATGTCCACACTAATGTGCCAGTTTCGCACTGTGGACTGTTTTTTAATGTCTTTTTATATAACCACTGTCTGTTTTCAACGTGTCCTCTCACTTGCCACTTTTCTTGTTTCGTACTTTGGCCTGTTTCATTTTATGTCCACACTAATGTGCCAGTTTCGCACTGTGGACTGTTTTTTAATGTCTTTTTATATAACCACTGTCTGTTTTCAACGTGTCCTCTCACTTGCCACCTTTCTTTTTTCGCACTTTGTCTTTGGCCTGTTTCATTTTATGTCCACACTAATGTGCCAGTTTCGCACTGTGGACTGTTTTTTAATGTCTTTTTATATAACCACTGTCTGTTTTCAACGTGTCCTCTCACTTGCCACTTTTCTTTTTTCGCACTTTGGCCTGTTTCATTTTATGTCCACACTAATGTGCCAGTTTCGCACTGTGGACTGTTTTTTAATGTCTTTTTATATAACCACTGTCTGTTTTCAACGTGTCCTCTCACTTGCCACTTTTCTTTTTTCTTTGTCTTTGGCCTGTTTCATTTTATGTCCACACTAATGTGCCAGTTTCGCACTGTGGACTGTTTTTTAATGTCTTTTTATATAACCACTGTCTGTTTTCAACGTGTCCTCTCACTTGCCACTTTTCTTTTTTCGTACTTTGGCCTGTTTCATTTTATGTCCACACTAATGTGCCAGTTTCGCACTGTGGACTGTTTTTTAATGTCTTTTTATATAACCACTGTCTGTTTTCAACGTGTCCTCTCACTTGCCACCTTTCTTTTTTCGCACTTTGTCTTTGGCCTGTTTCATTTTATGTCCACACTAATGTGCCAGTCTCGCACTGTGGACTGTTTTTTAA
This sequence comes from Glandiceps talaboti, assembly GCF_964340395.1. NCBI lineage: Eukaryota > Metazoa > Hemichordata > Enteropneusta > Spengelidae > Glandiceps > Glandiceps talaboti. The sequence goes on along the minus strand of NC_135565.1, from coordinate 3,083,744 downwards.
TGTCTTTTTATATAACCACTGTCTGTTTTCAACGTGTCCTCTCACTTGCCACTTTTCTTTTTTCGCACTTTGGCCTGTTTCATTTAATGTCCACACTAATGTGCCAGTTTCGCACTGTGGACTGTTTTTAATGTCTTTTTATTTAACCACTGTCTATTTTCAATGTGTACTCTCTCACTTGCCACTTTTCTTTTTTCGCACTGTGGCCTGTTTCATTTTATGTCCACACTAATGTGCCAGTTTCACACTGTGGACTCTTTTTAATGTCTTTTTATATAACCACTGTCTGTTTTCAACGTGTCCTCTCACTTGCCACTTTTCTTTTTTCGCACTTTGGCCTGTTTCATTTAATGTCCACACTAATGTGCCAGTTTCGCACTGTGGACTGTTTTTTAATGTCTTTTTATATAACCACTGTCTGTTTTCAACGTGTCCTCTCACTTGCCACTTTTCTTTTTTCGCACTTTGGCCTGTTTCATTTTATGTCCACACTAATGTGCCAGTTTCGCACTGTGGACTGTTTTTTAATGTCTTTTTATATAACCACTGTCTGTTTTCAACGTGTCCTCTCACTTGCCACTTTTCTTTTTTCTTTGTCTTTGGCCTATTTCATTTTATGTCCACACTAATGTGCCAGTTTCGCACTGTGGACTGTTTTTTAATGTCTTTTTATATAACCACTGTCTGTTTTCAACGTGTCCTCTCACTTGCCACTTTTCTTGTTTCGTACTTTGGCCGTTTCATTTTATGTCCACACTAATGTGCCAGTTTCGCACTGTGGACTGTTTTTTAATGTCTTTTTATATAACCACTGTCTGTTTTCAACGTGTCCTCTCACTTGCCACCTTTCTTTTTTCGCACTTTGTCTTTGGCCTGTTTCATTTTATGTCCACACTAATGTGCCAGTTTCGCACTGTGGACTGTTTTTTAATGTCTTTTTATATAACCACCGTCTGTTTTCAACGTGTCCTCTCACTTGCCACTTTTCTTTTTTCGCACTTTGGCCTGTTTCATTTAATGTCCACACTAATGTGCCAGTTTCGCACTGTGGACTCTTTTTAATGTCTTTTTATATAACCACTGTCTGTTTTCAACGTGTCCTCTCACTTGCCACTTTTCTTTTTTCGCACTTTGGCCTGTTTCATTTAATGTCCACACTAATGTGCCAGTTTCGCACTGTGGACTGTTTTTTAATGTCTTTTTATATAACCACTGTCTGTTTTCAACGTGTCCTCTCACTTGCCACTTTTCTTTTTTCGCACTTTGGCCTGTTTCATTTTATGTCCACACTAATGTGCCAGTTTCGCACTGTGGACTGTTTTTTAATGTCTTTTTATATAACCACTGTCTGTTTTCAACGTGTCCTCTCACTTGCCACTTTTCTTTTTTCGCACTTTGGCCTCTTTCATTTTATGTCCACACTAATGTGCCAGTTTCACACTGTGGACTCTTTTTTAATGTCTTTTTATTTAACCACTGTCTATTTTCAATGTGTACTCTCTCACTTGCCACTTTTCTTGTTTCGCACTGTGGCCTGTTTCATTTTATGTCCACACTAATGTGCCAGTTTCGCACTGCGGACTCTTTTTTAATGTCTTTTTATATAACCACTGTCTGTTTTCAATGTGTCCTCTCTCACTTGCCACTTTTCTTGTTTCGCACTGTGGCCTGTTTCATTTTGCGTCCACACTAATATGCCAGTTTCGCACAGTGGACTGTTTTTTAATGTCTTTTTATATAACCACTGTCTGTTTTCAACGTGTCCTCTCATTTTATTTCTCCACTTTGCTCCTTTCATTTTTCATATCAATTTACTCTTGCCACTGTGTACATTTCACAACAGTAGCCTATTTTTTCATCTCGTTTTACCTTTGCCACTGTGACCGTTTCGCACAGGTGGCCTATTGTTTTTCCATCGTTACATGTATATTCTTTTTCACACAGGTTGCATATTTTTTCACATCTGAGAATTCCGGAAGCACACATTCCATCCACTTAGTTGAGGTTTCCAAATCTCCTGGTTCATTCCAGCCATCACATTAGGTTTTTTAAATCTCTGGTTGGCATCACCAGTAGTTACCAAATGTCATCCATCTCAGGAGGATGAAGTTCAAAATCTCATAGGCATTCACAGAGAAGATCCTTCACATTAGGATGTTTATGATTCCAAATTTGTAGTAGGCACTAAAGTTACCATCTCTCTGTCCATCCCATTGCAATGATGGACTTCTTTACCAAAAGTAGGTAATAGGTGGATGTTTTTTATGTTCTTGTTGTGTTTTGGGTTGCAAGTTCATTAACCTGATCCTGTAACACTTGAATACTTGACAGTGCTTGACTGACCAAATGTTTGATTTGCTCTTCTCCTTGTGTGTTTACTTTGTAAATTCCAAATCTTTGTTCTTCAGGGGCTGTCATCTTTGGGATGAAATTGAAATTTATATGTATTGGTGCATCTGACTACGTCAATATGTAGGATGAACGTCATTTTTTTTTACCTTGTCTGACTACCATCAGGCAGAACTTGGTTGTTGCTGATTATGTGTGGCGTAGTATACATATATATGGAGTTTGTGTTGTCTTCCATATACACGCTCTTCATATATGTAGTCCATCCTGCCTGGGAAGTAGCAACTTACATCAGATTATATAGTCATCAGTTCCTCTCTACATTGAGGGTGTCGTCAAGGAAGGCTCTATTAGCCATAGAGTGATGGCTTTTCAGTCACACATTAAAACCTGTTCATACAACATATTTGTATGCATAATCTGAAAGAAAGAAACAAAAATAAATGTCAGTGTTCTGCCAAGGTTTAAAGCTAGTGGAGTCAATATCCCATAGGCTGCAACAAAATGGGGACATTTTACATCAGGATGGCGACAATCATCAGTTAATAATAAAACCTTAAACTAACTATTTTTGATAGCTAATCAACTACCCAGTTATTTCACAATCAAAATTAATACAGTAACTATAATATATAAGCCTAGTAAACTATTTTTGCAAATATCAGGGGAGGAATTCAAATTTCAATATCGTCAAAGCAAAGCTGTCTACCCTAACATCATTTACAATGTAAACAAGTCATTGAGAATAACATAGTCCCCACTATGATTGGGTTTTAAGGAACTGGCAGTTTATGTTGTCATTTTCTTGATATCACTACTCTGATCATACAACAACACTTGTGAACCTAAATCAAACAGAAGAAGATATGTTGTGTCTCCTCGTTGGCCATGGGACATGCCTACTCTTCAAGATGATGTGATGGAATAAACCATTCAACAATAAAGGATGGGTCCGGTACGTGGGGACCTGTTCAAGCATGTCTGAGTTATGGCTTTGGACATGAAAACTGCACCAACAAAATGGCTGCCAGGCGGATTGTATCATGATGAAAATGGATATGTACATGTATGTCATAGAACACTGTCCTAATACCAACTTTGAATGAGATCTGTTCAAGCATGTCTGAGTTATGGCTTTGGACATGGAAAATTCACAAAAAAATGGCTGCTAGGCGGCCATATTGGATTGTATCACGACAACAATGAATATACACATGTATGTCATAGAACACTATCTTAATACCAACTTTAAATAAGATCTGTTCAAGCATGTCTGAGTTATGGCTTAGGACATGGAAAATTCTCAAACAAAATGGCTGCCAGGCAGCCATATTGGATCGTATTACAACAAAAATGGATATGCACATGTATGTCATAGAACACTGCTAACTTTAACTGAGATATGTTCAAACATGTCCAAGTTATGGCTTTGGACATGGAAAATTCACAAACAAAATCGCTGCCAGGCAGCTATATCAGATTGTATCATGGCAAAAATTGATATGCTCATGTATGTCATAGAACACTGTCCTAATACCAACTTTGAATGAGATCTGTTCAAGCATGTCTGAGTTATGGCTTTGGACATGGAAAATTTGCAAACAAAATGGCTGCTTGGTGGCTATATTGGTTTGTATCACGACAACAATGAATATGCACATATATGTCATAGAAAACTGTCCTAATACCAACTTTGAATGAGATCTGTTCAAGCATGTCTTAGTTATGGCTTTGGACATGGAAAATTCACAAACAAAATGGCTGCTAGGCGGCCATATTGGATTGTATGACGACAACAATGAATATACACATGTATGTCATAGAACACTATCTTAATACCAACTTTAAATAAGATCTGTTCAAGCATGTCTGAGTTATGGCTTTGGACATGGAAAATTCGCAAACAAAATGGCTGCCAGGCAGCCATATTGGATCGTATCACAACAAAAATGGATATGCACATGCATGTCATAGAACACTGCTAACTTTAACTGAGATCTGTTCAAACATGTCCAAGTTATGGCTTTGGACATGGAAAATTCACAAACAAAATCGCTGCCAGGCAGCCATATCAGATTGTATCATGACAAAAATTGATATGCTCATGTATGTCATAGAACACTGTCCTAATACCAACTTTGAATGAGATCTGTTCAAGCATGTCTGAGTTATGGCTTTGGACATGGAAAATTTGCAAACAAAATGGCTGCTTGGTGGCCATATTGGTTTGTATCACGACAACAATGAATATGCACATATATGTCATAGAAAACTGTCCTAATACCACCTTTGAATGAGATCTGTTCAATCATGTCTGAGTTATGGCTTTGGACATGGAAAATTCACAAACAAAATGGCTGTCAGGCAGCCATATTGGATCGTATAACGGCGAAAATTGATATGCACATGTATGTCATTAAACAATGTGCTAATACCATCTTTGAATGAGATCTGTTCAAGCATGTCTGAGTTATGGCTTTGGACATGGAAAATTCGCAAACAAAATGGCTGCCAGGTGGCCATATTTGATCGTATCAGAACGAAAACGAATATGCATATGTATGTCACAGAATAATATCCTAATACCATCTTTGAATGAGATCTGTTCAAGCATGTCTGAGTTATGGCTTTGGTCATGGAAAATTCGCAAACAAAATGGCTGCTAGGTGGCCATATTGGATTGTATCACGACAACAATGAATATGCACATATATGTCATAGAAAACTGTCCTAATACCAACTTTGAATGAGATCTGTTCAAGCATGTCTGAGTTATGGCTTTGGACATGGAAAATTCACAAACAAAATGGCTGTCAGGCAGCCATATTGGATCGTATAATGGCGAAAATTGATATGCACATGTATGTCATTAAACAATGTGCTAATACCAACTTTGAATGAGATCTGTTCAAGCATGTCTGAGTTATGGCTTTGGACATGGAAAATTCGCAAACAAAATGGCTGCCAGGTGGCCATATTTGATCGTATCAGAACGAAAACGAATATGCATATGTATGTCACAGAATAATATCCTAATACCATCTTTGAATGAGATCTGTTCAAGCATGTCTGAGTTATGGCTTTGATCATGGAAAATTCGCAAACAAAATGGCTGCTAGGTGGCCATATTGGATTGTATCACGACAACAATGAATATGCACATATATATCATAGAACACTGTCCTAATACCAACTTTGAATGAGATCTGCTGACGTATATCTGAGTTATGGCTTTGGACATGGAAAATTCACAAACAAAATGGCTGCAAGGCGACCATATTTGATCGTATCACAACGAAAATGGATATGCATGTCATAGAACGATGTCCTAATATCATCTTTGAATGAGATCTGTTCAAGCATGTCTGAGTTATGGCTTTGGGCATGGAAAATTCGCAAACAAAATCGCTGCTAGGTGGCCATATTGGATTGTATCACGACAACAATGAATATGTACATATATGTCATTGAACATTGTCCTAATACCATCTTTGAATGAGATCTGTTCAAGCACGTCTGAGTTATGGCTTTGGTCATGGAAAATTCGCAAACAAAATGGCTGCTAGGTGGCCATATTTGATCGTATCATGACAACAATGAATATGCACATGTATGTCATAGAAAACTGTCATAATACCACCTTTGAATGATATCTGTTCAAGCATGTCTGTGTTATGGCTTTGGTCATGGAAAATTCGCAAACAAAATGGCTGCTAGGTGGCCATATTGGATTGTATCACAACAACAATGAATATGCACATATATGTCATAGAACATTGTCCTAATACCAACTTTGAAAGAGATCTGATGAAGCATGTCTGAGTTATGGCTTTGGACATGGAAAATTCACAAACAAAATGGCTGCTAGGTGGCCATATTTGATCGTATCAGAACGAAAACGAATATGCATATGTATGTCACAGAATAATATCCTAATACCATCTTTGAATGAGATCTGTTCAAGCATGTCTGAGTTATGGCTTTGATCATTGAAAATTCGCAAACAAAATGGCTGCTAGGTGGCCATATTGGATTGTATCATGACAACAATGAATATGCACATATATATCATAGAACACTGTCCTAATACCAACTTTGAATGAGATCTGCTGACGCATGTCTGAGTTATGGCTTTGGACATGGAAAATTCACAAACAAAATGGCTGCCAGGCGACCATATTTGATCGTATCACAACGAAAATGGATATGCATGTCATAGAACGATGTCCTAATATCATCTTTGAATGAGATCTGTTCAAGCATGTCTGAGTTATGGCTTTGGACATGGAAAATTTGCAAACAAAATGGCTACTTGGTGGCCATATTGGTTTGTATCACGACAACAATGAATATGCACATATATGTCATAGAAAACTGTCCTAATACCAACTTTGAATGAGATCTGTTCAAGCATGTCTGAGTTATGGCTTTGGACAAGGAAAATTCACAAACAAAATGGCTGCTAGATGGCCATATTGGATTGTATCACGACAACAATGAATATGCACATGTATGTCATAGAACACTGTCCTAATACTAACTTTGAATGAGATCTGTTCAAGCATGTCTGAGTTATGGCTTTGGACATGGAAAATTCACAAACAAAATGGCTGTCAGGCAGCCATATTGGATCGTATAATGGCGAAAATTGATATGCACATGTATGTCATTAAACAATGTGCTAATACCAACTTTGAATGAGATCTGTTCAAGCATGTCTGAGTTATGGCTTTGGACATGGAAAATTCGCAAACAAAATGGCTGCCAGGTGGCCATATTTGATCGTATCAGAACGAAAACGAATATGCATATGTATGTCACAGAATAATATCCTAATACCATCTTTGAATGAGATCTGTTCAAGCATGTCTGAGTTATGGCTTTGATCATGGAAAATTCGCAAACAAAATGGCTGCTAGGTGGCCATATTGGATTGTATCACGACAACAATGAATATGCACATATATATCATAGAACACTGTCCTAATACCAACTTTGGATGAGATCTGCTGACGTATGTCTGAGTTATGGCTTTGGACATGGAAAATTCACAAACAAAATGGCTGCAAGGCGACCATATTTGATCGTATCACAACGAAAATGGATATGCATGTCATAGAACGATGTCCTAATATCATCTTTGAATGAGATCTGTTCAAGCACGTCTGAGTTATGGCTTTGGTCATGGAAAATTCGCAAACAAAATGGCTGCTAGGTGGCCATATTTGATCGTATCATGACAACAATGAATATGCACATGTATGTCATAGAAAACTGTCATAATACCACCTTTGAATGATATCTGTTCAAGCATGTCTGTGTTATGGCTTTGGTCATGGAAAATTCGCAAACAAAATGGCTGCTAGGTGGCCATATTGGATTGTATCACAACAACAATGAATATGCACATATATGTCATAGAACATTGTCCTAATAGTAATACCAACTTTGAAAGAGATCTGATGAAGCATGTCTGAGTTATGGCTTTGGACATGGAAAATTCACAAACAAAATGGCTGCTAGGTGGCCATATTTGATCGTATCAGAACGAAAACGAATATGCATATGTATGTCACAGAATAATATCCTAATACCATCTTTGAATGAGATCTGTTCAAGCATGTGTGAGTTATGGCTTTGGTCATGGAAAATTCACAAACAAAATGGCTGCCAGGCGACCATATTTGATCGTATCACAACGAAAATGGATATGCATGTCATAGAACGATGTCCTAATATCATCTTTGAATGAGATCTGTTCAAGCATGTCTGAGTTATGGCTTTGGGCATGGAAAATTCGCAAACAAAATCGCTGCTAGGTGGCCATATTGGATTGTATCACGACAACAATGAATATGTACATATATGTCATTGAACACTGTCCTAATAAGATCTTTGAATGAGATCTGTTCAAGCACGTCTGAGTTATGGCTTTGGTCATGGAAAATTCGCAAACAAAATGGCTGCTAGGTGGCCATATTTGATCGTATCATGACAACAATGAATATGCACATGTATGTCATAGAAAACTGTCCTAATACCACCTTTGAATGATATCTGTTCAAGCATGTCTGAGTTATGGCTTTGGTCATGGAAAATTCGCAAACAAAATGGCTGCTAGGTGGCCATATTGGATTGTATCACGACAACAATGAATATGCACATGTATGTTACAGAACACTCTGGCTACAATATGGCTACGAGGTGGCCATATTGGATTGTATAATGAAACAAATTGACTTGCATATGTATGCCCCTGTACTAAGTTTGTAAAAAATCGGTCCATACATCTCTAAGAAACGGCTCTGGACGGACGGACGGACAGACGGACGGAACCTAATCCATAAGTCCCCGTCCCAGACTTCATCCTGCAAGGACTAATAAAGGTGCTGTTCCTAGAAATTGTCATTAAATTTTGACTATCGATACATTGTTGTATACAAGGACATGGCTGAGTGAACTCAAAACAGTTTATGCAGGGATCAGATTGCTGCAATGTTTAGTTTATATTCTGATTACATATTTGCTCTTGAGAATAAGCATGTCGGCAATAAGTACCACTTTCGCATCCCAATTTGGACTCGAATACTTCCAACTTGTGGGCATTTTTATACTGATTTTGGTCAAAAGTTATTGGTAACTTTTGTTGTTCTGCTAAATAAGAAATTATATTTATTTACACATACTAACTTTTCAAAAGGTATTGAAGTGACGACTTCAGATACTTTAGTACACTACTTTCATTGTTTGTGCTGCACTGACTATTGCGTCATAATCGGATAGGTGAGCTGTTAATTAATTTTGTTCAAATTAGTATGACTGAAAATAACAATTTCAATCAAATTTTCACCCATTTGGACCATATAACTAGAATGTAGTGTAGGAACATGAATGTTGGTATTTTGTATTTTATGTGTGATATAAATATATTGGTTATTTGTGATATGACAATAAATAAGCAAGACATCTTTTAAACAAAATTGTATTACTAGTATTTTACCAAAATTCTAGCTGTACATGTCATGTGTGGATGTGTGATGTAGTAAATTTATTTGGCTAGATACCTAATTTTCAAAGATTAGGCAATTCTAAGTATTTACATATCATAACACTCACTGATACTTCTACAGTTAGTAAATTTAAGCTGTTATCATTGAAGGATTGAAAGTTTTTTGTCAAAATTCGGTTAGAAGTGTGAAAATGAAATTCAGCAATCTCATTGACACCAGACCCCCTCCCTCTAAATGAACGAATTTTGCTTATTGAGTTTGTGTGACATTGTCTGATCGTCCCTTACAGTCTACTGTTTCATTAGCACCAGCAGGGCTCAAAATAATGGTGTTTTACTTGCCCCGGACAAGTGATTGAGCCACTTGGGCAATTAATTTTAAAATAGCGCCACTGGCATTGTAGCACAACTGTACAGTTTTAAAAATGTTTATCCACATGTTGATCCATGCTACAACTGTAGGTATAGGTGTTCATTTACTGAATGACTATCCAGTCACCTATCCAACTGTGGTATCTTTGCAATATACGTGATCATTTGGCTGTGGTCATGTTGCTAGACATATTTGCATACATTTTTGAATGTTCATTCACATTTTTAGACCTTATTCGCATATTACTCATGGAATCATCATGTCATGAACAAATCTTTAATAAACACCCCAATAACATTCCCACCAAACTTCAGGTCAATCTGCCAAGTGGTTTTGGAGTTTTTCGACCCAAAATCACATTTCTTGACCCAAAAACACACATCTTTGATGCAATCATTTGCATTTGAACAATTTCCCATCTGCATGCCCTACATAATGTCCCCACCAAATACCAAGGCATTTGGTCAGGCAGTTTTTGACTGTAAGTCGTTTACACACACACACACACACACACACACACACACACACAGAGACAGACAGACATAGACATACAGACAGACAGACAGACAGACAGACAGACAGACAGACAGAACGCTGGGCGATGCCTATAGCACTACTGAACCTCGGTTCAGTTGTGCTAAAAAGTATTGTAAACAAGTCATTGAAAATTGTTTGGCCTCAAATGGTTATCTTTGATATCACTGCTCTGTTCAAGCATGTCTTAGTTATGGCTTTGGACATGAAAACTGTGCCAACAAAATGGCTGCCAGGCCGCCATATCGAATTGTATCAAGACAATGAATATGCACATGTATGTCATATAACACTGTCCTAATAGCAACTTTGAATGAGATCTGTTCACGCATGTCTGAGTTATGGCTTTGGACAGGGAAAATTTGCAAACAAAATGGCTGCTAGGTGGATTGTATCATAAAACAAATTGACGTGCATATGCATGCCATAGTATGTTGCCCTTGTACCAAGTTGGTCCAGGCATCTCCAAGAAATGGCTGCGGACGGATGCACGGACACACGGACAGACAGAACCCAATCCATAAGTCCCCATCCGGACTTCGTCCGGCGGGGACTAATAAAAACAAAGCTACAATTATTGCAGCTAAGACCAACCCCTACAAAGAAATGGTATGTGCCACAGTGGTCTTTCATGATCTTATCTTATTACTATAAAGCAGGTATCTCTTTTTGCTCGGTAAAATACTCATGTATCTTACCAAGCTTCTGTGATTATGGCTAGGTTTGTCCTAGTTTCACAAGAGGTGGCAGAAGTATACATAATAATTACAGGAGTAGTCATTCACTTGAAGTTGCAAGTCAGCAAGAGTGTTCCAATCAACACAGACAACGGGCAATTTATTTAGTTTACATCCAACTATTATAACTTCGACAGGAAAAACAGCAAATATGGTGAAACTATTTGAAAAAAGAAATTGGAAATTCAGAGATTGCAATCACTAATTTTTTAATAGGACCTCAAAAAATTAATCTCTGAATAAGAGGGCAAATAATATAATTTCTAAGACAATAGATGGACTACAGTTACTGTTCAGCAAAGCAGGTACTGGGTAGAGGTAAACTATCAATGAATGTTTACTAACTACAAAATTTGCTGTAAAAATAAACAATGTACTACCCCAGTATTAAACATTATAACACACTGCATACTCAACTCTCGGTCGTGATTGGTCAATGCTACATCACACGTTATGGACCATTCTCGCGCTGTTCTATGATAAATGATGTAGTAGGCACTAATTAATGGAACTAGTCCCTAGCTCCATTGATTAGTGCCTCATGATGACATCATATATACACGCGAAAAACGATGATATTTTCAAAGAACAACAAATTGTAAACATGTCTGGCTCGTCTTAAATTATAACCACAAGCAGCAGCCAATGTGAACGTTTTGCTCGATTCATCGAAATTTCAGAAGAAGAGCTGGACAACATTGTCTCTGAGAAAGACTCTAAAAAGCAAAGACAGTAATCAAGACAGCAGTTGGTATTTTGGAGAACTATTTGTTATTGGGACAACTCTAAAAGGTTATTGAACACAATGCAAACAAACTCTGCTTGCTGGAGAAGTTTGTTACAATTATTTTAGTGTGCTGTGGTGTATGATTCTTGTTTGGTGTTATAAAACACATGTTGACTGACATTATTTGGGGGAGTTGTTTCCCCTCGGGACTAGCCAGTCACACCAAAACAGTTTCATTTCCAATCAGGTTTTGCCCTCGGGGAAACTAAAACAGTCTTGTTTCTGAGACTGTTTTTGTGTGACCGGCTCGTCCCTTGTCAACAAACGTACGCTATTGCCCTCATTGTCAGTCAACATGTGTACACTGTACCACTCTCCCTGTCATTTTTTGACAAAGGAAAGAGCAGCTATGTGGACAGCAAATGAACAGTCAGTAACAACTAATTGCTCAGTTAATTCTGGGCTAACGGCTGTACATTAAAAAAAACACACCAAAAAACAGGGTTATATTTGCCGATTTCGCCAAAGTCCCTAAAAATTGGAACTAGCTACAAAATTAAATTCTCACTCCCAAGGCAAAAAAGAAAAAAAGTTGTTTGCTGACTGAAACAGACACTATTGCCTCCAGACCGAATTGACAAGTGTTGATTTATTCACAAAGTGTAGCCGAATATAGAAACAGACTACACTCAAAAGTTTTTTTGTGTGGAAGTTAAAAAAAAAATGTAATTTCCAAGCCTCAACAAAGTAGAAAACGAGTGGAAACTTGTAAGGGCTTGTTTCCAAAATTTACCAGATGTTTACGGAATGCCGACATATCACGCATCCATGAACAACATTATCACCGCGACTTTTGGCAACCCATACTGAAAAAATATACCGAGAAAAAAATACTAACCGGGTTTGTCCTAGTTTCACTGCCGGTGTGGGAACGTAATAATTGCCGTAGTCATCGTCCACCTCAAGTCGATAGTCGGCAGACAACTTCCAAGACGGCTTCTGGTGTCTGCAGGTATCAATTTCAAGTTATCTCCCAGGATTAGTCTTCGGATGTCCAATGAAGGTCCCAAAACTTGTTCCAAAGATGCTACCATACTTGTTAGGCTGTTTTCCGATGGCGACAACTGTCAGTGTGACATGTTGTCCCCACTTTCATCGCTGATGGCGATGCATGTTAGAGCCCAATTTCACTACAAAAAAAAACATTATAAGTCACTGTTGAGATTAGTATAGCAGTCAACTATGCTATCACTTGGCAAGAACAAGTTGACGGCCCGTTTCAAAAGGAGACTAGCTGCATTCTGCCTTCACAGTAGTAATACCATTGTTACAGTCGCATGGACATGTACACCTTACTACACGTGTACGTTACATACAAGTATTCTATTTGGAAACTCACTGCGTCACACTGCACTGCCACCACCACATTTACACTCGATTATAACCCCCTTTAAATCTTGCAAATTTCTACAAAACATTTCATCAAATACTTTCGAGTATAGAAAGTCAAATATGGTTGTCGACGAAGTTGCATGGATAAAAACAGGCGAAAAAGACGGATTTTAAGAATGGATATCAACGCTTACCAACAACATCTCAAATTTGGGCGCCTGCCTCGTTCTGAGATATATGAACCTTGACCTCGAAGATGCATCATCGCCGATCGTTAATTTATAGATATATTCCACAGGCGCTTGTAAACTGTTATTCCTTTCCTAAATGGTTTTATTCTTGTCTATGACGGTCCTAATGTAGAACAATGACGTTATCATAGGGATTGGCGATATTCATATAAAATCGGTAGCGATGTCATACCCCCTACATTATTTATTTATTTATTTATTTATTTATTTATTTATTTATTTATTTATTTATTTATTCATTCATTTATTCATTTATTTATCATCAAATTCTAGTTGTTCACTTTGATTTTTACCGCTCATCCAATGTTTACGTTAACGCGATTCAACCAACAAGAAAAGACGTTGTTGCTATCTTCGGTGATTGAGTGACTAAATCGATATCCGTTGTATCACTTTATTTCAGATTATAGAAAACATTAACAATCCATAGCAAAACAAACAACAGACAAAACACATTGAAATAGACGCTTACTCCAAATACTCCACATAACACTGTGTGTTTAACTGTTAACACTGAAAGAGATAAAACAGCAACCACAAACGGGTTACTTGAGAAATGCAATCTGCTAAGAAAGCTAAGAGTTTTTTTCCTTATGATTTCATCAAAGGTTAAAATCGAAAAGTTGACAAACATTGCGCTATTGCTCTGAATAAAAGAATGTTTAACACCTAGCAATTTTATTACAAAAGACAGAAAATAAGTGACATTTAACAGAGAGCGCAAATTTAAAGTCACGAATTAGAGCATTACCTCTGACATAAAAAAAGTCGAGTCTGAGCCTGGATGTCCTCATTATCTTTGAGGTCACAGGTGATCAAGTGACCATGGTACATGTATTTGTAAACATCGACGTAATTCAGCAATCTAAATTGCAACTGGTCTGAGCCTCGTCTAAATAGTAACATTGACGCATGTCTTGTATGGCATTACTTAGCTTGGGACGCTTTAGTCTTATAGTTGGACCTTATAATGCCCTAAGATGGCACATGAGTTTAGATATGTAAAACAATGCAACTTGGTTAAGCATGATTAATTCTTTATTATTTAATAACATGCTGTGGAAAGCATGGTATAGTATACACAATAGTAAACACAATTTAGCCTCGTTGGGTAAAAGAAGAAAGAATATAAAGATACGGCGTTGATGGCGTCATATCATGTTCACCGGAAGTTTAAGGTGATGAAAACGAGGCCGCGTCTATAATGCCCTGTGAGCAGCGTGTGTGATCCTACGAAAATAAAGGGAAATTTCAAGCCCTTTTACCGCGTAATCGGAGAGTTTTCCAGCTGTAGGATCATCTATTAAATTTTGTATAAAAGGTAAGTTCCGAGTCATATAGTTTGTCCTGTCAAAGAATCGCCAGATTGGTCAGAATTTAGATTTTAACTGGCCAAAACTCGTGCTTATTTGCATTTTAAACAATGTATTGTAAGTTTACCTCAGAGTTGCTTGTTTTACTTCCAGGTCAGAATGCCCCGTGCTCGTAAACGACAATCTGAAACCCCAACCGGAGAGCGTAGACGTAGCGCACGGATCGCTGCTAGCCCTCAACAAACAAGCCCTAGCCCTTCCCCTTCTCGTGTAACCCGAGCGACACTATCAAGTGCGAGTTCGACGCCCGAGAAGCGGGGTCGAGGGAGGCCTGGAGGGGCCAAGGCTTCACCGAGTCCTCGTCGAGGAGGCAGACGAGGCCGGGGAAGGAAAACACAACGAGAGGCGTCTCCGAGTCCGACTCGATCTGAAGAAAAAGACGATGTGGACGAAGAAATGGAAGCGGAACCAGTAGAGGAACCAGAAGTGTCTCCACCACAGAAGGCAGCTAAAGGTAAACGGGGTAGGCAGAAACGAAAAGCTGAAGGTGACAGTATTGAAGAACAACCAAGTAAGAAAAGTGCAGTAGACACACAAGATTCGACTGAAGACGTAGACATGAAAGAAAGTGAAGAGAGTACAAAAGATGACATAGCAGCAACTGAACCTTCAGAGACAACTCAGACTGACACAAAAGCTGATGACGAAATATCAGACGACAACGATGCCAAACAAACAGCCACTGACAAGAAAGAGAGCACAAAACCCACAGAGACAGATGGTACTGAGGGAAAACCAACAGAAACCAAAGAAGTACCACCAGAACCTGTTGCACCAGCTACTAAAGACAAAACTGAAACAAAAGAATCACCAATGGAAGAAACCCCAGCAGAGGAAGCAACAGGAAAAGAACCAGTAGAAAAAGAAAAATCTGCACCACCGGCACCGAAACCAGAGGAAGTGTCCACAGCAGAGGGAGATACCCCAACAGAACAGACAGCATCTGAACCAACTGAACAGGTTGCATCAACCACGACCAGTGAAAGCATTGATAAACCAGCACCAACAGCAGAGGAAAAAAGTACAACTGAAGCAGCACAGGTCGACTCACAGACACATTCACAGGTATTGTAATGTAAATGTGCATACATGTAGTTACATATGAAAACTTCTACTCAAATCTTTGGAAGCTAACCCCAACAGTACACCTATGACACTGCTGACAAAATGTCAACAAAAAATATGTGATTTGCTTCCAACGAATTGATGACTTGGTGAGTAGAAGTTTTCATTTGTAGCCTAAATCTAACAATTCAGTAAATGCATGTGCTAGCTTAGAGTCCAGTTGTGTGGTGATTTTAGGCCCTGCCTTACCTTTCCCAACACTTCTCTAGTGACTTTCTGCTTTAAGGTTAATAAAGCTTCAGGCAGAAAACACAAATTCTTATCAGAGTTTTATTTCTTTGCGTTGTCAATAGTGTAACCATGTGATTAGAACCAACTTGGAGGGTTTGACTGTACAACTATTTATGTTATACATGTAGTGGATTAGTTAGTACAGTGTAAGAAGTTCAAATTTACTCTTTGGCCTGATAGTAAAGTTGTCATTACCTAGTATTGGTTTAACACATTTCCAAGATATGTTAGCACTAGTTGTAACTAAGATATTGTTTCATTAGACAATTAACAGTATATTCACTAAAATTGTTAAAATACCAATAATTAGACATTGTACATTAGAAGTCTATTTTATCAGCACTCAAGATAAGTTAAATTGTGATTCATTTGGGCATGTTGATAAGGGTTCTCCATGATTTTGAAAAAAATAATGAAATGGCCTTATTTACAAATATACATATTTTTTCAGATCTTAACATTAGAATTCTAGTAAAACATGTTTTCAATAACCAAAAAGACTACAATCAATTAAATTCCTATTTTATCCATTCAGCAAACTATAATACACAGAAATTGGTTCAAATCAACAATTTCCAAACCAAATGTACAACACACTCGTGTCTTGTTCATTATAAGACTTGGCTTTTCACAGTGTACACATCACCTCGTAGTTAGACTGATCTTAGTACCATATCAAAAATATGACAACATAGTTCATAATGTAAAAATTTCAGGAAGGAGATTGAGTTACACAGCTTTGACAGCATTGCCAATTGGTCAATATGTTTTACACACACTACACAATTTATATGAATGATTTTTCATCAAGCTTTGTCAGAAATAATTTTTTTCATGTGACAAATTTGGGCTGTGAATTACAAAATATGTTCAGTGCTCATGTGAAAATGTGGCTATTGTGTTTCGATATTTGTGATTCACATCAAATCTTGATAACCTATGACAGTAATTCTAGCTTAGAACCGTACCTGAATAGTTAGTTATACTTTAAGAATAAGTGTTCATTTTAAGTTTTCATTTGTATTCTTGGGTACAATGCAAAAATGGACATGTCGTCATATGTATACTATTACATGTATGAGAAGGCTTGGAAAATCTGGAACATTTACCTGCCCACAGAAACTACCATCTTGTACTATGGTACTACTGGGGAATGGTTTAGGGTGTTAACTGTTTTGTTTTGTTTTTTGTTTCAACTATCATCATTATTATCGAGGCGATAAGTGAGTTCACAAATGGTGATAGACGCAGTGTCTAGGCTAGCAAACTTCCTACATTGACGACAATGAATAGAATTGGGTACCAAATATCAATTTTGATGGAATATGTTACCAGTGTGCACAAACTTACACTACATTGCGTTCCATATGTGATATTACTACACTCGCATATGGGACGCAGTTCAAGTTTGTCCATGCTGCATTATTAAATATACTGTTGTTGGCAGCCCTAGCTACAATGTATCGAGTTAGTGAGAACTTTTGTTAATATACTTCCATGAAAACACTAATTGGTAAAATAGCAAGGAACTCAAGTAGGTTTTACCTACTTACATGTACTATACCACAGGGAACTTGGTAAAATACAACAGTGTTCACCAATTGTATCTTGTAGTGGCCTGTCTCAAGCTGTGCTACAACTGCCTACTAGCAGCAAGTTTCTCTATTGATCACAATATAATCTTTCACTCCCTAATGTTTAATTAGTGTACATTTCATCAGTGGAGTCTTCAGGATAGGGACACTTTAGGATATCTAATCTGGTGTAATGTTGAATTGTGTTCTGGTTGCTAATTTAACATCAAATGTTGGAGTTGTTTGTTTACCATCTGAGTAGAGTGAGTGAGTGTATGTGTGTCATACTATCTGTGGAGTGACTAGCCAGCTTTGGTCTCATCAACAATTTGTTTACAATTAAACATCAGGGAATGAAAGATTACATTGTGATCAATAGAGAAACTTGCACAGCACAGCTTGAGACAAGCTTAGAGATACAGTTGATCAAACATTGTTGTAACTGGGGAACAATGGCAGATTTTACCTACTTACAATGTACATATACATACATACAGTGATACATACATACAGTGATACATACATACATGTACATACATACATGCATATACATACATACATACATACATACAGACGTACGTACGTACGTACGTACATACATAAATGTACATGCATGCACACATATGCATCCATACATTGAGACAAAGGCCATATATGTATATACAATGAACACATAATATGACAATTTGATTCAGGCTACAAATGATGGTAGGTACCATAGGTTTTCCCCAATAAATGAATAACAAATGAAATGTGTGGGTGTCAGAGCATAAAAAAGTGATATTATATACATATTGTAGGTAATATTTATATATAATTTACCTACCAGCCCTTATAGAACTACATTTATTATACTAATGCCATAAAAAACTGACTTATTTCTAAAATAGAAAATAAATAAAATGGAATACTAGTAGTCAGATCCTCTATGTTGACAGGTTAATAAATTATGCAAATTATATGCACAATCATGCTAATTAGATTTTTTGCTGTCTTGCTGTCTTACTTGGTTCAGGTGACATTTCAATGAAATCGAGAATATAAAAATGTGAATGAATAAGGTACATATTATACTGTGAGACTGATAGTGTTTGATGATTAAACTGACAACAATGTATATTCAAGCAATAAACCCCCACCCCCCAGTGAATATGTATATGGAGCCAACCGGTCAAAACCAAGGGGTATACATGTACAGCCTCAATGGGCATAGCCTGGTGGGGACATATATGTTAGATTCCTGTGTGCATGCGTCCACCCTCATGTCAGGCGTGTACCAAATGATTTCAACCAAACTTTGCATAAAGGTAGTATACTATGTGCGACATATGCACACCTCTTTGTTTTACGACCGAATGGTGGCCGTAGTCGTTAAATTTCACAATATGTATCATAACTTTGGAGGTATAATACATCATAGTGACTCCATTCAAGTGCCTACACCCATATTATCAAATCTGGGCTTTCTTTTATGACCCCGACCTTTGACCTGGAAAGTCTTATTCAAGCCCAAATAGCCAAATGTGGGTTTCTTCATATCTTTTGAATTAAACATTTCAAGTCATGACTTTAGTTTGACTATGTGACTATCACCATTCAAGTGCCTATCTCATATTATCAATGAGGTTTCGAAGGAGACGTTAACCTTTGACCTTGACAAACATTTTTAGTGAAATCACCAAAATGTTTCTTTCTAGCTGAACAAATTGAATAAACAAAGACTCCATTCTATACCCCAAAGTTCAACTTTCTTTTGCATATACATGTATAGTAAATTAGTCTTTGTACCATCTCATCTCATTGGCTAGAGTAATCTATGGGCCTGTGTATCATTCCTTCCACAAGTTCCAGTTGCAAAAACATGCTGGTGAGGTGTTAGTGTCAACCTTGCCTTAGCACTGAGCTAGTCTGGTGTTAACATAGGACTGGTGCAGACATGAACCCTTCCAGTTGCTAACATATACTGGTGAGTTATTAGTACCAGCCTAGTGTTAGCACTGAGCTAGTCTGGTGTTAACATAGGACTGGTGTAGGTATTAACCCTTCCAGTTGTTAACATATACTGGTGAGTTATTAGTACCAGCCTAGTGTTAGCACTGAGCTAGTCTGGTGTTAACATAGGACTGGTGCAGACATGAACCCTTCCAGTTGCTAACATATACTGGTGAGGTGTTGGTGCCAGCCTAGTGTTAGCACTGAGCTAGTCTGGTGTTAACATAGGACCGGTGTAGGCATTAATTAACTAACTTTAGTGACCACATTTCAAGTATTGAATAAAAAAAAGTAAACCCATAAAACGTAAAAGTCGTGAAAGTTGTGGTCTAGCAAGAAATAGTGGATGTGGAAACTGCCATCAACTTAAAAAACAATATAAGACTATTCTTCCAAGCTGTAATGGCTAGACAACTGATAGGATGAAATAAACAACACAGAGGCCATATTATGGAAAACAATGGAAAACATAACTACCTGAACTAGACACTCACATATAAAAAAAAGATATATAGAAAAATACCCCACTTATTCTGAAATTGATCATAATTGGAACCACACAATTTTTTTGTTAAGCCTAACTGGGAAAAAAAAAGTTTATCACATTTTACATCTGAAAATTTCAAATGAATAATGAATTCCAAACATCTTAGGATTATAAAAAAAAAGAAACTCCCAAGGGACTGGTGCTCGTCTACAATTTCCTTAAAATCTCTACAAACTTTACTTGTAGCTTGTTCCTGGTACATTTGAAGTAATAACGATATTTTTAACGAAATCTCTGTATTTTGTAATCCATTTAACACAGTAATCACTGAATCAGTAGCCATACTGGATTCTAGAATGGCTCAAGTTTGATTTAAGTCAAAAAAAGTATGAAAACGCCTCACTTTTTGTTTGATTTCAGTTTGAAATAGGTTTGTGTTCTGTTGAACAAATTAACAGGAAAAGTCCAATCAGTTGAAATTACAAGGTGCATTCTCCAATTAACATATAGGTAATGTGTAAGAGTCCCCCCCCCCCCCCCCCCGTTTCAAGTTTCACTACATAGTCATTGTTTTATGTTGAAAATAATGGAAAGTTGCTAACTTAGGTTGACAGTGGTTGTGGTTAGGGTAGTAAATATGTTGAGTTTTGTTCACTTGACGGTTAAAAGTGAAAGGGTGTTGTGTACAAAATGGAACTCTTTATCTTTCCAAGAAATTTAATGTTGATATTCCTAGATTTCTGAAAGCTATACAAGTTGTTACTACAGGCACTTTCTTTCTTGATGAATCATTTAAATGCATTTATTATCCATCCATTGCCTTGCAGATACTTGTGTCACTATTCACTATAGATCTCTATGGTTGTCGTGACAACTATAAATTAAAGATAACAATAAGTACCAAATTCAGTTCATACATTGTGTATGGTTCCTAAATTTTTAAGTGGCCATATGGATGAATGATTGTCTATTTAATTTGGATTTTTAATTTTATAAAACAATTTTACCATGGCTTCTTACTTCAAAAATCAATGTGAAACAATATTGACAAAGTTTGTTATTGTACATGCAATAACTATCATTTTGTATATACTCTTGCCATTTACTGAGGTACAAACAACGTCTTGGCATACAAACATGTACGTTGCTTGAAAACTGTCAAACGTTGTGCAAAATGATACTTCAGGACTTTACGTTTTTTTGCAATTGACTCAACCAGTTTCTATCGGAAAAGGTCAAAGGTTAGTAAGTGTAGTCTATGATTGGAAACGAAGACCGCCACGTTGTCAGAATCAAAATCACTACATTTTCAGATGAGTTATACTCTGTTGAAGTTGCTTGTTCCTAGCAACCTTTACGTGTGAATATATAATAAGTGATTTTTACAAGGATTTTGACACCAGAATTCAAATATCATGATGTTATAATAGGTCTTTTCCCTCGAGTAAATCAGAACATGAATTATCAAACCGTCCATTGATATACCCATTGTACATATGCTACATTTTGCTGAAAGATTATTTGAAAAATGGATACTACTGTACATGTAGGCCAGGGATTCAAATAAACTACACTTCGACTCTACTACTCTTGCTTGTACCCTTGATCAGTCATACATCTTCAATCATATGTTGATATGGTTGTCCTTGTTCTTGGAGTCATAAAAGTCAACTACCAAAAATATCTCATTTCATTCACAGTCATCAAGCTCTAACATTTCACTGTTGACAAAACGTCAACAAACATGTTTGGTAACAACCTGAGCTGATACAACTACAAGTATGCATTATGCGTATACTATCTCAGGAACATGTTTTTAGATGTCTGTCAGACTGTCAACATCCGGTTGGGACATATCTCTGGCCCTAGCGGAGTGTAGGGTTTGCTGTGACTTTGAAAGTTTTTTTGTTTTTGTGCCCATTTTTTCATTCTACATTTAGCAGAATAATCCACCCAACCACAGTCCCTCTATCACGCAACTTTGCAATTCAGATCTGAATGGCTTCCGTCTATTTACGTTCAGGGTTCTCCATGATTTTGAAAAATAAAGGGTGCATATTTATTTGCATATCATTAGCATATTTCTAGATCATAATATTAGGAAGTGAAAAAAGTTTTCAAAATCAAAAACTCCTATTTTATCCATTCAGCAAACTAAAATGCACTGAAATGTGTTGAGATCACCAATTTCCAAACCTTTAACATAATTCACAATGTAAAAATTTCGGGAAGGAGGTTGACAGTAGTCTGTAAGGTACGCCGTGACGGTGCGCCCTCAAACATCGGCCAACCCCTTACAGAGGAGGCCGGTGAGGGCGAAACGTCACGACGTATCTTACAGTCTAGGTTGACAGTTACACAGATAATAATGTTGGCAAGCATGTTTTACACACACAACACATGGCATTGTTGATGGTATGCACCTCTAGGCTAGCTATCACTTAGTTTTGAGTTGTTGGTTTCACCTTGTAAATGTGCATGTCATTCATAAAAATTAATTGAAAACAACGGCCCCTAATTAGGATTAAAAGATTATCGCTACGTACAGCAAATAAGTGACATCAACACATCAAGGGAAAAGCTGTGTTTCTAGTCTGTCTTTATAGTGGTCTGAGGATTAATGCACCAGTCCAGGTCCATGACAATGAAGAATGCACATGGGAGTAAACCAACTACAAATCACTCTTGGGTTGAGACATACTCGGTGTTACTCAGTCACTCATAGAAAATTAACTAGACACTGAATGCCAACATCATGGGTTTGGCAAACTTTTATACTTTATAGCAAATGGCACGGCATCGTTTGATTTTATAGTTGTGAAAATCTTGCAGTTCCGACAAACTGACATTACGGATAGGCCAGTTTTGCATTTGATTTGCCGAAAGCTTGTACCGTAGTGTGAATCACACTACCATTAGCAAGTTTACGCATTTTATTCCTATCGAAAACAATACTGACGGCAAACTTCAATGAAATCTGTGTGGTAGTAGTAGAGGGTTGAATAGTCATTTGAACTAATTAGAAACTCTTTAGTTTTACTTGCTGCTTACATGTATGTGTGAAGGATCAATACAAATGTTGCGAGTATACATTGAAAACAACAAAAACGTACAGAGTGACAGACGAACAATGTCAACCCTACCGAACCCTAAGCAATGTCATAGCGTATTGGGACAACTCATCACGTATCGGCGAAAATTAAAGGATATCAGGTCCGATACATGAAAACCTTCTGGGGAGAACACTGGTTAACACTAGACTAGTTAACAACTGGAAGGGTTAATGTCTGCACCAGTCCTATGTTAACACCAGACTAGCTCAGTGCTAACACTAGGCTGGTACTAATAGCTCACCAGTATGTGTTAGCAACTGGAAGGGTTAATGCCTACACCAGTCCTATGTTAACATCAGACTAGCTCAGTGCTAACACTAGGCTGGTACTAATAGCTCACCAGTATGTGTTAACAACTGGAAGGGTTAATGTCTGCACCAGTCCTATGTTAACACCAGACTAGCTCAGTGCTAACACTAGGCTGGTACTAATAGCTCACCAGTATGTGTTAGCAACTGGAAGGGTTAATGCCTACACCAGTCCTATGTTAACATCAGACTAGCTCAGTGCTAACACTAGGCTGGTACTAATAGCTCACCAGTATGTGTTAACAACTGGAAGGGTTAATACCTGTATCAGTCCTATGTTAACACCAGACTAGCTCAGTGCTAACACTAGGCTGACACTAACATCTCACCAGTATGTGTTAGCAACTGGAAGGGTTAATACCTACACCAGTCCTATGTTAACACCAGACTAGCTCAGTGCTAACACTAGGCTGGTACTAATAACTCACCAGTATGTGTTAACAACTGGAAGGGTTAATACCTACACCAGTCCTATGTTAACATCAGACTAGCTCAGTGCTAACACTAGGCTGGTACTAATAGCTCACCAGTATGTGTTAGCAACTGGAAGGGTTAATACCTACACCAGTCCTATGTTAACACCAGACTAGCTCAGTGCTAACACTAGGCTGGTACTAATAACTCACCAGTATGTGTTAGCAACTGGAAGGGTTAATACCTACACCAGTCCTATGTTAACACCAGACTAGCTCAGTGCTAACACTAGGCTGGTACTAATAACTCACCAGTATATGTTAGCAACTGGAAGGGTTAATACCTACACCAGTCCTATGTTAACATCAGACTAGCTCAGTGCTAACACTAGGCTGGTACTAATAACTCACCAGTATATGTTAGCAACTGGAAGGGTTAATACCTACACCAGTCCTATGTTAACACCAGACTAGCTCAGTGCTAACACTAGGCTGGTACTAATAACTCACCAGTATGTGTTAGCAACTGGAAGGGTTAATACCTACACCAGTCCTATGTTAACACCAGACTAGCTCAGTGCTAACACTAGGCTGGTACTAATAACTCACCAGTATGTGTTAGCAACTGGAAGGGTTAATACCTACACCAGTCCTATGTTAACACCAGACTAGCTCAGTGCTAACACTAGGCTGGTACTAATAACTCGCCAGTATATGTTAGCAACTGGAAGGGTTAATACCTACACCAGTCCTATGTTAACACCAGACTAGCTCAGTGCTAACACTAGGCTGGTACTAATAACTCACCAGTATGTGTTAACAACTGGAAGGGTTAATACCTACACCAGTCCTATGTTAACACCAGACTAGCTCAGTGCTAACACTAGGCTGGTACTAATAGCTCACCAGTATGTGTTAGCAACTGGAAGGGTTAATGCCTACACCAGTCCTATGTTAACATCAGACTAGCTCAGTGCTAACACTAGGCTGGTACTAATAACTCACCAGTATGTGTTAGCAACTGGAAGGGTTAATGCCTACACCAGTCCTATGTTAACATCAGACTAGCTCAGTGCTAACACGCACTAGGCTGGTACTAATAGCTCACCAGTATGTGTTAACAACTGGAAGGGTTAATGTCTGCACCAGTCCTATGTTAACACCAGACTAGCTCAGTGCTAACACTAGGCTGGTACTAATAACTCACCAGTATGTGTTAGCAACTGGAAGGGTTAATACCTACACCAGTCCTATGTTAACACCAGACTAGCTCAGTGCTAACACTAGGCTGGTACTAATAACTCACCAGTATGTGTTAGCAACTGGAAGGGTTAATACCTACACCAGTCCTATGTTAACACCAGACTAGCTCAGTGCTAACACTAGGCTGGTACTAATAACTCACCAGTATATGTTAGCAACTGGAAGGGTTAATACCTACACCAGTCCTATGTTAACACCAGACTATAGCTCAGTGCTAACACTAGGCTGGTACTAATAACTCACCAGTATGTGTTAACAACTGGAAGGGTTAATGTCTGCACCAGTCCTATGTTAACACCAGACTAGCTCAGTGCTAACACTAGGCTGACACTAACACCTCACCAGTATGTGTTAGCAACTGGAAGGGTTAATACCTACACCAGTCCTATGTTAACACCAGACTAGCTCAGTGCTAACAATAGGCTGGTACTAATAACTCACCAGTATGTGTTAGCAACTGGAAGGGTTAATACCTACACCAGTCCTATGTTAACACCAAACTAGCTCAGTGCTAACACTAGGCTGGTACTAATAACTCACCAGTATGTGTTAGCAACTGGAAGGGTTAATACCTACACCAGTCCTATGTTAACACCAGACTAGCTCAGTGCTAACACTAGGCTGGTACTAATAACTCACCAGTATATGTTAGCAACTGGAAGGGTTAATACCTGTATCAGTCCTATGTTAACACCAGACTAGCTCAGTGCTAACACTAGGCTGGTACTAATAACTCACCAGTATATGTTAGCAACTGGAAGGGTTAATACCTACACCAGTCCTATGTTAACACCAGACTAGCTCAGTGCTAACACTAGGCTGGTACTAATAGCTCACCAGTATGTGTTAACAACTGGAAGGGTTAATGCCTACACCAGTCCTATGTTAACACCAGACTAGCTCAGTGCTAACACTAGGCTGGTACTAATAGCTCACCAGTATGTGTTAGCAACTGGAAGGGTTAATACCTACACCAGTCCTATGTTAACACCAGACTAGCTCAGTGCTAACACTAGGCTGGTACTAATAGCTCACCAGTATGTGTTAGCAACTGGAAGGGTTAATGCCTACACCAGTCCTATGTTAACATCAGACTAGCTCAGTGCTAACACTAGGCTGGTACTAATAGCTCACCAGTATGTGTTAACAACTGGAAGGGTTAATGTCTGCACCAGTCCTATGTTAACACCAGACTAGCTCAGTGCTAACACTAGGCTGGTACTAATAGCTCACCAGTATGTGTTAGCAACTGGAAGGGTTAATGCCTACACCAGTCCTATGTTAACATCAGACTAGCTCAGTGCTAACACTAGGCTGGTACTAATAGCTCACCAGTATGTGTTAACAACTGGAAGGGTTAATGTCTGCACCAGTCCTATGTTAACACCAGACTAGCTCAGTGCTAACACTAGGCTGGTACTAATAGCTCACCAGTATGTGTTAGCAACTGGAAGGGTTAATGCCTACACCAGTCCTATGTTAACATCAGACTAGCTCAGTGCTAACACTAGGCTGGTACTAATAGCTCACCAGTATGTGTTAACAACTGGAAGGGTTAATACCTGTATCAGTCCTATGTTAACACCAGACTAGCTCAGTGCTAACACTAGGCTGACACTAACATCTCACCAGTATGTGTTAGCAACTGGAAGGGTTAATGTCTGCACCAGTCCTATGTTAACACCAGACTAGCTCAGTGCTAACACTAGGCTGGTACTAATAACTCACCAGTATGTGTTAGCAACTGGAAGGGTTAATACCTACACCAGTCCTATGTTAACACCAGACTAGCTCAGTGCTAACACTAGGCTGGTACTAATAACTCACCAGTATGTGTTAGCAACTGGAAGGGTTAATACCTACACCAGTCCTATGTTAACACCAGACTAGCTCAGTGCTAACACTAGGCTGGTACTAATAACTCACCAGTATATGTTAGCAACTGGAAGGGTTAATACCTACACCAGTCCTATGTTAACACCAGACTATAGCTCAGTGCTAACACTAGGCTGGTACTAATAACTCACCAGTATGTGTTAACAACTGGAAGGGTTAATGTCTGCACCAGTCCTATGTTAACACCAGACTAGCTCAGTGCTAACACTAGGCTGACACTAACACCTCACCAGTATGTGTTAGCAACTGGAAGGGTTAATACCTACACCAGTCCTATGTTAACACCAGACTAGCTCAGTGCTAACACTAGGCTGGTACTAATAACTCACCAGTATGTGTTAGCAACTGGAAGGGTTAATACCTACACCAGTCCTATGTTAACACCAGACTAGCTCAGTGCTAACACTAGGCTGGTACTAATAACTCACCAGTATGTGTTAGCAACTGGAAGGGTTAATACCTACACCAGTCCTATGTTAACACCAGACTAGCTCAGTGCTAACACTAGGCTGGTACTAATAACTCACCAGTATGTGTTAGCAACTGGAAGGGTTAATACCTGTATCAGTCCTATGTTAACACCAGACTAGCTCAGTGCTAACACTAGGCTGGTACTAATAACTCACCAGTATATGTTAGCAACTGGAAGGGTTAATACCTACACCAGTCCTATGTTAACACCAGACTAGCTCAGTGCTAACACTAGGCTGGTACTAATAGCTCACCAGTATGTGTTAACAACTGGAAGGGTTAATGCCTACACCAGTCCTATGTTAACACCAGACTAGCTCAGTGCTAACACTAGGCTGGTACTAATAGCTCACCAGTATGTGTTAGCAACTGGAAGGGTTAATACCTACACCAGTCCTATGTTAACACCAGACTAGCTCAGTGCTAACACTAGGCTGGTACTAATAGCTCACCAGTATGTGTTAGCAACTGGAAGGGTTAATGCCTACACCAGTCCTATGTTAACATCAGACTAGCTCAGTGCTAACACTAGGCTGGTACTAATAGCTCACCAGTATGTGTTAACAACTGGAAGGGTTAATGTCTGCACCAGTCCTATGTTAACACCAGACTAGCTCAGTGCTAACACTAGGCTGGTACTAATAGCTCACCAGTATGTGTTAACAACTGGAAGGGTTAATACCTACACCAGTCCTATGTTAACACCAGACTAGCTCAGTGCTAACACTAGGCTGGTACTAATAACTCGCCAGTATATGTTAGCAACTGGAAGGGTTAATACCTACACCAGTCCTATGTTAACACCAGACTAGCTCAGTGCTAACACTAGGCTGGTACTAATAACTCACCAGTATGTGTTAGCAACTGGAAGGGTTAATACCTACACCAGTCCTATGTTAACACCAGACTAGCTCAGTGCTAACACTAGGCTGGTACTAATAACTCACCAGTATGTGTTAACAACTGGAAGGGTTAATACCTACACCAGTCCTATGTTAACACCAGACTAGCTCAGTGCTAACACTAGGCTGGTACTAATAACTCACCAGTATGTGTTAGCAACTGGAAAGGGTTAATACCTACACCAGTCCTATGTTAACACCAGACTAGCTCAGTGCTAACACTAGGCTGGTACTAATAACTCACCAGTATGTGTTAGCAACTGGAAGGGTTAATACCTACACCAGTCCTATGTTAACACCAGACTAGCTCAGTGCTAACACTAGGCTGGTACTAATAACTCACCAGTATATGTTAGCAACTGGAAGGGTTAATACCTACACCAGTCCTATGTTAACACCAGACTAGCTCAGTGCTAACACTAGGCTGGTACTAATAACTCACCAGTATGTGTTAGCAACTGGAAGGGTTAATGCCTACACCAGTCCTATGTTAACACCAGACTAGCTCAGTGCTAACACTAGGCTGGTACTAGTAATAGCTCACCAGTATATGTTAACAACTGGAAGGGTTAATGTCTGCACCAGTCCTATGTTAACACTAGGCTGGTACTACAAATGTAATAGCTCATCAGTATGTGTTAAGTTTTCTTTATGAATAGTTGTAAATTGTCTATATTAGTAAATGAAAAAAAGAATGGGCTTATTAGAATATATTATCAATATCAATTTATGGTGACTGTTTTATGGTTTTTGACTGCTAGATTTGTTTAAACCATGTTTTAACCACTTGTATTTCATGGTTGCAGGCAGAGCCTGAAGTGGACAGTTCAGGGGAGAGCAGTGTTAGTAATGGCAAAGTAGAATCACAACCACCAGAGGACTTATCACTTCCAAGCCAGAAAGAATCAAATGATGTCACCACTCAATCTGACCAATCCCAGAAGAGTAATGGTGAACCTGACCAATCACAGAACGCCACCAGTACAGGTGACGTAGGCCAATCACAGCTCTCAGCTAAAAGTGAAGTGGCAGCAACAGGGGAAAGTAAACAAGTCAGTGTAAACGATGTAGAAAAGAAAGGAGACGGGGACAGAGCAGTGGATGGAACTACTGCAACCACTGCCTAACTAATTCACAACTCACTATTTTTTCACTCAAAATGTTCTAGATTTAGTAAGTTTTTAATTTGTGAAACAAAAATGGAATATACTATATCGGTGGTTTTGATTGCCATCTTTCTTAGACTCATTTGGTGTGTGTTTTCCTCAAAACTAGAAAAAAACATTTCATTCCATTTCTATGGTTACCTGTAAACAGACACTGTTCTTGATTGTTCTTTTTCTGAAATATTTCCACTCAGAGTATTATTAAATCTTGCCAATCAGTTTATTTGTTGATTGGAATTTTAAACTCACAAAAAACAACAACTATACATCTTGATGCTTGGTGATGTTAGGGTAGTGTTCCTGATAGCTTGCATCACACTGAGTTCGCAGTCTGCATATGTACATCTCAAAAACACTCAAATAATTCACACTTTTATGAGAACAACTCTATTTTTAAAGACACAACTCAAACCATATTAGTTGTTTTTCTTTTTAGGCAGTTTTAGTTAGTTTTTATATAGAGATAGAAATATTGTAGAGAAGTAATGAAGACGTGTTGATTTAGGCATTTCATGGTTTATTTCCTACTCTTTTGTTGTAGTATAAATTCAGTACTTTTGTGATAGTTAAGCCAGTACTGTTTTCACATTGTGTGAAGGCAGTACTGTTTATACATAGTGTTAAAACCCAGTACTGTTTTCACGTTGTGTGAAGGCAGTACTGTTTATACATAGTGTTAACCCGGTACTGTTTTCACACAGTGTTAGGGCAGTACTGTTTATACATAGTGTTAACCCAGTACTGTTTATACATAGTGTTAACACAGTACTGTTTTCACATAGTATTAACCCAGTACTGTTTTCACAGTGTTAACCCAGTACTGTTTATACATAGTGTTAACCCAGTACTGTTTTCACATAGTGTTAACCCAGTACTGTTTTCCACAGTGTTAGGGCAGTACTGTTTTCACAGTGTTAACCCAGTACTGTTTTCACAGTGTTAACCCAATACTGTTTATACATAGTGTTAACCCAGTACTGTTTTCACAGTGTTAACCCAGTACTGTTTTCACATAGTGTTAACCCAGTACTGTTTTCACAGTGTTAACCCAATACTGTTTTCACAGTGTTAACCCAACACTATGTTAATTGTGCTGCTTTGTGTCAATAGTGTAACAGTACCCTTTTAATACAGTTAGAATAGTGCCATCCAACCAAAGTGTTAGAATAGTGCCATCCAACTAAAGTGTTGGTTTTATATGTAGTGTTAATCTGATACTATGTCGATTCATTGCTATTAGACCATTACCTTCAGAACACTACCCTAACAGACAGAATGTGTTATTCTCTTCCCTGACTAGACAGGTCCTGTAGTATTGGAATATTTTGCCTTCACAAGTGAATGTTTATATGATGCTATGTATAGTGGGCTTGGTAATGTTCAACAGTCACATATACATACTTCTTTTTCTATGTACTCTCTTCAATTGCAATTACTAGATCTGTTCTTAGTTGTTTGTCACTTTGAAAGCCTTTTTACTATAATTGTTATGTAGCCATTTACCCAATCAGTAAACAGTAACTATATATTAAATGTTGTCTGTATGACAGAGGACCGACCGTTGTTCGTAGAATTTTAGAAATTTGATCCCAGAAAACTGCTTAGCATTTTGTATTGTTGCATACCTGTTTCTCCATGTTGCACCATTCATAGCTTGGTTTATGACTGAAAGTCCTTCCTATGTCCTGTAGATAAAAGGAGCTTCTGTTCATGGGTTACACAGTCAGCCCCATAGTGTAAGAGGTCCTTACCAGCTTCATGGAGTGCTGTGTGTAAAACCATTTGAAATGTTCTTGTGTTAAAAAAAAGAAAAAAAGAAAAATGATTTCGCAAATGTATGTTCTGTGTTTAGTTGTTGTTTGAGAAACACAAGTTATGTGATGAAGTTGAATTCTATAATTAAACCTTGTAGGACTATTTGATATTGTTGCCACCAACTGTATGAATGAATATCCATGTATGCAGACGGTTTTTAGAGTTAGTAATAAAACTAGTGACACAACAAACATCAACGTGATTCACAAACTTATGATGGCTAGTCTCACTTTATCCATCACCATATTCCTGGGTTAAGTCTGATTGAAATCTGCACTAACTGCAACTGGAATAAATGTTTTGTTAAGATATGACTTACTGGTAATACCATGCACCCATTAACAGTATTATAAATCACCTGTGGGTCAATGGATTTGTGAAGCTGTACACATAATATGGTACAAGAAATCCAATCAAATTGACTTTTGGGTCTGCTGTCTAAAATCAACACCACGATCACAATTGAAACCTATTGCTATACTACTGACAGATATCATAAACCCCTAATTTAACATGTACAATATCGAAGTATTGGTTTGATAACGATTTTCAGTGAAATACATTTCTAGTTATCTGATCATAAAAATATTACTCCAAGTACATCTAGTGCAGGTGGAAGAAGAATAAATGTGAATGTTATAGTGTATGGTAGTCTGTAGGTGAATAAAAGTGAATGAGATACTGTATGGTAGTCTGTAGGTGAATAAAAGTGAATGTGATAGTGTATGGTAGTCTGTATGTGAATAAAAGTGAATGTGATAGTGTATGGTAGTCTGTAGGTGAATAAAAGTGAATGTGATAGTGTATGGTAGTCTGTGTAGGTGAATAAAAGTGAATGTTATAGTGTATGGTAGTCTGTAGGTGAATAAAAGTGAATGTGATAGTGTATGGTAGTCTGTAGGTGAATAAAAGTGAATGTGATAGTGTATGGTACTCTGTATAGGTGAATAAAAGTGAATGTGATAGTGTATGATAGTCTGTAGGTGAATAAAAGTGAATGTGATAGTGTATGGTAGTCTGTAGGTGAATAAAAGTGAATGTGATAGTGTATGGTAGTCTGTAGGTGAATAAAAGTGAATGTGATAGTGTATGGTAGTCTGAAGGTGAATAAAAGTGAATGTGATAGTGTATGGTAGTCTGAAGGTGAATAAAAGTGAATGTCATAATGTATGGTAGTTTGTAGGTGAATAAAAGTGAATGTGATAGTGTATGGTAGTCTGTAGGTGAATAAAAGTGAATGTGATAGTGTATGGTAGTCTGTGTAGGTGAATAAAAGTGAATGTGATAGTGTATGGTAGTCTGTGTAGGTGAATAAAAGTGAATGTGATAGTGTATGGTAGTCTGTAGGTGAATAAAAGTGAATGTGATAGTGTATGGTAGTCTGTGTAGGTGAATAAAAGTGAATGTGATAGTGTATGGTAGTCTGTAGGTGAATAAAAGTGAATGTGATAGTGTATGGTACTCTGTATAGGTGAATAAAAGTGAATGTGATAGTGTATGATAGTCTGTAGGTGAATAAAAGTGAATGTGATAGTGTATGGTAGTCTGTAGGTGAATAAAAGTGAATGTGATAGTGTATGGTAGTCTGTAGGTGAATAAAAGTGAATGTGATAGTGTATGGTAGTCTGAAGGTGAATAAAAGTGAATGTGATAGTGTATGGTAGTCTGAAGGTGAATAAAAGTGAATGTCATAATGTATGGTAGTTTGTAGGTGAATAAAAGTGAATGTGATAGTGTATGGTAGTCTGTAGGTGAATAAAAGTGAATGTGATAGTGTATGGTAGTCTGTAGGTGAATAAAAGTGAATGAGATACTGTATGGTAGTCTGTAGGTGAATAAAGGTGAATGTGATAGTGTATGATAGTCTGAAGGTGAATAAAAGTGAATGTGATAGTGTATGGTAGTTTGTAGGTGAATAAAAGTGAATGTGATAGTGTATGGTAGTCTGTAGGTGAATAATGTTACGAACCGAACATTTAGAGAAGCCAAATAGCGCACACTTAAATACTTTCCCCACAACTTCCAGTCGAAACAACATACGGTCAAACACAGGACACCTACACAGCATTACACTTAACAACTATCTTATTTAATTCCGTTGTAATGAAACAAAATATACTATAATAATAAGTCTTGAAAGTGTACATGTATTTACAAACTTATAAACTTAAAGGGTTCCAATTGTTCTATATATATCAAAATGTTCGGTTATCAAACTTGACTGGCGACTTGACTCGCGACTTTTAGTCTTACCGGTGGTGCACACAAACTGTTACCGAGTACAGAGCCCAGGACGGCGAGTTCGTTGAGTGTTGAAGGCGGCTACGTGGGACAGCTTCTACTCACGGTTCCTCCGTTGTACCGAACGGTCCTCGAAGTATTTGTCTCCAAACTTTGACGTCAATGTCCGCACCATTCATATCATACGTCAGGGTCCGCTTACTCTCAGCAATGTCCAACTTTACAGGAGAACGACACTTCTCCGGACAGCTACAGTGAAGACGGGCCTCCCTTGACGAAACCACTGAGAAAACTTCAGGAACGAGCCGTGGACTGCCTCAACTCCCACCAATTGTAGAACAGCCGACGTGGCACTGTATTCCTCGCTATTTAAAGACTATGTTAATCAACAGTGGGTGAATACACCTGGTCATTAAAATAATGCATAATAAATAAGACAGGTGGTTTAGGAACCAACCAATAAATACTCTTTATCATCACAATAAAAGTGAATGTGATAGTGTATGGTAGTCTGTAGGTGAATAAAAGGAAAAGATAGTGTATGGTAGTCTGTGTAGGTGAATAAATGTGAATGTGATAGTGTATGGTAGTCTGTAGGTGAATGTGATAGTGTATGGTAGTCTGTAGGTGAATGTGATAGTGTATGGTAGTCTGAAGGTGAATAAAAGTGAATGTGATAGTGTATGGTAGTCTGAAGGTGAATAAAAGTGAATGTGATGGTGTATGGTAGTCTCTGTATGTGAATAAAGTGAATGTGATAGTGTATGGTAGTCTGTAGGTGAATAAAAGTGAATGTGATAGTGTATGGTAGTCTGTATAGGTGAATAAAAGTGAATGTGATAGTGTATGGTAGTCTGTAGGTGAATAAAGGTGAATGTGATAGTGTATGGTAGTCTGTATGTGAATAAAAGTGAATGTGATAGTGTATGGTAGTCTGTATAGGTGAATAAAAGTGAATGTGATAGTGTATGGTAGTCTGTATAGGTGAATAAAAGTGAATGTGATAGTGTATGGTAGTCTGTATAGGTGAATAAAAGTGAATGATAGTGTATGGTAGTGTATGTGAATAAAAGTGAATGTGATAGTGTATGGTAGTCTCTGTATGTGAATAAAAGTGAATGTGATAGTGTATGGTAGTCTGTATGTGAATAAAGTGAATGTGATAGTGTATGGTAGTCTGTATAGGTGAATAAAAGTAAATGTGATAGTGTATGGTAGTCTGTAGGTGAATAAAGGTGAATGTGATAGTGTATGATAGTCTGTGTAGGTGAATGTTATAGTGTATGGTAGTCTGTAGGTGAATAAAAGGAATGTGATAGTGTATGGTAGTCTGTAGGTGAATAAAATGAATGTGATAGTGTATGGTAGTCTGTGTAGGTGAATAAAAGTGAATGTGATAGTGTATGGTAGTTTGTGTAGGTGAATAAAAGTGAATGTGATGGTGTATGATAGTCTGTGTAAGTGAATGTGATAGTGTATTGTAGTCTGAAGGTGAATAAAAGTGAATGTGATAGTGTATGGTAGTCTGTAGGTGAATAAAAGTGAATGTGATAGTGTATGGTAGTCTGTAGGTGAATAAAAGTGAATGTGATAGTGTATGGTAGTCTGTAGGTGAATAAAAGTGAATGTGATAGTGTGTGGTAGTCTGTGTAGGTGAATAAAAGTGAATGTGATAGTGTATTGAATTGAATTGAATTTATTTTCACCGGAAACATAAGGTAATAACATTACAGAGAGGAAAATACAAATACAGTAAAAGAAAATGCTCTGGTGAGGACCATGGAAATAGTTTACTAGAAACTAATCTAGTCCATGGTCCTTATCCTGTCAAAATATAGAAGGTAAAGATACACGGCGTACTTATGATAAATAATTAATAATAACAAATAATATAGTAATAATCAATACACACATACATATTCACAAATCTATTATAGCACATGTACAGAAAAAGATATTTACATATTTACAGTACAAATAAGAATCAAGAGAAAAGGTGTGTCTTTATACATTTTTTAAATTCATGTCGCTTGTGTATATTCTTAAGTTTGTTTGGTAGGGAGTTCCAATGTTTGGGTAATGCATATTTGAAATTCTTTTGACAAATTGTAAGATTAACTTTTGGAATGGGAATGTTACAACTGAGGGCTGATCTGGTAGGGTAGCTATGGGATAGACGGTTAGTAATGTAGTGGTTAATATTATGAGCATAGCGGTTATTTTGTAAGTCATAGACAAACATGCATGTTTGGAATTTACACAGTTTATGGATATCTAATATTCGGAGTTGATTGAAAAGGGGCGCAGAATGTGTTTGATAATCAGAGAAAGTGATAAGTCGAGCTAGTTTCTTTTGCAAGATTATAAGTGGTTCGAGTAATGTACGATAGGTGTTACCCCAAATTTCAAGACAGTAACTAAGATGGGGGAGGATTAAAGTGTTGTAAAGTAAAACAAGGGTGGACCTTGGGACATAATGGCGAATACGAGAGATGATTCCGATTTTGGGACTTATAGTTCGGGTTACTTTTTCGATGTGAGATTTCCAGGTGAGAGCTGGGTCGATGGAAATACCTAGATATGTGGCCGATGATACACACTTAATTGGTGTGTCGCTAATACTTAGGGTTCCCTCGATGTGAGATATCCTCTGGGGAGTTTTGATAATCATATAGTTAGTTTTGTCAACGTTAATTGTTAGTTTGTTAGCATTGCACCAGTCGTTAACTTTTTTAAAATGATCATTTATAACATTAAGATTGATATTATTAGTTTTCATGAATTTGAATAGGTTAGTGTCATCTGCAAATAAACGAAAATTGAAGGCGTCAGTAGATTTGTTAATGTCGTTAATATATATGAGGAAGAGGATTGGTCCAAGTATTGATCCTTGGGGTACCCCACACTTAATTTGTTTTGGATTGGAGTTGATACCATTTATGCTAACGACCTGTTGTCTATTTTTAAGGTAATTTTGAAACCAAAGGAGCGGAACACCTCTAATGCCGTAATAATATAACTTTTGGATAAGAATATGATGGTCAATTGTATCGAATGCTTTTTTGAGGTCGATAAAAATGCCAAAGGTGACGAAGCCCTGGTCCATTTTGTCAGTAATGTCAGATATGAGGTCAGCAAGGGCAATTTTCGTATTAAACTTTTTGCGGAAACCGTATTGAGTACTGAGAAGAATGTCAAATTTATCTAGAAATGATACTAATTGGTCTTTAACGATTGATTCAAATAGTTTGCTAAGGACTGGTAAAATTGAGATGGGCCTGTAGTTGCTAACATCAAGGGTCGGTAGTCTGTAGGTGAATAAAAGTGAATGTGATAGTGTATGGTAGTCTGTAGGTGAATAAAAGTGAATGTGATAGTGTATGGTAGTCTGTAGGTGAATAAAAGTGAATGTGATAGTGTATGGTAGTCTGTAGGTGAATAAAAGTGAATGTGATAGTGTATGGTAGTCTGTATAGGTGAATAAAAGTGAATGTGATAGTGTATGGTAGTCTGTGTAGGTGAATAAAAGTGAATGTGATAGTGTATGGTAGTTTGTGTAGGTGAATAAAAGTGAATGTGATGGTGTATGATAGTCTGTGTAAGTGAATGTGATAGTGTATTGTAGTCTGAAGGTGAATAAAAGTGAATGTGATAGTGTATGGTAGTCTGTAGGTGAATAAAAGTGAATGTGATAGTGTATGGTAGTCTAGGTGAATAAAAGTGAATGTGATAGTGTATGGTAGTCTGTAGGTGAATAAAAGTGAATGTGATAGTGTATGGTAGTCTGTATAGGTGAATAAAAGTGAATGTGATGGTGTATGGTAGTCTGTAGGTGAATAAAAGTGAATGTGATAGTGTATGGTAGTCTGTAGGTGAATAAAAGTGAATGTGATAGTGTGTGGTAGTCTGTGTAGGTGAATAAAAGTGAATGTGATAGTGTGTGGTAGTCTGTGTAGGTGAATAAAAGTGAATGTGATAGTGTATGGTACTCTGTATAGGTGAATAAAAGTGAATGTGATAGTGTGTGGTAGTCTGTGTAGGTGAATAAAAGTGAATATGATAGTGTATGGTACTTTATGTAGGTGAATAAAAGGGAATGTGATAGTGTATGGTAGTCTGTAGGTGAATAAAAGTGAATGTGATAGTGTATGGTACTCTATGTAGGTGAATAAAAGTGAATGTGATAGTGTATGGTAGTCTGTAGGTGAATAAAAGTGAATGTGATAGTGTATGGTAGTCTGTGTAGGTGAATAAAGGTGAATGTGATAGTGTATGGTAGTCTGTAGGTGAATAAAAGTGAATGTGATAGTGTATGGTAGTCTGTGTAGGTGAATAAAAGTGAATATAATAGTGTATGGTACTCTGTATAGGTGAATAAACCCACAGTATACAGTAGACCAATGTCTTACACCCACAGTATACAATAGACCAATGTATTGCATCCACAGTGTACAATAGACCAATGTCTTACACCCACAGTGTGCAAAAGACCAATGTCTTGCACCGATAGTGTACAATAGACCAATGTCTTGCACCCACAGTGTACAATAGACCAATATCTTACACCCACAGTGTACAATAGACCAATATCTTACACCCACAGTGTACAATAGACCAATGTCTTACACCCACAGTGTACAATAGACCAATGTCTTTCACCCACAGTGTACAATAGACCAATGGTATGTATGGTACTCTGTATAGGTGAATAAACCCACAGTATACAGTAGACCAATGTCTTACACCCACAGTATAAAATACACCAATGTCTTACACCCACAGTGTACAATAGACCAATGTCTTACACCCACAGTGTACAAT
This sequence comes from Glandiceps talaboti, assembly GCF_964340395.1. NCBI lineage: Eukaryota > Metazoa > Hemichordata > Enteropneusta > Spengelidae > Glandiceps > Glandiceps talaboti. The sequence continues at coordinate 3,045,181 of NC_135565.1, read as the reverse complement.
AGACCAATGTCTTACACCCACAGTGTGCAATACACCAATATCTTACATCCATAGTGTACAATAGACCAATGTCTTACACCGACAGTGTACAATAGACCAATGTCTTACATCCATAGTGTACAATAGACCAATGTCTTACACCCATAGTATACAATAGACCAATGTCTTACATCCATAGTGTACAATAGACCAATATCTTACACCCATAGTGTACAATAGACCAATGTCTTACACCCATAGTGTACAATAGACCAATGTCTTATTACACTGACAGTGTACAATAGACCAATGTCTTACATCCATAGTGTACAATAGACCAATGTCTTACACCCACAGTGTACAATAGACCAATGTCTTACATCCATAGTGTACAATAGACCAATGTCTTACATCCATAGTGTACAATAGACCAATGTTTTACACCGACAGTGTACAATAGACCAATGTCTTACACCCACAGTGTGCAATAGACTAATGTCTTACATCCATAGTGTACAATAGACCAATGTCTTATTACACCGACAGTGTACAATAGACCAATGTCTTACACCGACAGTGTACAATAGACCAATGTCTTACATCCATAGTGTACAATAGACCAATGTCTTTCACCCATAGTGTACAATAGACCAATGTCTTACATCCATAGTGTACAATAGACCAATGTCTTATTACACCGACAGTGTACAATAGACCAATGTCTTACACCCATAGTGTACAATAGACCAATGTCTTACATCCATAGTGTACAATAGACCAATGTCTTACACCGACAGTGTACAATAGACCAATGTCTTACATCCATAGTGTACAATAGACCAATGTCTTACATCCATAGTGTACAATAGACCAATGTCTTACATCCATAGTGTACAATAGACCAATGTCTTACACCCACAGTGTACAATAGACCAATGTCTTACACCGACAGTGTACAATAGACCAATGTCTTACACCCACAGTGTACAATAGACCAATGTCTTACATCCATAGTGTACAATAGACCAATGTCTTACACCGACAGTGTACAATAGACCAATGTCTTACACCCACAGTGTACAATAGACCAATGTCTTACACCGACAGTGTACAATAGACCAATGTCTTACACCCACAGTGTACAATAGACCAATGTCTTACACCGACAGTGTACAATAGACCAATGTCTTACACCCACAGTGTACAATAGAGCAATGTCTTACACCCACAGTGTACAATAGACCAATGTCTTACACCCACAGTGTGCAATACACCAATATCTTACACCCATAGTGTACAATAGACCAATGTCTTACATCCATAGTGTACAATAGACCAATGTCTTACATCCATAGTGTGCAATACACCAATATCTTACACCCATAGTGTACAATAGACCAATGTCTTACACCCACAGTGTACAATAGACCAATGTCTTACACCCACAGTGTACAATAGACCAATGTCTTACATCCATAGTGTGCAATACACCAATATCTTACACCCACAGTGTACAATAGACCAATGTCTTACACCCACAGTGTACAATAGACCAATGTCTTACACCCATAGTGTACAATAGACCAATGTCTTACATCCATAGTGTACAGTAGACCAATGTCTTTCACCCACAGTGTACAATAGACCAATGTCTTACACCCACAGTGTACAATAGACCAATGTCTTACATCCATAGTGTACAATAGACCAATGTCTTACACCCACAGTATACAATAGACCAATGTATTGCATCCACAGTGTACAATAGACCAATGTCTTACACCGACAGTGTACAATAGACCAATGTCTTACATCCATAGTGTACAATAGACCAATGTCTTACACCCACAGTGTACAATAGACCAATGTCTTACATCCATAGTGTACAATAGACCAATGTCTTACACCCATAGTATACAATAGACCAATGTCTTACACCCACAGTGTACAATAGACCAATGTCTTACACCAACAGTGTACAATAGACCAATGTCTTACATCCATAGTGTACAATAGACCAATGTCTTACACCGACAGTGTACAATAGACCAATGTCTTACACCCACAGTGTACAATAGACCAATGTCTTACACCGACAGTGTACAATAGACCAATGTCTTACATCCATAGTGTACAATAGACCAATATCTTACACCCATAGTGTACAATAGACCAATGTCTTGCACCCATAGTGTACAATAGACCAATGTCTTACACCGACAGTGTACAATAGACCAATGTCTTACACCGACAGTGTACAATAGACCAATGTCTTACATCCATAGTGTACAATAGACCAATATCTTACACCCACAGTGTACAATAGACCAATGTCTTACACCCACAGTGTACAATAGACCAATGTCTTACACCGACAGTGTACAATAGACCAATGTCTTACACCGACAGTGTACAATAGACCAATGTCTTCCATCCACAGTGTACAATAGACCAATATCTTATACCCACAGTGTACAATAGACCAATGTCTTACACCGACAGTGTACAATAGACCAATGTCTTACACCCACAGTGTACAATAGACCAATGTCTTACACCCACAGTGTACAATAGACCAATGTCTTACACCCACAGTGTACAATAGACCAATGTCTTACACCCACAGTGTACAATAGACCAATGTCTTACACCCACAGTGTACAATAGACCAATGTCTTACACCCACAGTGTACAATAGACCAATGTCTTACACCCACAGTGTACAATAGACCAATGTCTTACACCCACAGTGTACAATAGACCAATGTCTTACACCCACAGTGTACAATAGACCAATGTCTTACACCCACAGTGTACAATAGACCAATGTCTTACACCCACAGCAAGCAGCAGCAGCAGTTCGCGCCTGATGATCCTTTTTGAAACGGTCCGTAGCGTAAATCCATAATGTTAATTATGACAATTACAGTATAATATAAAACATGACAGTTAAATGTATATAGAGTCCCAGGCGCCTTTACCTTTATGAGTGATCTGTTACCCCATGCACCCATACATGTCTTGTAGGTTGTTCCAAACTGATACAATATTTATCACTTCACAAAGTTTGCATTCTAGTCTTGTTTTTTCTAAATTATAAATTACAAATGATTTGTTACAATGTCGAAAGAGGTTGTCAAATTGAAATAATACAGGACGTATAGGAAACAATGACGCTCTTTGGTAAAGTATTTTTTATTGAATTCAAACACTATAACGTCAACTTTAAAGAGAGTACAAGTAATTTGATTATCAAAACCTCGGGATCTTCTTGTGAACATCTTCTAGTTTCCCTTGCCTTGGGTGTAGCGCCCTCTATAGGTCATGTATAGTCCTAGGCCTCATAACCAAATAAGTGATAAAGCATAGGTTAACATCTTTGGTATTGAACATAACAGTGGAAGACTTGGCCATCTCGAGAAGTGACGTCACATGCAAACCCGACAATGGTCACGAGTGAGAAACAGTCGTCACCGTACATACTTCTCATTCCATATAAAATAAAATAGACACGATAATACCAGCTGGTAATAATGAGAAGAGTGGGAAGAAAGGGAAGAAAGAGGTTGTTAAACAAAATTATCACCAAAATTGTGAAACTGACTGAGTTTATATAACAGTTATAGGGTGAAAAATCTAAGTTTACTTCTTTAACAAGTTCATAAAATGTCATAAAACATTCAAATAAAGGCAACGTCAGTGTCTTCGTTTGTCCTTAACTATAAATGACTATATACAGGACTATCTAACTGGTTTTCCCATTTCTATAAGGGTGTTATTGTTTATTATCTTAATGACAGCGCCGCCTACGACATTGTTTTGGTCTTTGTCTGAGATTGTCACAATTAAATTAGCAATATAGATGATAATTTGATATTATTTTATTTGAGGTTTTTATATGTTTTTTACTTATTGTAAAGAAAGATCCAATTAAACAATAAGATCAAATCCGTGTTTGTAACTCAACAATTCTAAAAAGACTAAAATAAATGTTAATAGTCAGTTTGTTATTGTACTTAGGAAAGAGATTACGTTGTGAAGAGCGCCCTCTATGATAGTAGACACAACTCCTTTCGTTGCATATATATATATATATATATATATATATATATATATATATATATATATATATATAGTAGTACATTCCCGTATTGTGTGGTTAAAACATCAGTTCTTCAAAGTAGTACTAGTTACGTCACATATTCTACTCTCGGTTGTTGTTGGTATGGCAACAGCAACTATTAACAATTAATATAGTTAGAATATTAATTAAAACAAATTGTCTGAGAGCTCGTAACAGTTCAAATCCCTTGGGCAAGATTTGAAATTTCCCTTTTTGTCTAAGTCGACACATCTATATCTATCTATATATATATATATATATATATATATATATATATATATATATATATATATATATATGCACCTAGTAGGAGAGAGATTAGTATGTGAAGGATTCACACCTCTTTCGTAGATTACGGTATGTTCCACATGGATTTAAGAAGGTTTAAAACCTTGCTCCTTAAACCATTAGAGGATCCTACCAACGTTTCAATTGCACAGTACTCTGACGTATGTGGGGAGACATCAAATGTGTACTACTACGTATCATCTATATGCACATAGACATGGTTAGAAAATAAAACACCACCACCAACACCATCAACACCAACGCCACCACCACCCCCACCACCGCCACAACAACAACAACAACAACAACAACAACAACAACAACAACAATATTAGAAAATAACGGGGTCATCAATGAAAGTAGGTCATGACAGCCATGTTGTCATTTAACAAAGCAGCTACTAGTATATAAGTAATTGTTGTGGTGTCATCATAAATTAACCAGCCATGAAGTACACTATTGTGCACACTTTGACAAATAATGATACATTGGTGATAAATATATAAATAAAGTAGGTTGGTTCTCCCCCACAATGAACATACCATACCGATGATAGTGATCCCATAATTGTCGATCTTTGTCACCTTTAACCTTTGATTACTAAACAAAAACACCATACCATCGAGTGACCTTTAACCTTAAAAGTTGATTACCAACAGAAACATCATCGAGGAGATGTCGGTGCATTGGCAGTACTTTGAATATCACACGTCAATATCTAAATAAACAAACAGTCAAGACGGAAATGACTGATATCACAAAATATTTTAATGTCTTGTTCTGTGTACAGACTGCATTTGACGCTATAAATTCTAAATGTATATTAGCTTCTACTAAAAATCAAAGAAAATACAATGAAAGTGTGCTTGACAAAATACATAAAGTATATTATACTACAAAGCCAAAGAACGTGATCAAAATGAAGGTAGTTGTCTTTTTAGATATAAGAATTCATAGTCTAGTTCCCGACGACCCTGTTCCGATTTCACACCTGCGTGAAGATAACGTAGTGTAAAATCTGAACACGGTCGTCAGGAACTAGACTAAAGAATTCAGGACAGAAAGGCAAGGTACATATGTCACATATATGTTGTATCTGAGGGATTTGCTAAGTGGATGCTGGTCCTGTGCACGCGTTTCCCTCAACACCGTCCTGCGAAAAGCAATGTAACCCGCCTATCTCTTTGACGATAGTGGTCGCTGGTAAGATCACAAAAAGTGTCGAAATGGGAACTTTTCCAGTTCCGGTTGTAATTTTAAACGTTCCACCTTACAAACGCCGCCATATTTGATTGGGATGTCTAGTAGGTCATCGTACGTAAGGCGGAACCCTGAAATTATGGTTGAACATGTGATTTCGGGAGTTTTGGTCATACGAACTGGGTCTTTTGTAGCCAAGGTGAGATAAAATTACTTGATTTATTACTAATATTTAAACACATAGTGCGTTAATTCTTTAGTTACCAGCATTTCACGACTCGAATGTCTCTTTGTAGGACGAAGATAGAAAGGACGACTTACTCTGTATGCAAAGCAGGACTAAGTTGGATGCATGTTGGAGCGTCTTGTAGCTCTATACCCAAACAAATTATAAATTTACAATCTGGCCAAAATGACAATTTCTGTGGTATAGATTTATCACGCCTTTAAAAACCGGTCCAGCTAGTATTAATACATTTGCAATCTTATCGTCTGCAGTGGGGTAATGATATTTCCTGGTCTTTTTGTCATACGTTGTATTTTACATTTTACGTTTTACGAGTTCAAACTGTTGGCATGTTGGGTAGCATATGATAATCGGAACTACACCATCTTCATACAGCGCATTGCACATTACTGTTCACTGCTCTGTTTGATGCAACGATGCAGAAACCAATAAACACTAAACATTGTACATTTTTAAGAAAGTAGGATGGCCACTTCTTGCTACAATTCAACTCTGAAAACATTTAAACGTACTGCAGCTAGACGCATTTAAACGTACTGTAGCTAGACGCATTTAAACGTACTGTAGCTAGACGCATTTAAACGTACTGTAGCTAGCTATAGACGCATTTAAACGTACTGCAGCTAGACGCATTTAAACGTACTGCAGCTAGACGCATTTAAACGTACTGTAGCTAGACGCAGACACGCGGGCGCCAATATTTTGATGTCTACATTTGATTTTTGCGTGATGGTGGAACGTTATTTAATTTCATTTAGACAAAATGTAGCAAAAAACTGTATTCATTAAATCTTGCTGTCTTAAAGTGTGGCATGTGCTGCCTGGTTGCATGGAACAGTGCCAGTGAAGAGTGCTGCAACGAGCTGTACAATACAATACAATACAATACAATACAATACAATGCAATACAATACAGTACAATACAATATAATACAATACAATACAATACAATCACCATATAACGGCGTACAGTATCGTAATAAACGTTTAGCATAGCACTTTAATATACCTCTACTAAAGGTATTAGTATAGTACGCCAAGGGGGTGACGTCAACATATATAACTGGTTGATAGATGGGGAGACTATAGACTGTAAGATACGTCGTGACGTCCGCCCTCACCGGCCTACTCTCACAGGAGGGAGGGGTTGGCCGATGTGTGAGGGCGCCCCGTCACGGCGTACCTTACAGACTACTGATAGTACATAAATATACATTTCTATTCATAGAGTTTAATTATCTATATGACGTCACTCCTAGGTCAACTATGGTGTGAGCGGATTTACAGAGTCCGACAAACGTAATTTAAAGTTCAGTATACATAAATTAAATATCATGTACTTATTTGTTGAATTGTTGATAGGCGCACAAAATACAATAACTCATGTTAAATATTAATATACACGGTAAGTTAAACATAGAAAGCTGACTTGCACATAGAGCATGCTCAGATGCTAAGAACACTGGGATTATTTGTATTTGTAGTAATTTTTAATACTTCTTGTGCCCCCTCCCCCCTCACCCCCGCGTATGAGTAACCAGCTTGTAGACTATATGTGGTTACGAACTATGTGGTAGATTGTGTACAACAATATGATTGGTTCACGTTTATCATTCTGAATGATGTCATATCATTTCCCATGATACATCATTCAATATGGCGGATTTGTCAGTTTCCTGTCTCAAATTTATGTCGATATTGTGAGGTTTTATCATTGCAGTGAGAAATCCAAGAAACATTTATGACAGACTGGTAAAATGTAATATCTGCATGTTTTTACAAAATTATTATCGACTTAGAAATAAATAACATTTCGGCGAATGTCCTTGGTGGCATTATGTCAAAACCAATGTGCACTATAGAAAAGAAAAATAAGTAGTCATATATATATTGTCTCTGTAACAAATTTCAATGACATGTGTCTTGTGCCACTATAGGTTCATACCTTGATACTCAGCAAGGACAGTTGTTTGCATAAATACACAATCGTAGTACTTGTCCTATTGTTTATAGTATTTGAATATTTGCATATAAATTAAAAGTTAAGTCAATAATTAATTAATTTATATAACATGATTAAATTGAATCATCTTCCATAGAGTGAGATATAACTCTAGACCTTTCCTGCATCCCCTAACGTCTCGTTAAATTATATATCAATCATTGCTTTCTCTGTTCAAACGAGTGTTTCGACAACACCGAGTGGCGAATCATCATCCTGACTATGCATTGAACTCAAACCAGTGTCTGCATCGGATTCATTGTCATAGCAACCATCTTTATCATTGTCTTTGCTCAACATGTCAGTGCCATCTATAATATCAGCAATGGTGACGTCACCACTTACGTCATTTTCATTATTGTCGAGTAATTCAAGTTCACATAACAGACACTCAAGTTGTTTCCTTTTAGCATCTAAGACAGATTCTTTGTTTTGGGCAGCTTGTTGCAAATGTTGCAGTTGTTTTCGCTGTTCAAGACCGATTTGTATTCGATTCTCTAAGTCGTGTTTCAGATTACTCACTTCAAGCTCCGCACCTTTATCTTCTTCGTCAAATGATTCGGCTTTTTCAGTTCTGTGTCTACCGTCATTGTTAGACAAATTTAAACCAAGAGACTCAATTTCCAATTGTTGGGTCAATTTGTCTATTGTGTTTTCATTGTGTACAAGTTCTTGATCAAGTTGTAAGAGGCTTTCACATACAGTGACGTATGAATCCATATTTTGTTGCAACGACAAGTCACGTGATGTTGGTGTGACGTCATCTTCTGCATCCGTGAGATACGAATCCTGGACGTAATTCTTCCCGTTTTCTTTCTGTCGTTCCACGTGAATACACGTTTCGTAATATTCAATTTCTTCATCTGTATGTTTGATTCTCTGTAGTAACTCCTGTATCCGATGATCCTGCATAATAACTACCTGGATAAGACCTTCCAATGTCTCCAGTACATGCTTGGACCCTTTCCCTTCTTTGTGTCGATGACTAGTTTTATGTTTCGAAGGGTGAATTCTATTATTGTTGTCATTCTCGTTGTTTGTTCGTTTAGCCTTCCCTCCACTGTCACTGCCATGTTTAGGTTTAGACTTCTTGAGTGTAAACTTGACATTGTCTTGCTCATCTCCCCATGCTTGCCATACTTTATAGATTTTGGTCTTGGCTGACAATGGACGTTCACAATCCCCCCATCGTTCATATAATGTGTAGTCGTCCATATCCATGGTTTTACCGCCACGTACAAGTGCTCTCAGAATATCAGCACATGTAGTTTTCCTTGTCAAACCATTCACACGTTTCTCACGTCCTTCTATCCAAATGACGATATCTGCGGCCATTGCCAATCTATTGAAAAATTCATTAAAAAAGTCGTTTAATAATATGTGTACTACGATTAAGTATATGTGTACTACGTTAAAGTATATGCGTACTACGTTTAACAAGTCAGAGGACAAGATAAAAAGTAACAGACACCCCAATACGCCACAATTAATATTAGAACATAACATAATTACCCCCCCCCCCCCATTCTATGCAAACTAAATTAATTTAAAGGTGGGGGAAATGACTAACGTTTTGATAATAGAGCCAGGAGTAAATTGCAAGGTCTTTGTGATCCCTGGAAAGAATTCCAATGTCTATGTTTTGATCACCTTACTACCAATTAGTCGCCCATTATCGTGACATAAACGACTGGGAAATAAATCATATCTTCTGTTCGAATGCGTATTAATGTGATTTGAGCATAGTATAATTACAGTATATACATATTATTCATTATTTTCATATTTGAGAACAAAACTAACAGTATCAAATAATAACTAATAGCATGATCGTCATCTACCACACATTTTGTTCTCTGCACCAGTTGACCAAGTCTGTTGACAGACATACACTAGTACCCTTTATAGCAACTTGACGAAACAAAGAAATGTTAATGAGGTCGATTGCAGTCGTACAAAGTTTAAATCAAATTATACAGTTTGTGCTTTGTTTATAGCGTTGGGAGGAAACCACTTCACCACAAAAGCCTGGCTATTATACCTTATTAAATGTGGAATGTGTTCATTTGTCTCGGTGGTTTTGTAACACTTCCGTTATGTAAATAACCATTACAGTAAGACAAGTTGATAGCATTGAACGCACACACAACACAACAAATACTTCACTACGTTTTTTGCTTTCATTGTCCAGCGATACAACCTGCCAAAACACTTGTCAACATTCATTCACAATCAATGGATTGTAGGATTACACTGAAAGTTACAAAGTGGATTATTGAAGATTGTACTACTCCATTAAGGTGGTGTGACGCATTACATGTAGTCTATGCCATCATTCATCTAAAACGGCTGAGTACGGGGCTATAATTTGACATGAACTTGTGTCTCCTTCTAAACCACCCTTGTCTGTCTGTCTGTCTGTCTGTCTGTCTGTCTGTCTGTCTGTCTGTCTGTCTATCTATCCACTAGTCTGGATACCAAGGTGGTCTCTAGCGAGTGGGGGTGTAAATCGTAACGATACCGTATAGGAACTAGACTAGTAGATATCCACGAGTCTGTGTAACTCTAAAAGTGAACTCCATCCCCCCACTCTGGTTGGGGGGTGGGGGTCCTAAACTAGCATCAACTTGATTTCGCGTGCTCATGAAAATAGTTGTTAAAAACGTCACAAATATAATGTATAACTAGACACTGTCTCAGTTAAATCACGTGACATCCATCTCACCAACAAAAATATACAAAAACAACTTATTTCAAGGATGTTGGCCTTGGCATCTGGTCCTAATTCACCCCGTAGAGAAAACCATGCTAAGACACTGCCCTAACTATCAAGTGTCAGGACATTTGACACTACCGACGTTTCCACTGGAAATATCATTCGCACAGTAAGGGGTAAACAATTTGATTTCGGGGGGGGGGGGGAAAGATGGCTGGAGGATTTGAAAACAATAAGTAACCTTTGAATAAAAATATAAGAGAGCAGTGTGGAGGTGGGTACAAGAGGGAATTTCCACCTATAATTTTTGTTAATTCAAGGACCTATAAGTGTTATCTGGTGTTATTTAACATGTCAAGGTGATAACAATACCTATAAGTGTTATCTGGTGTTATTTTAACATGTCAAGGTGATAACAATACCTATAAGTGTCATCTGGTATTATCTTAACACATCAAGGTGATAACAATACACTTTCCTGATCACAATTAAAATTTGAATTCAGAAAACTAAGACAAAGAAAAATCCTCAAAGTATATTGTTGCATGACATACCATTTGATTTCTCTTGTATTTTTATTCAAAAAATGGTATGCCCCTCTTCAAAAAATGGTATACCCCTATGAAATATTACACGATTCATTCAAGGTACTAAGTCAGGACAGTCTTAGTAATTTGATTTGATGGTAGTGTTGTGGTTTGTTTCATTATTTGCCAACAATTAGTATAAACCTTTGAAAAGAACCACAGAACACATGTACCTGGGAATTTGACATGTATAGCTAGTGTCTACACTTGCAACACAACATTTTTTTAGCTCATACCTTAGAAACATTTTTTTTCTGTCTAGAGTTTGTCAGCATATTTTTCCCCTACTTTTGGACGGCGACAATGTTTTCCGAAAGTCCTCCAGCCCCCCCCGAAATCAATGGTATACCCCTAACCAACTCTTATGTGCCATGAAAACACTATGGTTTACTCCACAAAAACCACTGCAATAGAGTTCTCGTCACAGTTCGATGAAAAACTGTAATGCGTACAGGAGGGGGTCATAATTCAATCCCGATATTATAGGCTAAATTTTCAAACAGGCGTCCAATATAGTAGGTTGAGGTCGAGCACACTTGATGCACTCAGAACAAGTGTAAGATTTGTAGACCCAAGATACGTTCACACATTGTTGTGAGGGTTTGAAACGTGAATAAACACACCACAAATGTTATCCTTGAAATTTGGCTTTAAGTTGTGAAGGATAAATGTAACAATCATTGAATCAATGCAATTATAATTATATAAATAGGTTGCATCATGATCAATTGACAACGAATGTATGTATGTAAATATAAACTTAGAAATTAGACTTTGATCCTTTGAGACAAACACTGCCCCTGTCCCAATAGTGTGAATAATGATATAAACCTGAAAGATTCGAATGTTAACGTTGTGCTTTAGCTTACTGTGAATGGCGCCGTGGGGCTATGGTGTTTCTCACTAAAAAGAAACACATGAATCGTCCTGAGTGGAAACACCTATCAAATATCCTGGCACGGTGGCTGTAAATCTTAAAGCTAGCAGGGGTTGTGGAACGTTATTAAAGACAATCAGGCATGTAATTATTCTCACCAATAAGTTGCTGCATTTAGGGCTGTCAATCATGTCTGAAGGACACACACATTCGTACATTAGTTCACGTGATAACCTGACGTCATTTTACTGATGTCGACTGGTGTTGATTTTAATGGTTCTTTATTAAAAATAATGACTATTTAGACACAATTTTGGTATCAATTCATAATTGATACACGTGTTTTAAGTCTAAAATGATTACACTATAAGCTAATAATTAATTTTATTAAATTGAAAATGGCGGGAAGTATCCGATATGCACAATGTCAAAGACAAAAGTTGACATCATTGGACGCACAGTTCAAATCTTGTAGTGTACTAGCCTAGGATTTTGTGTCTATCTGACACGCCATACTGGCAGAGTAGACATATTTTTTCTGAACTGAAGACTAACGTGTTAATTTGAGTATTGACACTGTCAAATGTAAGTTCTACAAATATACCATGATGTTAATAGTCTCCTGGTCTCCCTTTCTCCTTACGATGTACATGGGAACTTGTTGGTAGTCCCAAACTTTTGCACGGAAAATTCTGTAGATTCATGTACACTGGTTTATCTGATTGACGGTGACGGGCCAACACAGTAATTACAGGTTACTGTAGTTGGAGCTGGGGTCAAGTTTGCGACGAGTGACATTTAGTACATTGACCTATGCAGGCTGATTTATGAGACAGTAAGAGAGAACAGATCAATGTGTTCGATTCCCTGGCAGATATACGGAAAACATTCGTGCACATTCATGGACTGACGTGCCAACAAAATATCACCATGTGAGGAGGAGCTGTCTGTGTAGCATTGTCTTCGTCACGCCAACAATATAGGCGATACAATTCTGGACAAGTGTCACAGTCTCCAGGCTTTTAAATCACTCCGATCATCTGTCTGCACACACAAGTAGTGGCTTCGCTTTAGAGTTTTTTTAGCATCATGGCGGCAAACTGTGTTCATTTTATCAGTTCGATTAAGCTATTTTCGTAATAGGCGTCAGATCACCTTCCCCAAGAAAACATTTCCTACAGAGAGAGCCTTAATAATTAATTATATTTATAAAGTTATAGTTCTCAGTTCACAGTTTGCTTCTCTGCAAAGACTACCATTACTGTGCGAAGTCGATGGCACTATTACAGAAATTCCGACAGCACGAACGACATTGTTTGGAGTCGTTACTTTTCAGTTTTTTTTATTAAAACCATTGACGTTAGATTTATAGATCTCAACCTAATCGATGTTTCTAGAATTGGGAAGTAAAATTTTATTGAAAAATCTATCCCCCTTATCTCGTTTATATCTCTTAAAACCATGTCATCTAAAACAGAGGCATATGCAAGCCTACAATGCTGATCTGTGTTACGATAGCCCTCGGCTGTACTTGTGATATGATAGAACAGTCATGTAGACAGTCTCGAACAGAGTCTATCTCGTCTCCAGAAAAAAATCTTACGTTTGCTATATTTTATTATCAGGAACGACAGCAATCTTTAATACTAGCCTAGGAACTATACATGCTCCATCTCTCCCCAATCTCTCTCTCCCTCTCCCCCCCCTCTCTCTCCCTCTCTCCCTTTCCCCCTTCCCCCCTCTCTCTCTCTCTCCCTCTCCCCCTCTCTCTCTATCTATCTCTCTCTCCGCCCCCTCGCACGGAGAGTTTCAAGTCTTAGACTAAAATCGAACTAATATAGCTACATTTCTTCATTGACATACTACAATATTGTAGCTCATTACTTTTTCATTTACAGTGTAGCAATTCGATGAGGGTAAGAAGACTGTGTCATCTTTAATGACAAGATGTAGCCATGTTAGCTGAAGCAGACAATGAAATCTAACATTGTTAGCTGTCTTCTCGCCGAGACAAGATGACGCTCTGTTTCATGTGATATGGTTTTCATTGTACAGTAAATACTAGGGCAGGTTGTCTATTCATGTTAGACTATGATCAGTTTTAGATTTGGGATTTTTTGAATGCTGGCTGTAATCACGCCACCAAAAATAACTTACACCAAGGGTGATCTACAGCGATGCGAATGTCAAACTTGACTGTTTAAAAGTAAATCGTATGCATGGCCACGCGCCTTGGACAATGGTAATGTAACCACGTCCGTAGTAACATGTACACATTGACAGTTTTTTTTGTCAAACACGGACTTCAGCCATACCTTCACTAGTTCGTTTGAAGTTAGGAATGATTTGGTAATATTAACAACAGTGCAGTGTATGACATGGATTAAACTACAAACACGGAATTGTTTTTTAGAAGTTGATTTTCAAATTCAGTATATACCATACATGTATATCAAAACTCAATACAATATCGAACCTGAAAAGTCATGACATCCGACCTTCGTAGTATCGTAAAATCGTTCTATATACTGACAGTTCTACAATGCAGTCTGTGACTAAAAAACGGTAGTTTTGTCATTCTGTACTCACCCACACAAAGACCGTGTTATATTGCTATCAACCAGTGTCAGGAAGCTGACAAGAACACTATTTGAGTAGCAATTGAGTGAGACACTTAAATGGTTTACACATTTCAACCAAGCCACGGCGTCGCGTTGAAGTTATAGTTGAAACGATCCGCTACTCTGGGGTTAAAATATTACTCAACAGAGACGGTTGTGGCAGGATGGTAGACAGCTAGCCAATGATTGGAGTCGGGTAGGGTCTAGCAATAAGAGAGAGTGTATAGGTGGGATATAGAAATAGAGTTTGTTAGCATACTGGGATCTGATTACACAGTGCAAATATACACTCTGATTTAGTCACGTGGCTCTACTAAAAATAGAAAGTAAGCGCATCTTATGTCAGCACTTGAAGAGTGATCTGAATTCTTAATATCCAATTTCTTTCTAAGTTGTTTGAAAGGAAGGCGGTGTCGAAGTGGAAGTTGGAAACAAAACCACTCTTTAAGATGTGAAAACAAAGAAAGAAAGCAATGTTATACGCCTCCAATATTTTGATTGTGTTTAACGTGCACGTGAAAGAGGCTAAATACACAAGGAATCTCACGTCAACTTGGAAGAATACGATCTGTACAGATTGACTAGTTATAGCTATAAACTTTACCACTTTATAAAACACTGGTACCCCATAAAATCAAGAAAGTAAAACAAGACAAGAATCCGAAACTACATTCCAAAGCAAAACAAAACAAATAACGATAAACAACGATAAACCGGTTTTTTAACTTCTATCGCTTCAAATGTTTGCACAAGTAAATTTAGTGATCTAGCAACAAGCACTTCTCTCATTCATTTTTATGTACGTAATGTGGACAGCAAAGCGTAGAGCATGCTAGCATAAAAAACCTCAAAATGACCACACCTATAATTTGAACATAAAGGTGAATTCCTGGTTAAACACTCAAGCTGGCAACTGACTACTGACAGAAGTATGTATCAACAGCCTGACATCGGAATTTCACTTTGGTATTTCTCTTCACGAATCATTTTACTGACTCGTCAGTCCCACCGTCAGAAGTAGAACAAGATATGTTTTCGAGAAAAAGTCTCGTATTAAATACGATTAAAGTGACCTTATATGTTCAAGTTGAAGCTAATCAGTATAATAAAAGTAGTTCACAATGCAACAATTCTAGGTATTTTTTGTATAATTTATTTACCAAAAATATGCAATTTATCATTGTGACGTGGATCGTCAATTAGGATAGACGAATAGTTTAATGTTTACGTAGGAAAGAAAAACTAAATCTTTTTAGTTAAGCCTAGTTATCGCATCCACTAATCCCCTCCTAATCAAATTTGCCAAAAATTGTTTGAGACTGCACGATCATTCAAATCGCTATGTAGTAGGATATACGGCTATGAATACATAGCCAGTATGTAGTGCCATGCATTTACTATAGCTTCTTTCATTTCTGACAACATTTATATAGAAATATTTGTATTTAGGGACACAAAACAGTCAACTCGTTTTTGTAGGTTGAGAACTACAATGGCTCAACCCCCCCCCCCCCTAAGAGTTATTTTTTGTATCCACCTATTGACCTTACCCCTAACACTATTTATGTAGAAATTCTTATTATTAGATATGTTGAAGGTAATCCTAAGGTGATCCTAAAATCAGACAATTTGAGTATATGTGATGGGTACGAACTAGAATTAATGTAAAAGGTAATCTGTATGAATATGAATATATGAATATGAAAATATATACAAGGTGATCTGTATGAATATGAATATGAAAATATATACACGATCTGAATGAATAGGAATATGAATATGAAAATATATACAAGGTGATCTGTATGAATATGAATATGAAAATATATACACGATCTGAATAAATAGGAATGAATATGAATATGAAAATATATACAAGGTGATCTGTATACAGCGATAAAATAGAACGACCTATTTCAGAACAAAGAGTGAAATTGACACCAATACTGGCAATAGTTGTGGCAAATAGCATGAAACGGCATCCAGTCCGAAACCACGGAGCCGTATTTCCTCTCAACAGACCTCCTCTACGCTTACTCCCTATGGTATGTTGTGGACAATCTTAACATATTATACATTTCTTGAGGCTATGTAGATGTTATATTATGGGACGTTCTAATTGTTATGTACACCGATTTAAAAAGTCAAATTTATACCTCGATGCTGAAATATATGACTGGGATGATAACACGATCATATTGTCTGAATATTTGATAATTTTGGTAAAGTTGATGGTCTGATTGACCACTAAGGTGGACTTTTCTCCCCAGTCTACTAAATCCATTTGTACTGAAATTAAATTGACTTGAGAACGATACTCCAACTTGTAGAGATAGTACACTAGTTCCGTCGTACTGTGGACTACATCTCTCAATCTAACGGTTCTTGTCGTCACAGTCATTTACGATATAGAGGTTGGCTATACTGGTAATATTTACGAGAGTCTAATATGTTGTACATTATGTCGACGGGCCAAACCACATCGTACTGTATGAACCCCATCGATGGACAAAATGTAACACACGTCTTAAAAATATTTGAAAAGTTTGTCAGAGAGTGTAATCAGACCGATATACCAGTGATATCAAAACTTTTAACACAATAACATAATATAATATCCGATATCAATTTTCTCAAATGAAAATATTTATGAAGTAACTGTAGTCGTTTAGAATCTAAACAAGTACAAAGATTGCAAAAAAGTGGCATAATTGCTAACTATTATCGTGTTTAAAGTGGCACAATCTGAGTTTATAAACCTTTTACTAAAAGAGAAAATACTTGCATCAAATATCGACAAAACTATAGTGCAATCTATATATTACCTTATGGCATTCAAGTTGTTAGAATTGTTGATTACCTAGCATGGACTCCTCGACTTTTTTTATACGTATCAAAATTAAAAACTGACCGGGTACCGTGATCACCACTGACACATAGACAATTGGTGATTACTTTGAGATTTAGTTTAAATATTCAGACCAAGATGTTTAAAGTCTGCAAGTCATAATTCATCTCCAATATCAACACAAGTCGTGTGAATACCAACAATGATCGGGTCATGACGGTGTTTGATTGATTGATCAATTCTAGTATATTTTAATGTGTGAATTATTTATATATATATAATATAATAATAGATCAATCAGTGCGGCGGCTGAGTTTATGTATCATTTCATCATAGTTTGAACCGTGTCAATTTCACGTAGCAGAACTGATAGCAATGAAGTTTAAAGACGAAAGAAGTGTACTCATTTTAAGCCAACGCTTGTTAGATCTAGTGGACGGCCAGTTCAATATTTGCACAGCTGATAGCATATCACGTGATAAGATATATGTGCATTTCACAATCTTCACTCCATGGAGTAGTATGATATATGTACATTTCGCAATCGATGCTTTTCAATTCCTCTGTTGAGAGTGTATGGAACAATTGCGGTCAAAGCAGGTCATATGGGTCTTGGCATATATATACATATATATATATATATAGATAACTTCCGTGGAATGTTTGGCCATATTTGTAAGAATTTACATGGACGTTTGAATTTTAACCGCCACAGACGAATACTGCGCTCTTGTTCATGTTGTTAATGACACTGATACAAAGATTATTGTTAATTGCAGTTGACACATATCGTATGGTTAACACGTATATCGTATGGTTAACACGTATATCGTATGGTTGACACGTATATCGTATGGTTGACAGGTATATCGTATGGTTGACACGTATATCGTATGGTTGACACGTATATCGTATGGTTAACACGTATATCGTATGGTTAACACGTATATCGTATGGTTAACACGTATATCGTATGGTTGATAGGTATATCGGATGGTTGATAGGTATATCGAATGGTCAACACGTATATCGGTTGGTTGACACGTATATCGGTTGGTTGACACGCGTACGTATATCGTATAGTTAACACGGTATGCCATTTCAATCACGGTATTACAAACATACAATTGTATGTGGTAGGGGAATAGTCCTTAAATTATGGTGATTTTGAAATTGTGACTTTTGGTATTGATACCAATATATCAAAAATTACAACTTATCATTTAATTTCATTAAAACTAAAATTTAAATTCGCCACAAAGTATTCTAAAGTCAATATTTCTATTAAATATAGTTTACTCCACATTTGCTGTTACTGAATTACAAGTCAAAGGTGACGGCTGTGCGAGTCAAGTCATTACTTGATGGACGGGCATAAAGCCGTCCTGGTACACATCCAGGTAAGCCTAAGTATATGAAGTAAGCCTACATGTAGCAATGACAAAGTTACCGTTCTCAGTTATCGTGTACAATGAGAGTATCTCCAAAACGACACTTTGAACTCTCTTTAAGCAAACGTTCTTCAAAATAAGTTCCGTCTTGAATGTAGGAAATACAGAGACACTGTAGTGTATAAGTTGTCGGGCATAGTATGGATCATGAAAATTAAGAGCAACTCTCAAGTTGACAATTTAGCCATTAGAATGTCTTTAATACCCTTTAACTTGTCATCAATAAGCTATATAAAAACGACAGTATTAACAGCGAGGGTAATAGCGAGTACCTGAACTTGATAACAAATATTGGTGTTACTCAAATGAGTTCTATACAGCGATTATAGGAGTAGATAAATATGAACGAGAGCAGTGCCAGCGAGGCGTCACGTCACCATACCGACATCTTGGAACATTTTTCTAAATTTGATAATTTTATACTCAGATCTGTAGACACTGAGATTCTTGAATTTCATTAATTTCTATGATTTCACAAATCAAATTAAGTGTTCAAGATAAACTAAGACTTTATTCAAATAATGACCACAAATTGTTCAGAACTAAAGATGAGGATTTAGCCGGTCTCTACACTAGATTTTAGTACCGAATTAAATTTCAGATTTGAGCAAACTGTCACCAAGGTGATCTGGAGTGTTGCCGATTTTCGGGAACTTGTGATTTCAGTCTACCAATCTCGTTGTCTATTTGAAAATCGGGTCTAAATCGATGATGGTACAAAGATCATCGCTGACTGTGTTTGAAAAGAACGACTAAACTACGACTGTCGTAATGCGACTCACTACACCTTTAGTCAAATATTGACACAGCTAAAGACCTCAATAATGTTTGGTTATTGACACGGCGATGACAACTAACACTTCGCACCGCACAGTGTCGAGAGCTTGACAAAGTCGTTTACAGTTAAGTATAGTGGTATGTCACGCTGCAAAACTGGAAGTACTTACACCCACTGAAGGTAATCATTTAAACATGGAATCTAGGACTGGCCATGACCAGTAGCTTATTGTAGTACTTTGATTGTGTTAACCTATTTTTCGTGAGCTACTGCTTTTTGAGTTGTCAAATGTGTGTACCATTAATCATTTTACAACCCGGCAAATTAAGATGACGACAATTATGATACATCTAACTGAAAATATTGAATAAACAATTGTATCCATAATTTTAATATCAGTTTATAGATTATGACAGTTTGTACGATATGAGTCTAAAATAAAGTTGAAGGTCGAAGAATGTTTTTTTGGAGATGATTTTATTTTTGTAGTTACGTGACAGCTCGGAACAGCCTGAGGAAGGTCGTGACAAATATGGCCGGTAGTGGGGGCAGCAAATATGATCCAGAAAAATCGATATCGTCAAACGATGAAAGAGCCAAGGGTTAAAATGTCGCTACGTGATGTATCGTCAAATTCCTCAATCAATGTTTATACAAGTACTCAATAAATCGCTTCGTTCGAGGTAGATTGAATCACAGCGTTGTTGTCTACTTGGCGCCAGGACACTTCTATCCATCATGACAGGAACCCCCACGCGGTCCCAAAGCTCACGACCCAAGCCTGGCAAAGAATGATCATACAGAGACAAAGAAAGACAAACAGAAATTCCATCATGTGACAGTCAAGTTAAAAGCCTAAATTATTTGACATTTTGTTTTTCGTTTTCCTGTAACTTTGTGACCCTACCCTACTACTTCTAGACTAGAATCGTAGCAATAATCCTAATTTTTAAATTTAGGTTAAAAGGATGAGATTTAATCAACACCTTTTGGTTTGGCAAACCTTAACAATAACTTTATCAGTACATACATGTTCGATATTATTTTTTGATCAATTTTGTAAATTCATAATTATATCGCAGGTCGATCGGATGAAATGTGTTGGTTTCGATCTGAAAATCACGACTGTAAATACTGGTCCATTGAGTACTGATGAGATATCTGAGTTGCCATGGAGATTACTTCACTGGTTTATGTATACATGCGAGGAGGATTAACTTTATATTAAGAAAGTTTACTCAATATCCGGGAGTTTTTATTGGGTGCTTTAAAATTTTACACCAGTAGGAAATGTGAAATATATATAAAGAATGTGGTTTCTACCATGAAATCAATAATCAACACACATAGCTAGGGAATTCACCGTTACGTTGGTGTACAATCAACATGTGTGATCTCCAAATGTTTAATGAAGTTTACCTTGAATAAACCGACTTGACAGCGTGGAATTTTAACAAAGTGACGCGAACAGTTGTGGACAGAAAGGGTGGAATTTAACAAGTGACACAAATGCATGGTTTTCATCTGAAAGAGTAGAATTTTAACAAAAATGAAACCCACAGTGAGATGATACTTTCACACAATGCTTACTAAACTCAGACTGTACTATACACGTTCTGTTTACAGTGATACAACAACGTTACAGTGATGTTGGTTTATGTATTGTCTATATACCATGGGTTAGCATATCAAGAACACAGGTTGCACATGCAATAGCTATATTGTCTGTAAACTGGGCTAGCGCTATAGCATGTCAAGAACACAGGTTGCACACTCTATATGACAAGTCACATTGATGTCAATACTTGTAGAATTTATGTCAACATGTGCCACGACAGCGCCGTTCACCGTCCTTGTCAGTGATTGGCAGGAGTGAATGGTTGATATCTCTTTGGAAGACTGAGGAACAATAACACACACACACACACGCGCGCGCATACACACACACACACACACACACACACACACACACACACTAATATGTACACAAATCGCCTTGTGTCGACCCGTCGTGCAGTGTTCACTTCATAAACTTTAATAAATTCTTATCGTATGTTTGGATTCACGAAGAAATTCTAACAATAAAAAATATACCCTAAAAATACTTTTAAAAATCTCATCTTGTCACAACTAATCGGCTTATTTCCCTTACTTGAACCCCAATGACACGAATTAAGGACGAAAGTGCATAGTGACTTGACAGCATAGCCTGTACCACTGATAACATCTTTGAGGTGAAAACACCGTGTATGCATTGCAAGGACAAGACGCGTACGTTCATATTGGACCAGTTACAAATAGAACTGTTGTAAATAAAAAGGGCAACAAAAAACCCCAGGCAATTATCTTCTTTAATGAATAGCTACTTCTACCTAGACAGTTTGATTGACAGCTGGAACGTTGATGTATCTCAGCGTGTCGTCACAACGAGGACACATACTTCATACAATTTAGTTTTATGGTTCTTGTCAAGGAACCAAGTCTAAAATCAAGGCTAGTAAGACTCCAGGTCATCAAGTACTCGCTGCATAAAATGTACGAAATCGTTCGATCAAATTGTAAATTTATACGGAATAAATTCGATACTTATGATGACGAGATATGGTTGCAATCCCAGCCCTGGGACGTGCCGTGTAGCACAAGTTATGAATACCCGGATGGACATTTAGGGCAGTTATTCACGCGTGACGTGAAATATCACATTTGTTTTGTCATGTCAGTAGTCCACGAAATCTTGTCGTCCACGGTTACATTTGGTTTTGATGAGATCTAAAATACGATAGTACTATGTGTTACTCTAACTCAAGAAAATTGGCCAGAAATAAGTCTCTGTTTAAAATGGTGTCCCTGCGGCAGCGACACGCTTGGTCAACCGTGCACATATACATAACATGTCATGTCTCTATCTGATCCTTCAATTGGCAAACTTTAACATTTGAATAGGTATGGAATTACTACCAGCCTATTTGCCTGGTAGAGTTCAGCAGGCCAGACAACATACACTGCCCCTCAAGTTTTTGTTAAAACAGGCATGTAAATACAAGGAGTGTGTCATTTCGGGGTGCCCACGACTCCATACATCCTCCATGGATAAAGACACGGCAGACAATAGAGTGAAATAAATAGTGTAAATGGAACAAGGCTCTGTTATAAAGCTTCGAAGGCTGTTTCCTAGGTTACCCCATTCGTTTGTAAAGCACGGAATGTTTAAAATGTTTAAGGAGCAAACTGTCGAAATGAACACATGACAAAACAGAACAAAACAGAACAGAACAAGAGACATCTACTACAAATGGTAATATAGACGTTTTATCACATTGACAGTTTGGCAATGACGTCTTATATTGTACGTGGTCATGTTTCTTTCCCTCTGATTGCTACCTGCTCAAATACTGTTCATGGTCACTTTGTCTCTACATATTGTCTATGCATTAGTAGTAAGCACTTCTCACGTGATACTATGTCCATTGATACGTCACAATGTTGTGAGTAGAACAGGCTACACAGCATACTGTAATGATAGCATATTTTCAACATGGCGGACTATATTAGCTATATACTATTACTGGTGCTAAATACAGGTATAAAAGATACACTTTTTGGAATTCTTAAACAGACATATAGAGCAATGGAATAGCAAATGTTGTATCCTCTTAGCTCTATCCAGACATCACGATTCGACGTTGACAAGTGCTTTGTGTAATTCAAGTGCCGGTTTCGAATTCTTTGAATTGCATTTTGGTATTGCAGCACTGTTTATTTGCAATCATACTGGTGGACCTAGTACCAGCACTTCTAAGCTCCGATAACACACTTTTTATGCATATATATTACAGTCGTGGAATAAATATTTACTATGTATAACAACCTCAGATGGTAAATATCAATATTGAAAACACACAAAACAAAACAACAAAGAAACAAAAAAACACCACACACACACACAAACGATGACGACGACGACGACAACAACAACAACAACAACAACAACAACAACAACAACAACAATAACCACAAAAACCGGGATCACAACGAGTACATATAATAATTTCATAATTTCTCTAATAACTGATATGAAACCCATTTTCAACTAGATACAGCTGGAATAGAACTGTCTACCTTCCCTTATCATATCACATATGACATTCTCTATATATATCTCATAACTTATATCTTTATACCAGTGTCCAGATCAGCCACACAGCCTCAGGTACTGGCCTACTGTCTAATAAAGTGTTTTTTTTCGCCACGGATATGTAAATAAACACGTTGGGAATCTGACTTAAAAGTGGTCGAACATTGTTACTTATATGATCCGACCAAATCTGGGTCTCACGCTCGCTCACCACCATGTGCGCGTGATGGAAATATTTACTCAAGTCTGATTTGATTTCGATGCCGTACTCAGTACAACAGTACTAGTGATATTAATCACAGGTTCAATGAATTGAGTACTAAGTGCTTGTATAGATGTCTGGGAACAAGAGATCACTCATTCAATCTTTAGTTTTTTTTTCAACTTGTCACCTTCGACAATGATAATATACAGTGTGCATGTATTGTGGTCCCATTTGTATGAGCCTGATTTGCGGTGTATAGTAGACATTTACGAACGCGCTGCGAATTGAGAGTGACAGCTAGGTTTGGTAAACCGCTCCCCACCCCACGTGCCTCAAAGCATGCAAGGTCTATAGTTGATTTGTTGATCACAACGATCGGAACAACGCAGTATACGTATGTACGTGTACATGAGAATATCGCTAACAGCCTAGAACACTAAAACCTAGGTGAATATGTCGTCACATAGGGCATACTACAACTTACAAGTGAATAAACTATTGAAAAATCGAACAACTAGCTATACTTACAAACTTTTAAATCAGCGGTGTGTACCGTCAGCTACTTCTACGTGGTCTATAGTCGTTGACTGCTACAATATATAATAACGTGGAAGTGACTGACCCCGCAGTGTCAAACACAACCACTGTTATTTCCAGTGAAATGACGTCAGTTTAAACGGCGCTGCTAAATCGTTAATTGTAACGTTTATATTACGGGGAATGATCACTTGCCGAACAATTGTTGGTAACGCCTACATCAATACCGCGTTATACGGTTCTTATCGCGTTGACGTTGTCACAGTGTATTTAACCTATAAAGTAGTGCGTTGCCACAGAAACGAAAATAGGAGATTAACTTTATCTACCTGAACTGAATAGCGTTATTCTTCGAATCTGGAATCGCAAAAGTGGAATAGCCAAACTACCAAGAAACCATAACCTGCCAAAAGATTGTGCAAACCACAGGTGCAATTGTGTATGTTGAAGGCTCGGTGTGAAACCGTTCTAAAGTATGCGCAGTTGACGATACATACCAACGAGTCCGATTACCGTCTACTGTTCACACTACGCTGAACAACAGTGAACTCAATTACGATTGAAATGAAAAACATGTAACATCTCCACTTTGACCCTGTATCGGTACACTTCTGAGCACGAAATGATTCCAGTTACAAATAAACAAAGACCACTCAATATCCACCGCCTACTAGTTTGGACAGTAACCCAGTTATATTGGTTCAATATTGACAGCATCACTCATTTTGATGAATATTTGTAATTATGATTATTTTTAAACAACACTTTTGGTGTCAAGTATTACAGGACAACCATGTCTCTAAATCTGGTCAAAAATTAATTGTCTGTGCATTTTTTTTTACAAACACCAACATATTTTGCTCATTTGGTCTCAGACCACAAAATAAGATATTTGGACGACCGTCACAGTGGAAGGGCATATATTAGTAATACAACATATAACAACCAAAACAATGTTATTCAATCTCATCTTTTCACAACCAACGTGTACTTCCCAAGCATTGAGAACGTGGACTTTAATTGCAAAGTAATTTGTAAAAATAATTGTGTTTATCTAAAAGCTGTAAAAACACTAGCATGGACCGAGATACGGTCTAAAGTTTACCCAATGGTTGGCATAACATATCGTTGCTTGGCGTGACCAGGCGTTATTCGGTAGTGCATTGTGAACGTTTAGTCGGGATATGTGGTATGAGTGGCATTCAATCTAGTACATGTACGGGCAGTGGTCGAAAAGTTCGGTCACAGACAATTTCAGCAGTAAAAGCTTACTAAATACCTAAGTGTCAGGTCAAAGGTCACGTAAGATCATGCTTCACTTATTATCAGCAAAGCCAGTGGCTGTATGATTACAAGCACCGAAATGAATGACACGTCCTAACACGGCCTAGGGGCATCATTTTATCACTAGTACCGTAGTAGATGAAAGAATTTTCTAAATATATACTGTCAAAGTCCAATTTATGAGTATGGGCGTTTGACAGATGTTTCACGGTGTGATTTGGTAATCTTCAATTTTTAGTCCTCTTTAATATCAGACAATGTAGTTCCTAACACCGCATATAGTTTCCAAAGAACAGCAACCCGGTTTGAAAAATATCGTCATGATTTGTAATGACCGTATCACTGTCTAACGCCAACGAACCTTCTTGTACTTGTGGCTACTTTTAATATAGAATAATGTATTCGAATCAATTCCATCATTAAAGTAAAAAAAAATAACTCTCATTGCTACTCGCAATATAATATAATATAACTATGTAACTTGAAAGCATTTCAAATGTTTTTGCATGAATCGACCCACCTCATTGTACAAACATAGATTTACGTTGTACACTATTTTCACATACGCACCCCCTCCCTGTTCAATAAAGAGAGCCCCCACCATTTCCGACTTCTTCTTTTCTGATGAATCAGGATGTGTCCCATGTTGACATCAACATAACATGTTGTCCCAAGTTATGACGGTTTGTCATACCTGAAACCACATTTCTTAACAACATCGGCAGTAAGCTAACTTTGCCTGTCTTGTATCAAACAAAGGTTTGCGACCGATGAGAGGTAACTAATGCTTTCAAAAGTAGCACATGAGAACTTCACCTTACTGTGAAGTGATTGAGTGTAGAGTATCTGGACTTGGAAGATAAATAGAGAGCGGTATGCCAATCGTTAGTACAATCATGGCTTGTAAACGACAATTACACCTATCATTATATTGTTATTATCAAATCAATGGTGCTAAACTAGGCAATTATTTTGGATTCAGCATCGTAACTTTTAAGAGCTAGGAGAATTTGATCAAACACTAGTTACAGCAAATGTCAAAAACAGGAAGGAATAAAAAGAGTCTCAATTAACGTGGCTTTGTTGTCGATTTGATGTTTCATCTATCTGCATGACCTAGTCGTTTCTACTAACGGGATGTTGTTCACATATGGAATGGGTTCACTGACAATTCAATTTTGTTTTGATCGGCGTTTGCCACCATGACTCATTGGCTGAAACCGAACAACTTTCTAACGCATGCGCGAACCCGTTTGTTTAAGACTTCCACGTGCAATTTGCAGTAAGCTGTTACGTTAAAAGTCGAACGATGCCAACAAGTCAGGCAGCTAACATCTGCTCGACTAGTTTTTGTCCATATACAATTATTACAAAGGTAAGGCATCACGAAATTTTAAAAACGACAACTTTGTAGATTTGTAAAAAAAGAAATCTGCGTGTTAAAACTTGTATCCTTCATATCTAAATATTCCATCCCACCTCGTTCACGAATATATTTTAACTTAGCACTGGAAACCAATATGTTCACGATTGGGAAGTTAGTTACCCTTTACAAAACATAGAAACTTTCAATGCCAATTATCACCCAATATTCTGACGATGAATGCAGAATTACATACAAAGATCCCACTAAGAATTCCTTCAGCTGCTTGTACATTTGATATTTTATGATCTGGAGAATAATGCAACTGTTCACCAGATCACTTTATATATATATATATGATATAGTTCAAACATTTTAGCAACATTTCTTTACAGCCTGGGGCACACGCCAGGCGCCATCAAACCTTCGTTTCAACAGAGCAGCTTCTTTTGGTGATACGTTATTACAAAATATGTTAAACTTTCTTCTGTTGATTGCAAAGGAATTCAGTTATGTACCAAGCTGTTGTAATCAGAAGGTACCATACATTACATCTTGTATGGCGTTTCATTGGGGCCTTTATTATGTACATCTTATTTGACTCGCCTCGACAACTTATTTGGCAACTCGACATCTTATTTGACTCGCCTCGACAACTTATTTGGCAACTCGACATCTTATTTGATTCGTCTCGACAACTTATTTGGCAACTCGACATCTTATTTGATTCGTCTCGACAACTTATTTGGCTCCTCGATAACTTATTTGACTCGTCTCAACAACTTCTTTGGCTCCTCGATAACTTATTTGCCTCGACAACTTATTTGACTCGCCTCGACAACTTCTTTGGCTCCTCGATAACTTATTTAGTCAACATGTATGACGTTCTCTTGTAGGCGATATTTTAGCATCCCTAGCTCCCCTTCAGTAAATATGTGCTCTCTTGCGCAAACGTCACTTCGCGTCATACAAAATCTGCTGTTACGTCAAAGAGCGTCATCAAAGTTTTGTGTAGTTTTTTTGAAGAGTGACTGGTGGGTCCTCACAATGTTGACCCGGAAACGCGGAAGTAAATGTTATATAACCAAAGTATACGTTCTAAATATGTTGGAGAAAGAGATCAAACAGAGCTGTCCGAGAGGAGAGAGGACTTAATGATGGCTTACCGCTTTATCTCGAGAAGGAAACAACAGAGTATCGGATACGTCACGCGTGTCTAGTCTGTGGAGATTACATGTACTTTGTCACAGGTAGAGAAATTTAAACTTTATCTAAATATTCAATACGCTATTTATTATTTAATTATTTGTTGTGATCCCGTCCATTATTACTGTCTGACGATCGTTCTGTGTACGTTCACGGTGACACAGCACAGTCAGTGTCACTTGTGAGCTAATAGTTCTATTCAGGCATCGTCATATTCAAAATATACCGTCAGCATTGATAATAGTTTTGAATATCGTAAATACCAAATAACACCATTACTTATGACCCATCACCATTCTTGAATAGGATTAAGGGGTCGGTCAGTTCCTTCGGCCTGGGGGTGGGGGGAGGGGGTCACCCTGTTTTTGAAATTGGCAGTGGGGGGGGGGGTCATGCTGTTTTCAAAATTGTGGATAGGGGTCATTGTGTTTTGGATTGTGATGGAAGAAAAAAATCCTCTTTCTACAATGGCATATAGCCTTGTCTGAAATGTGGTACATGTCAATATTTGTTCTTCTCCCTGTTTCTTACATGATTTCTTTAATATTCCTTATTAGTTCACGCATAACAATAAATATACATATACATGTATTACCTAGCTACCACACTAGTTACAGAACATGTCATGTAAATGCTTGGCTGTTTCACAATCAGTGCTTCACTTATATTGCACTTTGGGGCAAAAGTGAACTTGAAGGTTTTGTAATGGTAATCTTCATAGATAGTTTATAAAAGAAGTTAATCTAAAATGTTCCTTACTCGTCACTATGAACTTGTCAGAAGGGATTAATACACTTTCTATTTTGGACACTACATGTTATTGACACTACAAATCATCACATCTCATCAGATTCCAGTTTCTATTATACACTCGGTATGACAATTCCTAAAGTTCTCTAACATACCAGTGACTTTACTGTACATGCAATATTAATGCCACTATACCAATGTTACAGGGCCATTTTTATGTGACATGGGAAACTCATTTAAAACTTACATTTACGTTAGCTATTCGAAGCTTGGAAATATTACCTCAAAGGCAATGAATAACCTAAACATTGTCTTAATAGAAGCCAAAAACTGCAGATCTGCCAGGGGGAAAACCCCAAGGACTCCCTCACCCCCAGAGGCCACTCTTGCATTCAACCAACAATCAGATGCACCAACAACCTGTCATAATGGTATTGAACTTTTCTTAAATATTTTCACCCAATTGTAATTTGAGATGATATTGTCTTTTAAAGATGTGAAATGTTTGCCAAGGTAGTCTAACATTGCCTTAAACTCCAAATCTCTCCTACCAATTATACTACCAGTAGATGTGCTGACCTTTACTACATGTATTTAATGATGCCATTTAACTGTTTAACTTTAAGAACATATTTCAACCCTATGTAAGTTATAAAGAATAGTTTCTGATACTTGATGGTACTGTCTTGTAAAGCATGGATTGAGTTATTGCTTGAAAGGGTCTGAATAGCCTAAAAAATGGCTTTTATAAGAGTAAAAATCCTCCAGGGCTTCTAGAGGGAGACCCCCTTGGACACCCCCCCCCACATGAGATGGACATATCCCAGTCTCAAGCTCTTCCCCTCTTACTGTCAAGATGTAAGTAAAAAACCTCCAGGGCTTATAGACCCCATAGGACCCCCCTCCCCCCCAATGAGATATACATATCCCCTGCTAAAGTTTTCCCATACCTTTCACTGTCAAGATGCTATTAAACTTCATATATATATATATATATATATATATATATATATATATATATATATATATATATATATATATATATATATATATATATATATATATATATATATATATATATATATATATATATATATATATATATATATATATGGGGGCGGGGGGTCAGCCTGTTTTTGGTTTTACAGATAGGGGGGTCAGTGACTTTTTGTCGGCCCAATTTAAGAATTCCCCCCCCCCCCCCCCTTCCAGGCTGAAGAAACTGACAGGTCCCTAAGCTCACAAGTGACTTTAAACTGTAATCATTAGCACATTCCTGATGTTGACTAAATTGTGTGTTTTGTTTAACTGTTAGTTGTCAGCCCCAACAATTTTGGTTGAATAGTCTGCACATACTTTAGTGTACTTACACGAGTATTATACTGAGGCTCAGTACAGAGTGCAATAGTGGCAAATGTTTGAGTGATAAATAACACAAATTATTATGATAAATGTCATCAGTGACTGAAAGTGAAATAGTGTTTGGAAGTTTTTATTTTTTCGAACCAACAATTTTGTCTTGACCCTTTTGAACTTTTAAGGTCATGTCCCCAGATAACCAGCTGTGAAAATGTAACGAGATTAATACATGCGATACTGAGCTGCCAAGTGAATCTGTTTACAGGGACATGATGATGATGAGTGATAAATGCCAATGTTGTTATTTTGAGTTGTTATTTCCCTTTCCATTTTGTAGAGTGTAAAGTTGTAGTAGTGTTTATTTTCATTTTTCAATTCCAAAATGTTTTACATTCATTGCAGGTAATGCAAGCAATAATATCCAAACTGAAAGTTGTCAAATTGAGAAACATGTAATTCTACTTATGTTATTTTTTTGGCCGGGGGGGATGTAAAAAGTGACCCTCCCTCAATTTTCTTTCTCCAACAAATGACCATGCCCTGTAAAAAGATTTTAATGAAAAACATTTTTAACTGCCTCTCTGTGGCATAGTTGTTAGAGCTCAAGATTAGTCGTCAGGAGGTCCTGGGTTCAATCTCACTAGAAACAGATAATTTTTCTGTAGTAAGATCCCACCACATTGATAATTTTTAAAGGCATCACAGTTTGTGTTTGTATCAAAGCCTGTGTTTTGATCTATTGGCTGAGCTGAAGGCCGGAACTACCAAAGCCTAGATGGAGTGCACAACTGACAACCCCAGGGCTGATTGGTCAACATCTCAACTCCACCACATTATTACCAATATCTTGTAATGTTGTTCCCCCATTACTACTGTGAGACCCACTCTGCTCCTCACACCAATTTCCATTTTCTAAACTATGGCCCTCCCTGAGGACCCATTTGGAAAAAGTACCCCCCCCCCCCCACACACACACACACCTTATTATTTCTTAGGGCTCTATTACATAGCTATTCTGTCACCAATTTCAACTATTGGTTCCTATGTTGAGTGTTTTTTTCATGTTCATTTTGAGATTAAAAATGATGACTCAACATTGTTCTGTTTGATGTTTTATGTTGACAGGTCAGCCTTCAAAGTTGTATTACTCGACAAATCCAGTTCCTTCTCTACACATGAGACATACAGTGTCACAATCCCCATCCACAGGCAGAATGGAAAGATATGAACAAACCATGCAGAGGTCAGAAAAAAAACTCAGTGGACATCAGAGAGGTTCCCTTCTACATATTTTCCAGCAATAAAATTAAACCAGTAGCGAGTTTAATAGACACCGAGACTTTAAAAGAGGGACATCGCACCATTTCAACACAGACAGTGCAGTGGTACAGATATTTCTCATGCAGAGATAATGAGACTTTATATATAGAGATTAATAATTTGAGAAATGCACCGAGACGGACTCAACAGAATTTACTGTTTTTACTAAACCATTGATGCTAATAATGAAAAGGTGAAGTTTTATACCGGACTTAAATTTCACGACAATAATGACTGTATTATATTCAGTCTGGTTGAAAGGTACATGTACAGTATTTACTAAATTTCAATAAGTATTGTTGGCAATGACAAAACTTGGCTTGAATTTTTGATTAGCTTAAAGCATAATTAGAATCGTTTGTGGCAAAGTATCCTGTTTCATCCTACTGCACTTCAGTTTTGTATCCTTTCATGGATGCTTCTTCAGGCTGACTGATGACACTCGTGCCCTTATAGAGGTTGTTTTCATTACTTGTGTAGTGACTCCTACTCACTCACTTGTATTCTCTTTGGCTGAATGAAGAATTAAAAAAATCTTTGGGAATTTATAAGTAATGGCCACCTATGCCTGAGTCCACTGTATTTTGAGACCCACATTTAGTAATTAGAGTCAACTAAGGGTAGCAATATTTGAATAAAATTGGGCATACCTATTAATTTGTGTTGTTTTGAAATATATACAAGGCCAAAGTACTAAACACCTATCACATCAGTATGTAGACATAGTAGCTAAGATGAAATGTAAGTCACCAGGCGTTCATCTTATAAATAAATATTTCTAGTTAATCACAGTTGTAGTTGTTGTTCTAAATAACCCCTCATTATCTCCTTTTAACTTTCTATTTTCACTTGTGGCCCATTGTCTTAACTTACATGTACACACAGTTATACATATGAGCATGTGTCCATAGGTGGATGCATGGTTAGTATACTCCTTTTTTACGGATTTCTCTACAAAATCATTGTTTCAACCACTATATTTCCATCATTGGTCTCACTCTTAGATAATATAGTACTGCCTATGTTTCACATTTTACTGGCTACATTTAAAATTAGCTACATCCCTATGTACATCCATCCATCCATCCATTCACCCACCCACCCACCCATACATTACATTACATTACATTACATTACATTACAGTACATTACATTACATTACATTACATTACATTACATTACATTACATTACATAATGTATAGAAACATGAAATAAATCAAATTGAAAATTATATTTTAATATAAAAAACTTGCATACCCAACAAGGTAAGTATTACATCAGAATATTACATGATCATTCACAGTCAACAACAGTAACGCGTGTCAAAATCTCAGGATATAAAGCTGCAGGGCAGCAACTCAATATTCCATTCAGATGTAATGAAGGAGTTTACACAAGACTGGATCTTTCAGTCTACAGATCCTCAAGTAAAGTACTGTAACAACAGTGTAGAATGTGCTGCTCACACTAATATACTGAGGATAAATCATATGAATTCAAATTGTCCACCATCTTGATTTCCATAGGTTCTTCTTATAGAATTCTTTGAATACAGCAGATTACCACTACCTTGAACATGCTAGACTGTTTATAGCATGGAAACGGTATGATTGCACTAAAGAAAAGCATACACACATATCTGCTTTATAGTGATGTGACTAAAATACACAGGAAAAGACTCTTCAATTCTTCAGTCAAGCTATTTTTGTCTATAATCATACACACTACCTTAAAGTGGCCATACATGGATGAGGATTTATTTTGAATTGTTAATTTATGAAACAATGTTATCATGGCTTCCTTCAATGTGAAATAATACTGACCAAGTCTATGTAAGTCATTACATTGTAAAAAGCTAAAATAATGTGTAAAAAGTTTGATATTGTACATACAATAACAAACATGTTATACATTTATTAATCTTTCAGAATTTGAGTTACAAACAAAGGATTTAACATATGTTGTTTCACATTGTTTTATAAATTTAAAATCCAAAATAAATAGCTAATCCTCATATCCATATGGCCATTTTAATCCAGTTCAGTGACTGACATGGGTAGAGTTTCAATGATTATCAATGACTGACTATAATATATACTTTTTACATAATGGATACAGCAACTGTCTTACACCGATTTTCATTGATTAACTAACACATACTCTTTTAACTGGATTCATAGACTGGGATTCAGAGACTGACATACA
This sequence comes from Glandiceps talaboti, assembly GCF_964340395.1. Taxonomy (NCBI): domain Eukaryota; kingdom Metazoa; phylum Hemichordata; class Enteropneusta; family Spengelidae; genus Glandiceps; species Glandiceps talaboti. The sequence goes on along the minus strand of NC_135565.1, from coordinate 3,011,099 downwards.
CTAAGTTTCAATGATTGTTCAGTGACTGTCTGACTTGCACAGAGTCACTAATAAAGTAACCAGTAGGCATTGTCCCAGTCTAGTCTACAAATGTAGCTGTTTTTGATTTTTACAGATGCCTCAATTCAAGCTAAAATAATAATGCAGCTAAATTGTTACACACAAAAAACAACTTCTTACAAATAATCACCACACAAAAATATGCAAAACACAATTCACAGACATGTCTGGTTTTGCATAAAAATGGGGTGCTTTAATAACCAGCAAGATCAGAACTAAATGTATTAAATTGATTAAACAAAGCACTCCACCTTTCTATTACAGTGAAAAATGGCAGAAAGGTACTGAAAACGGTGAGCTAGAAAATGATAAAACTTTGGAATTGCAAAACTTGAAAATTGTCTGTACACTGAGTAACTGCAACCCTGGTGAGATTGTCTGTAGACTGAGTATGTGTAACCATGGCATGATAAGATTGCCTGTGGACTGAGTAACTGTGACCATGGCAATAAAATATTGTCTGTACCCTGATTAACTGCAACTGTGGTTGCAGTTAATCAATTATTATTGCAGTTAATTAATTTTGGTTCATCTAAGGCTTGTTTAACACCATGAGCACAGCATTCACCAAGACCAGCCATGTAATCAGTGAGCTGCTACTATCTTTCCACCAATCTCAACAATCACTCATGGATTCAGTGGTTTCTTTATCAAGTGCTGACAATACAGGACCTAAAATAAATAGATATTTTGTTAGCAGGTTACTACAATACTGATTAGATATTTTATGCCTATATCAAAATAAGCTATGGTAAAATATTGTTTCTATTCATCTATGGCATGTTTATTTCTGTTTCACATGAAAACACTTGGCACAGTGAATCTCAGTTTGTTTTACTCAATAATTTCTAGGACGAGAATCTCAAAATCAATTAAGATTAGGGACAATTGATTTATCCTCAATATTATCATGCAATACAAAAACATTACAATTAATCAGCATAGATTAGAGATGATTAATTATATAGACTTCTGTTTATATTGTGCATGGAGTGCAAAGCATATTCAAACACTAGACTACACACATGTATTCTATATTTGTTTCTTATAAAAGTGATGTGATCATTATGGGATGTATGAATGTGTGTTGAATCAGTGCCAGCTGTTTGTGTATACATATGACATGTATCTTATCAACATGGTTTTTTTTTTTAAATGATAAACAACAGTGTGATACAACAACTAAGTGAGTTCGTTAAATGTGTGCTACATAGCAATGATGCTTCTTTCAACTTCAAAACTGCTGGCACAATGTAATACTTGATTGGGATGTGGGAAGGCGGAGGGTGGTCCTTCAAAAATAGTGTCAGCACCTTCGTTGACATTGTGAAGTGACGCTACATATATGAGGAATAGTATATAAATTCTATAGTTTATGTAAATATAACCACTGCACTTCAAATTAGTTTTCAATTGAAAACATAGGCGAAAATCTTACCTGTGGCAGTGCCTCGCTACAATTAATACTAGTAGTAGTAGTAATAGTCGTCGTCGTACGAGTCGTAGTTCATTGTGGACATACGAACGTAAACACTTCTTTCAAGTCTCACCCATCCTGACACAAATTGATTGAATGCCTCTAGGATATTCCACAGATCGATATCTGATTATTGATATAAATATGGATAATGACGATGTGTCTTGTATTGTGAGATTTGTGATACTCTCGAGCAGCAACGTATGGTTTCTGAGTGGTATGCATACCGTCTGATGTATTTCCGGGTCATGATACAACGGTACCTCTAGCCTACTGAAAAGTATTCGAAGAATAATACATGTCACATTTGACTCGACTCCTTTTTCTGATGCTCGATAACTTATTTGGCATGGTAAACATCTCCAGTGACTTGGGGTGTTCAAATTAGGTCTACCAGCAGAACGTGCGATAGAGTACTTGA